>NW_008238962.1:69373-70774 GCF_000691975.1 Corvus brachyrhynchos
GTGGAGGCGGGAAAATGGGATTGGAGCCCAAAAAATGGGATTTGGGGCTGGAAAATTGGGATTGGAGGCAGGAAACTGGGATTTAGTCCCAAAAATTGGGATTGGAACCCAAAAAATGGGATTTGGGGTGGGAGAATTGGGATTGGAGGCGGGAAATGGGATTGGAGGTGGGAAAATCGGATTTGGGGTTGGGAAAATGGGATTGGAGGTGGGAAAATTGGGATTGGAGGCCAAAAAATGGGATTTGGGGCTGGAAAATTGGGATTAGAAGTGGGAAAATGGGATTGGAGGTGAGAAAATGGGATTGGAGGTGGGAAAATGGGATTGGAGGTGGGAAAATTGGGATTGGAGGTGGGAAATTGGGATTGGAGGCCAAAAAATGGGATTTGGGGCTGGGAAATTGGGATTGGAGGTGGAAAATGGGATTTGGGGCTGGAAAATTGGGATTGGAGGTGGAAAAATGGGATTTGGGGCTGGGGAATTGGGATTGGAGGTGGGAAATAGGATTTGGTCCCAAAAATTGGGATTAGAACAAAAAAAATGGGATTTGGGGCTGGAAAATTGGGATTTTTCCCCACAAAATGCGGGATTTTCCCAAAACCCCAAAGTTTAGGGCCTCAGAATGGAATTTTTTTCCCTAAAATTTGGGTTGGATCCTAAAATTGGGATTTTTGCCTCAGAATTGTGGGATTTGGCCGCAAAAATGGAGAAATTTGCCCTAAAAATGAGCAATTTTCCCAAAAAAATGGGATTTTTTTCCCTAAAAATCAGGCTTGGACCCTAAAAATGGGATTTTTCCTCAGAAAATTGGGGTTGGATGCTAAAAATGGGGATTTTTTCCCCCAAAAATGGGGAAATTTGCCCTAAAAATGAGGAATTTTCTCCCCCCAAATGGGATTCTTTTTCCCAAAAATTGAAGTTTGGACCCTAAAAATGGAATTTTTCCCTGAAAACGAGGGATTTTCCTAAAAACTGTACGTTTAGATCTGAAAATGGGGATTTTGTTCCCTAAAAATTGGGGTTGGATGCTAAAAATAGGAATTTCCCCTCAGAATTGTGGCATTTGTTCCTAAAAATGACATTTTTGAGCCTAAAACCGGGATTTTTTTCCCTCAAAACAAACATTGGGCCCTAAAAACGAGGGATTTTCCCACAAACCCCAAAGTTTAGGGCCTCAAAATGGAATTTTTTTCCCTAAAAATTTGGGTTGGATCCTAAAATTGGGATTTTTGCCTCAGAATTGTGGGATTCAGGCCCAAACCCAGAAAAATTTGCCCTAAAAATGAGCAATTTTCCCAAAAAAATGGGATTTTTTTCCCTAAAAATCAGGCTTGGACCCTAAAAACGGGATTTTTCCTCAGAAAATTGGGGCTGGATGGTGAAAATAGGGATTTCCCCTCA
>NW_008238962.1:70888-71420 GCF_000691975.1 Corvus brachyrhynchos
TCTTTTCCCTGAAAACAAACATTGGGCCCTAAAAACGAGGGATTTTCCCACAAACCACAAAGTTTAGGGCCTCAAAATGGAATTTTTTCCCTAAAAATTTGGGTTGGATCCTAAAATTGGGATTTTTGCCTCAGAATTGTGGGATTCAGCCCCAAACCCAGAAAAATTTGCCCTAAAAATGAGCAATTTTCCCAAAAAAATGGGATTTTTTTCCCTAAAAATCAGGCTTGGACCCTAAAAATGGGATTTTTCCTCAGAAAATTGGGGCTGGATGGTAAAAATTGGGATTTCCCCTCAGAATTGTGGAATTTGTTCCTAAAAATGACATTTTTGAGCCTAAAACCGGGATTTTTTTCCCTCAAAACAAACACTGGGCCCTAAAAACGAGGGATTTTCCCACAAACCCCAAAGTTTAGGTGCTAAACCTGGGATTTTTCCCACAGAAAAGCCCGGGAAGGATCCAAATCCAAGCGAAATCGCTGCTCACCTGCTCCCTGTCGGCGTCCATGGACACGGAGAGCAGCAGGTTGGT
>NW_008238962.1:72240-76190 GCF_000691975.1 Corvus brachyrhynchos
GCTTTTTCCAAGGCTTTTCCCGCTTTTTTCCCAAGGGTTTTCCCGCCTTTTTCCTAAGGCTTTCCCGCCTTTTTCCCAAGGCTTTTCCCGCCTTTTTCCCAAGGCTTTTCCCGCTTTTTCCCAAGGGTTTTCCCGCCTTTTTCCCAAGGGTTTTTTTCCCGCCTTTTCCTGAGGCTTTTCCTGCCTTTTTCCCAAGGGTTTTCCTGCTTTTTTCCCAAGGGTTTTCCTGCTTTTTCCCAAGGGTTTTCCCGCTTTTTTCCCGGGGGTTTTCCCGCCTTTTCCCTGAGGGCTTTCCCGCCTTTTTCCCAAGGGTTTTCCCGCCTTTTTCCAAAGGTTTTCCCGCTTTTTTCCCAAGGGTTTTCCTGCTTTTTCCCAAGGGTTTTCCTGCCTTTTTCCTGAGGGCTTTCCCGCCTTTTTCCAAGGGTTTTCCTGCTTTTTTCCCAAGGGTTTTCCCGCTGCTTTTTCCAAGGGTTTTCCCGCCTTTTCCCAAGGGTTTTTCCCCCGCCTTTTTCCTGAGGGCTTTCCCGCCTTTTTCCAAGGGTTTTCCCGCCTTTTCCCCAAGGCTTTTCCCGCTTTTTCCCAAGGGTTTTCCCGCCTTTTCCCAAGGGTTTTCCCGCCTTTTTCCCAAGGCTTTTCCCGCCTTTTCCCAAGGGTTTTCCCGCCTTTTCCCAAGGCTTTTCCCGCCTTTTCCCAAGGGTTTTCCCGCCTTTTCCCAGGGTTTTCCCGCTGCGGCACCTTGCAGACGCGTAGGTAGGCGGGCCGGAAGTTGTGGGACCACTGGGAGACGCAATGAGCCTCATCCAGGCAGGCGAAAGCCACGGGAGGGAGGCGATCCCGGAAAAACAGGGAAGAGGATCCCGATGCCACCAGAGCCTCCGGAGAGAGCAGCAGGATCTGGGCCTGGCCATTCCTGACCTGCCGGAAAAAGCGGGAGAATCCAAGATTTCTTCTTTGTGCCGTTCGAAAGGAGGGAAAATTGGGAATTGTCGTCACCTTTTCCATGGCTGCTTCCCGCTGGGATTGGGAAAGGTTGGAATGGATGCAGACGGCCTTGAGGCAGGGGGGGAGGCCGGAAACCTGGGATTGGGAATATTCCAGGGGTTGTTTCTTTTTTCTGGGATAACCCAGCAGAATCTGAGGTGGGAAAAGCGGGAATTGCGGGAATACCTGATCGTCCATGAGGGAAACGAGCGGGGAAATCACCAGGGAGATGCTCCCGGAGTTTTTGTGATAGAGAAAAGCGGGAAGTTGGTAGCACAGGGATTTGCCCATCCCTGTGGGTAACACCACCAGCGTGGATAATCCTGGGAAAACACCCAAAAAACCCGGGAATTTCGGGAAGTTGGGCCCAGTAGGAGGTGGGAATGGAGGCAGGAAAAGAAAGGGAAATCCAACCGGAAAGGATCCGCATGACGGCCTCGGCCTGGCCCGGCCGGAAGGAATCGTATCCCAAATTCCTCAGAGCTTCCAGGACTTCTTCCGGAGGATCTGGGGGGGAATTCAGGAGGTGGGAATGGGGGCTTTTCCATGGTTTTTTTCCATGTTTTTTTCCCATGGTTTTTCCAGGGATTTTGCTCCGTGATTTACCTGGGATTGTCCCATCGGGGGCTGGGCTGTAAAGGGGATCCACGGCAGCTGGAGGAGGGGAGGGGGAGAATTCCGGCCGTGGGAAATCCAGGGAATTTGGGCTGAGCTGGGGATTATCCCCACGGGCGCCGCCGGCTGGAGGGAAAAGAGGAAAAGTTGGGATTTTAGGAGGAAAATTCCGCATTTTTAAGGTCAAAATCCTCATTTTTAGGGAAAAAAAATCCCACTTTTAAGCCCACAAATTCAATTTCTTGGGAAAAATTCCACATTTTCTGAGGGAAAATCCACATTTTTAGCATCCACTCTCAGTTTTTAGGGAAAAAAATCCCAGTTTTAGGACTTAAGCTTCCATTTTTGGGGAAAATTCCGCATTTTTAGGGAAAAAATCCTCATTTTTAGGGAAAAAAAAAAATCTCAATTTTAGGCCCTAAAATCGCATTTCTTGGGAGAAATCCCACATTTTCGGAGGGAAAATCCACATTTTTAGCATCCACCCTCAGTTTTTAGGGAAAAAAATCCCAGTTTTAGGACTTAAGCTTCCATTTTTGGGGAAAATTCCGCATTTTTAGGGAAAAAATCCTCATTTTTAGGGAAAAAATCCCATTTTTAAGCCCTAAAAGTGCATTTTTTGGGACTAATCCCACATTTTCTGAGGGAAAATCCACATTTTTGGATCCACCCTCAGTTTTTAGGGTAAAAAATCCCAGTTTTGGGATCTAAACCTCAATTTTTGGGGAAATTTCCTCCTTTTTAGGGCCAAAATCCTCATTTTTAGGGAAAAAAATCCCATTTTTAAGCCCTAAAAGTGCATTTTTTGGGACTAATCCCACATTTTGTGGGTCAAATTCCACATTTTTAGCATTCAACCACAATTTTTAGGGAAAAAATCCCAGTTTTAGGATCTAAACTTTCATTTTTTCGGAAAACTCCTCATTTTTTGGGAAAATTCCTCATTTTTAGGGCTCAAAGTCCGTTTTTAGGGAAAAATCCCCGTTTTTAAGGTGGAAAATGTCCGGTTTTGAGGACAAATCCCACAATTCTGAGGGAACCCCCCCATTTTTAGAGGAAAAAAAATCTTATTTTTAGCATCTAAACTTCCATTTTTTGGGACAAATTCCTCATTTTTAGGGCCAAAATCCACATTTTTAGCGAAAAAATCCCACTTTTAAGCCCTAAAAGTGCGTTTTTTGGGACAAATTCCACATTTTCGGAGGGAAAATCCACATTTTTAGCATCCACCCTCAGTTTTTAGGGAAAAACCCCCCAGTTTTCACATCTAAACTTCCATTTTGGGGAAAATCCCTCATTTTTAGGGCCCAAATTCTCATTTTTAGGGGAAAAAAATCCCAGTTTTAGGCTCTAAAATTTCAATTAGGGACAAATTCCACAGTTCTGAGGCAAAATCCACGTTTTTAGGATCCAACCTCAATTTTTAGGGAACAAAATCCCAGTTTTAAGATCTAAACTTTCATTTTTTTGGGGAAAATCCCTCATTTTTAGGGCCAAAATCTGGTTTTTGGCTCCAATGCCCATTTTTAGGGGAAAAATCCCATTTCTAAGGCACAAATCCCCGATTTTCAGCCCCAAATCCCACATTTTACATCCCAAATCCTGAATTTTAGGAGCCATCCCCTTTTTAGGATAAACCCTCACATTTCTGAGGGAAAAAAAATCACATTTTTAAGCCCCAAATTCTCATTTTTAGTGCCAAATCCCACATTTTTAGATCCCAAATCCTGGTTTTTACGATTCAATCCCCTTTTTAGGATAAACCCTCCCAGTTTTAGGGAAAAAACCATGCACTTTTAAGTCCAAAATCCTCATATTTCGTGCCCAAATCCTCTATTTTTAGATCCCAAATCCTGATTTTTAGGATCAACCTCCTTTTTAGGATCAACCCTCACATTTTCAAGGAAAAAAAATCCCATTTTTTTAGCCCCAAATCCCAATTTTTAAGGCAAAAGTTCCAATTTTTAAGGCAAAAATTCCAATTTTTAAGCCCAAAATCCCAAGTTTTGAGGCCAAAATCCCAATTTTTGAGGCCAGACCCCCCTCGTTTCCCACCCTTTCCATAAGAAAAGGCACCAATTCCATAATTCCAGCTCTCACCGGGAATCTCCGGGATAAAAACGCTGTTGGTCCTTCGGGCCACTTCTTCCAGAGTGGGAAGCGGCTCCTCCTCCTCCTCCTCCTCAGGAATTTCCTCCAGGAACGATCCCAAATCTTTCCCTGCGGGCACAAAACGGGCGATTCTCTCAAAAAATCCACGGAAAAGAACCCACCTCACCCTCTTCCCGCTGTTTTATCCTAAAAATTCCCCTCAAATCCCGAATTCCCGGCCCGACCTCGCCATTCAGACGCCC
>NW_008238962.1:76202-81004 GCF_000691975.1 Corvus brachyrhynchos
CCTTTCCCGCCACACCGGAAGCAAACATCGGCTCCGCCTCCGAACTGCCCCGACTTTTTCCTCCATTTCTGCTTCCAAACCTGGGGAAAAAAAAATTCCACACCGCAAAATTCCATCAGGGAGAGCCTGGAGATTCCCAAAAAACCAATTTGGGAAGGTTTTACCTGTTTCCGAAGGAATTTTCCCCTCAGGCATCCGCGGGAATACGTTTTTCTCTTCAGGTTGAGCCGGACGAAATTCCCGCCGCTCCGGGGAGTGGCTCTGAGGGAAAAGAGGGATAAAGGGCAGCGGGAATCTGGGAAAAGCTGGAAAAAGCTGGGAATAGCCAGGCAAAGCTGGGAAAAGCCGGGAATTACCGGCCTCTGCGCGTGGGTTTGGGTTTTTCCTCCTTTTCCTCCTCTTCCAGGATTTTTTCCAAGCGATCCGCCGCCTTCCCAGCTGCCTTTCGGGATTCCAGCTGCTCTTCCTCACCCTCATTTTCCTCCTGGATCGACCTCACCCCAAAAATTCCCGGATCCGAGCCTTGGGGACCCCTCCGGAGCTTGGCCGGAGCCTCCGCGGCGCCTCCGCCTTCCCGGGGCCTTTTCCTCACGGAATTTCCTATGGATGCGGCGTGGATTTCCCCCTTTTCCCTCACGGATCCCGCTGGGAATTCCCGGTTTTCAGGAGATTCCTGGCACCTCTGGAGCCAGCCGGGATCCAGCGATCTCAAAGTTTGGGCCACGCTCTGCTTCAGCCGCTGGAATTTGTCGGGAACGGGAGGAAAACCGGGATTCATTCCCGCCGGGAGTGTGAGGGGGCCCAATCCCGAGAATTCTCCGGATTTTTCAGGATCTCCGGATTTTCCGGCATCTCCGGATTTTTCAGATTCTCCTTCATTCCGTGGAGGTTCCGGGGATGAAGCTTCGGCTCCGCGCTCTGGGTTTTTCTGGGATTGGGGAATTTTGGGGATTCTCCTGGGATTTGGGGTCCTCCGAGGGGTCAGGGGAGGCTCCTGGAGGGAAGGGAGGGGTCACATCCCGCTTTTTCCCCCCCTGGAATTCCAAATCCCAAATTAAACAGGGCCTGGATTTTGGGGGTCCCAGATTTTGGGGTCTCTGATTTTGGGATTCTCCAATTTTGGGGTCCTTAATTTTGGGATTTTCAATTTTGGGGTCTCTACTTTGGAGGGATCCCTGATTTTGGGAATCTCTGATTTTGGAGTCTGTAAATTTGGGGGTCCCTGGTTTTGGGGTCTCTGATTTTGGGGGTCTCTGATTTTTGGGATCTCTAATTTTGGGGTCCTTAATTTTGGGGGTCTCTATTTTTGGGGTCTCTCATTTTGGGGTCCCAGATTTTGGGATTCTCCAGTTTTTGGGGTCTCCATTTTTTGGGAATCTCTGATTTTAGGATCCCTAATTTTGGGGTCTCTGTTTTTGGGGGTCTCTAGTTTTGGGATTCTCCAATTTTTGGGGTCTCCAAGTTTTGGGACTCTCTGATTTTGGGATCCCTAATTTTGGGGGTCTCTTAATTTTGGGATTCTTGAATTTTTGGGGTCTCTGATTTTGGTTTTTTTTTATTTCAAGGTCCCTGATTTTGGGGTCTCTCTGACTTTGTGGGTCCCTGGTTTTTGGGGTCTCCAATTTTTGGGATTCTTCAACTTTTCGGGTCTCTGATTTTGGGGGGTTTTTATTTTGGGGTCTCTGATTTTGGGGTCCCAAAGTTTGGGATTCTCCAACTTTTGGGGTCTCTGATTTTTGGGAATCTCCGATTTTGGGGGTCCTTTATTTTGGGGTTTTTGATTTTGGGGTCTCTAAATTTGGGGGTCTCCAATTTTTGGGGTCTCCGATCTTGGGAATCTCAAAGTTTGGGGTCTCCTATTTTTGCAGTCCCTAATTTTAGGATTCTCTGATTTTGGGATCCCTGATTTTTGGGGTGTCTGATTTTGGGAGGGTCTCCAAATTTTGGGCTCTCTGATTTTGGGGCTCTCTGATTTTGGGGTCTCTGATTTTTGGGGGCTTCCAATTTTTGGGGTCCCTGATTTGAGGGGTCTCAGATTTTGGCATCTCCAATTTATGGGGTCCCTGATTTTGGGGTTCTCCAGTTTTGGGGTCCTTAATTTTGGGGTTTTTGATTTTGGATTCTCTGTTTTGGAGTCTCTGATTTTTGGGGTCTCAAATTTTGGGCTCCCCGATTTTTGGGATCCCTGGTTTTTGGGATCTCCAATTTTGGGATCCTTAGTTTTGGGGCCTCTGATTTTGGGGCTCTCTGATTTTGGGGCTCTCTGATTTTGGGGTCTCCAACTTTTGAGGTCCATAATTTTGGGGGTCTCTCAATTTTGGTGTCTCTCATTTTTGGGTCCCTGATTTGGGGTCCCAAATTTTGAGATTCTCCAACTTTTGAGGTCCATAATTTTGGGGGTCTCCAATTTTCAGGTCTCTCATTTTTGGGTCCCTGATTTGGGGTCCCAAATTTTAGGATTCTCCAACTTTTGGGGGCTCCAATTTTTGGGAATCTCCCATTTTGGGGTCTCTCATTTTGGGGTTTTTGATTTTGGGGTCTCGGGTTTGAGGTGTCTCCAATTTTTGGGATCCCCAACTTTTGGGATCCCTGATTTGGGGCTCTCCAATTTTGGGGTCTCTGATTTTAGGGGGGGTTCCTGATTTTGGGGTCTCTCTCATTTTGGGATCCCTAATTTTGGGGGTCCCTGATTTTGGGGATTCTTCAACTTTTCGGGTCTCTGATTTTTGAGGTCTCTGATTTCTGGGATCTCTGATTTTGGGGTCTCTGATTTTTGGGGGTTTTTATTTTGGGGTCTCCCTGATTTTAGGATTCTCCAATTTTGGCGTCCTTAATTTCAGGGTGTCCGAGTTTGGGGTCTCCAGTTTTTGGGGTCCCTGATTTTGAGGGTCTCAGATTTTGGGACCCTAAATTTTGGGGTCTCTGATTTTGGGAGTCTCTGATTTTGGGGTTTACAATTTTTGGGGTCCATAATTTTGGGATTCTCCAACTTTTGCGGTCTCCAAGTTTTGGGAATCTCGGATTTGGGGTCCTTAATTTTGGGATTTTCAGTTTTGGGGTCTCTGCTTTTGAGGGACCCCGATTTTAGGAATCTCTAATTTTGGGGGATTTTGACTTTTGGGGTCTCTGGTTTTGGGAGTCTCTGATTTTGGGGTCCCCAATTTTTGGGGTCTCTGATTTGGGACTCTTCAGTTTTGGGGTCTCTGATTTTAGGGGGGGGGTCCCTGATTTTGGGGTCTCTCTGACTTTGGGGGTCTCTGATTTTGGGATCCCAACTTTTGGGATTCTCCAACTTTCAGGGTCTCTGATTTTGGAGATTTCCGATTTTGGGATCCCTAATTTTGGGGTTCCTGATTTTTGGGATGCCTAATTTTGGGATTCTCCCTCAGGAACAACCCAAATTTTACGATGAAGAATCCCCCAAACATCCCCAGGAAAATCCCCTTCCCCTTTTCCCCCCATTCCCGACCTTCCCAGTCATTCCCAGTTTGGCTTTGAGCTTCATCCCATAAAACTCCGCTGAAATTCCCGGCCTGGCGCTCCCACTCCGGCTTTTCCCGGGAATTTTGGGCGCCCGGTTCAAGTGGGAACCCCAAAATCCCGAATCTTCCACCTGCAACGACACCAACATCCTGAAAAATCCCCCAAATCGCCTCAATCCCATCGCAAAATCCCAAAAAATGGGCGGAAAAACTGAGCTCAGATTCCTCCCAGAGATGGAAAACCGATGGAATACGATCATTCCATGGGAAATTTTGGGATGAAAACACCCCCAAATCCCATTTCCCACCCCAAATCCTTTTTGTCTGGATTTTCTAAGCCAAAAAGATTCCTTTTCCAGCACCAATTTTCCCAAAATTCCGAACAAATCCCAAAAAAACCCACGTGGGGTGAACCTGGCTCTGTCCACAGTGCAAAAATTCAGGGGAAAATCCCCAAAATTTTGGATCAAGGACAAATTTCGGGAGACCCCAAAAGTCAAAGGGAGTTTTCCAGCACCTGTTCCACATTTGGGATTTCCTGGGATCCCGTTTTTCCCGAGGAATCCGATGCTTTTCCCTGCTGCTTCAGCATCCGGTACTCCTTGTAGAGCTCTGTGGGAGAAAATCCGAGGAAAAATTGGGAATTTTTTTGGGGAAAAAAATTGATGTTTCAAAGCCCAGGAAACTCCAAAATCCCCGAATTCCCAAAAACTCACTCCGGGTTTCCTCTGGAGCTTCCTCGATGTCGGCCTGTGAGGGAAACACATCCCAAGAAATGGTGAATTCCGGGAATTATCCCGATTTTCTGCTGTGGTGGGATGGCAGAGGGGAGGGATTTGGGGTTTTTTTTTTCGGGATTTTAGGGGTTTTTTGGGATTTGAGGTTTTTCCAGAAGGAAAATGAGGGTTGGAGCAACCTCATGGAAACACCTTGTGGAAAACCCTAGGGAAAAGTTTTTTTATGGAAAAACTCATGGAAAACCCCCCCTGAGCCTCCCTAAAACCCCTCCAGGGAACCCCAGGAGGTTCCCCTTGACCTGACCCCGCTTAAAACCCCAAAAATCCCCTCAGGCACCCCCAAAATGGCCCCAAACATTCCAGGGACACCCCCAAAACCCCAGGACCCCGCTAAAGCAAACCCCACAATTCCAGCGGTCCCCTAAACCACCCCAAAGAACCCCCAATACCCCAAAACCACCCCAGGAATCCCCAAACCACGGCCCCACAAGTTCCAGGGATTCCCCTCAGGGACCCCGCCCCACAAATTCCCCCCGTGGCCCCTCAGGAGGACCTGGCTGGGCTTCCGCCGCCGCTCCCGCCG
>NW_008238962.1:81142-81472 GCF_000691975.1 Corvus brachyrhynchos
CGCTCTCGCCGCGCTCCAGCCAATGGGAATGCAGGGATTGGTGATTGACGGCAAAACGAGCCAATGGGAAGGCAAAAAGTGCAAAGCACCCCGATTACCCCGCGCTTGAACCAATGACAAGTTCGAGAGATAATGACAGACAGCGGTAAGAACCAATTAAAATTGGAGGATCCGCCCCTAGGGTGTGTCTCCCTCGCTGATTGGTTGGCTTAATGCGCAGACACGGAAGTGAAGTTTCCGTACGGGCCGGGTACAAGCAGGGGCTGCGGGTGGGCGGGGAGTGGGGGGTGCCATGTTGGGGGGGGATGGGGGGGGCGAATTTGGGGGGTA
>NW_008238962.1:82474-85443 GCF_000691975.1 Corvus brachyrhynchos
CCCGGCCGCGCCCGCCCCGCAGCCCCCGGGCGTGGACGTCCACGCCGACCTGTTCGTCAACGGAACATCCTACGGGATCCTCCGGGACGCGCTCCAGACCGGAGCCGCCGGCCCGCTGCGCCTCAAGTGCCGGGAATTCCAAGCCGAGAAGCTCTCCCTGGCCGGAATCGTGAGCCTGCTGGAATCCTTGGATCCTTCCTGCGTGCGGAGGGTGGATCTGCGCTTCAACAATCTGGGATTGACCGGGCTCTCGGTGATCCTGCCGCACCTCTCCCGCTTCCCGGAGCTGCGGAGCCTCAAGCTCCAGTACAGCAACGTCGACGTGCGGCGCCCGACGCCGGAATCGGCCATCGGAATCCGGTGCCTGGCCGGGCAGCTGGGAATGCTGCCCAGCCTCCGGGAGCTCAACCTGGGATCCTCCCGGCTCTCCGGGAATCTGCGCCAGATCCTCTGGTGAGTTCCCAACGGAGCGGGATCCTCGCCGGGCCCTTCCCGCGCTCCGGGGGCATTCCCAAGGGTTGGGGTTGGTGATCTCGGGGGTCTTTTCCAGCCTGAGTGATCCCGTGATTCCAGGACTTCATTATCCCAATATTCCCGTGATTCCAGGATTTTATTATCCGAATAGTTTATAACTCAGCGACTCCATTATTCTGTAATTCCCTGATCCCATAATTCAGTGATGCCATCATTCCATGACCCCATAATCACATGATTCCATAATTCTAGAACTCCACGACCCCACGATTTTGATTCCACAATTCCATGGCTTCATGATCCCATAATTCCATGATTCCCAAAGGTCAAACTTGATGCTCTTGGAGCTCTTTCCCAACCTCAGTCATTCCAGAATTCCACAATTCCATGGAGGGAATCACAGCTCCCGGCCCGCTCCACAATCCCATCATCCCATGACTCCGTAACTCTGTGATCCCACGATTCCATGATCCCAGAACTCCATGACCTCATCATTCCAAAGTCCCCTGATTTTCAGAGGTCAAACTTGATGCTCTTGGAGATCTTTCCCAACCTCAGCCATTCCATAATTCCATCATTCCATGGCCCCATAATCCCATGATCCCGTAATTCCAGAACTCCACGATCCCATGATTTTGATTCCACAATTCTGTGCCTCCATGATCCCAGAATTCCACGATTCTCAAACCTTGAACTTGATGCTCTTGGAGCTCTTTCCCCACCTCAGAGATCCCAGAATTCCACAATTCCATGGCTTCACGATCCTCAACCATCAAACTTGATGCTCTTGGAGCTGTTCCCACTCTCAGCCATTCCAGAATTCCACCATTCCCCAATTCCATGGATGCAATCACAGCTCTCCTTCCCCACACTTCCCCCACCAATCCGGGACCCATCCCGACATTTCCTGATCCCACGGAGCCTCTGCTCCGTCGGCCTTTTCCCTCCCGCCAGCGACCTCCAGGCTCCGTTGGAAAGCTTGGAATTGGCCTTCTGCTCCCTCCTTCCCGCCGACCTCGCCTTCCTCTCCCAAAGCTTCCACGCTCCGGCCCTCAAAAGGTTGGATCTGAGCGGCCACGACTTCTCCCAAAGCCTCCTGGAGCCGCTCCGGCTGCTCCTGGAGGAAACCTCGGCCTCGCTGCTGCACCTGGATCTCATGGAATGCCGCATGGCCGACTCCCACCTGGACGCGCTGCTGCCGACGCTCCGGCGCTGCTCCCGCCTGCGCTTCCTGGGACTCTACGGCAATTCCCTGTCCACGGCCGCGCTCAAGGATCTGCTCCAGAAAACCCTGGAGCTGCCGGATCTGCGCCTGGTCGTGTATCCCTTCCCTGTGGATTGCTACAAGCCGGAGGCGCCCTCGGAATCCGGGTGGAATTACGAGGAGCCCATGGATGGCGAACGCTTGGCGGCGGCGAGCGCCGAGATTTCCCGGATGTTGGCGAATTCCGGGAGAACCGACCTCGTCTGGACTTACAATCCCTACGGACACGGAGCCATGGACTACTTCTCCTTGTGACTCGGGAAAGGCTTGGATGGGGGGGCACCGAAGGAGAAGGCTTGGAGGCGGGAAAAGCTCGGAGCCTCCAGCCCGGAAAAGCGCCGCCTCCTTCTTCCCAAACTCTGGGGCGTTCCCCGCCTCATCCCGGTGCTTTTCCACCTCATTTTGGTCTTTTTCCACCTCGTTTTGATCTTTTTCCACCTCGTCCCGATGTTTTCCGCTTTATTCCAGTATTTTTCCACCCCATCCTTTTGTTTCTCCGCTCCATCCTGGTGTTTTTCCCCTCATCCCGGTGTTTTCCCCCTCATCCCAGTATTTTTTTCCTTTCATCTCCGTGCTTTTTCACTTCATTTCGGGGTTTTTCCAGGTCATCCCACTCTTTTCTGCCCCATCCCGAGGTTTTTCTCTCATTTTCTTGCTTTTCCACCCCATTTTGAGCTTTTCCCATCCCATCCCGATATTTTTCCCCTCATCCTGGTACCTTCCTGCCCCATCCCGATGTTTTTCCGCCTCATTTTGGTGTTTTCCTGCCTGATCCCAGTATTTTCCTCCTCATCCCAATGTTTTTCCACCTCAGTTTGGTCTTTTTCCGCCTCATTTTCCACCTCGTCCCGATGTTTCCCCTCTTTTTTCTGTAGTTTTTTACCCCATCCCGATA
The DNA here is from genome assembly GCF_000691975.1 of Corvus brachyrhynchos. Classification (NCBI taxonomy): domain Eukaryota; kingdom Metazoa; phylum Chordata; class Aves; order Passeriformes; family Corvidae; genus Corvus; species Corvus brachyrhynchos. Next base: position 85,108 of record NW_008238962.1, read on the forward strand.
TTTTCCCCTCATCCCAGTATTTTCCTCCTCATCTCAGTGTCTTCCCACCCAATCCCAGCGTTTTTTTCCCCCATCCCACTCTTTTCCCACAACTTTTATTGCTGCTCCATCCCTGGTTGTATCCGGAGGGATCCGGCGCCACTGGAAAGCCCCAGAATTGCCCTAATTCCCACCGGATATTAATGAATCATTAATTAAGAAACCAGCATTGACAGAATTTCTTCCAAATCCCAAATCCTTTATCCCAAATCCCAGCACCGCAGTGAGGAATCGGCACAGCGGCTTCCACTCTTTATTTTGGGGAAGGGAAATTCCATGGAAAAACATGGGAACGTT
>NW_008238962.1:85738-86986 GCF_000691975.1 Corvus brachyrhynchos
ACCGCCCCTTTTTCCGGGAATCCCGTCAGCATTCCCGGCTGGAAAGGCACCGCCAGGCGGGCGCCGCCTCCGCAGTAGGACAGGAGGTGATTCCCGTCGGATCCGGGCAGGATTTGGGTGAAAACCACGGGAAAATCTTCGCAGCGCAGGAAATTCCGCTCCCGGCCGCAGCGGGAAAGGAACGGGAATTCCGCCTCGTAGCGCCCGCTCCGGTTGCGCTCCAGGTGCTTGAAGAAGAAGGAGAGGAATCCCACATCTGTTGGGATGAAGGCATTGATGGGATTCATGGATCGGCTTCCGGCACCGAGGAATTCGTGGATGAATTCCGGGAAATTAAAAGGGGGAGGGGTTCGTTAAGGGGATTCCGTTTGGGAAAGGGGATGAGGGAAGGGAATGAGCTCCGGAGGAATCGGGGATGGCAAATGCTTTCCCAGATGAATTTCTGGATTAAAAGTGGGTTTCTTAATTAATTAATTAATTAGGGAATGTCTTAATTAGGGAACGATTAATTCATGAGGGATTAAGATGCAAATTAGGGGCTCCCCCCCCTTCCTGCCTTTCCCGCCCCTTGCCAAGGCTCAGCCCCCCCTAATTAAGGATTAAATCCCAATTAAGGTTCAAATCTCGATTAGGGATCAAAGCCCAATTAATGACTGGATCCCAATTAACAGGGGATCCTAATTAAGGAGGGCCCAGGGGTACCTTTGAAGCAGGTGATGAAGTTCTTGACTTTGGTGTCATCCAGGAAAAGCTGTGAAAAAGCGGGAAAAAGCCTCAAAACGCTCGAGTTTTCCCAGACAGATCCCGGGATTTGTCTGGGATCCGTTTGGGATCTGGCCTGAGTCCATCCAGGTTTTTTTCGGGCAGTTTGGGATGTGTCCTGGAGCGATTCCATGGATCCATGGGGGATCTCTTTGTGGGATCTGTCCTGAGCCCATTGAAAGCTTTTTTGGGATCCCTCTGGAATCTGACTGGGATTTGTCTGGGATCTGTCCAGGATCCATCCAGGATACGTTTGGAGTCTGCCCGGAATCTTTCTGCGATTCATCTGGGATCTCTCCATGATCCTGCTGGGATCCATCTGGGATCTCTCCACGATCCTGCTGGGATTCATCCTGGATCCACCCGCATTCTCCCTGGGATTTGCTCAGGATCCAGGCAGGGAATCTCACCGGGATCTGCTGCTCCTTCCCCTCCCCACCTCCCCAAGGACCCTCCAGTCCCCTATAGATCCCCTATAGACCCCAC
>NW_008238962.1:87100-89312 GCF_000691975.1 Corvus brachyrhynchos
GTGGCCCCCCGGCCGTTATAGGTACCGAGGGGCCCCTATGGATCTCCAGCCCCCTATAGAACCCCCCTCAGGCATCCCTATAGGGCCCCAGACCCCTCCAGACCCTCAGCGAACCTATAAACACCCCCTATAAACCCCCCAGGCTCTGGGTGCCCTCATAGACCCCCCGCCCCCCCATAGATGCCCTCCCTCCGCCATGTTCCCCTATAGACCCTCAGGGCCCTCAGCCACCGGGATGAGGCAAAACCCGTCGGAATGAGGTGGAAAAGCACCGAAATGAGGCGGAAAAATATCGGGATGAGGAGAAAAACGCCGGGATGAAGTGGAGAAACAGCAAAATAAGGTGGAAAATCACGTGGAATGAAGAGGGAAAACACCGGGATGAGGGGTGGGGTGGAAAACCACCGGGATGAGGGGGAAAAATTGCTAAATGAGGTGGAAAAACAACAAAATGAGGCGGAAAAACAGCGGGAAGGGGTGGAAAAATATCAAAATTGGGGTGGAAAAGCAGCGGGATGAGGGAAAACCCACTGGGATGGGGTGGAAAACCACCGGGATGAGGGAAAAGCCACTGAAATGAGGCGGGAAAACACCAGGATGAGGCCCAAAATACCAAAATCAGTTGGAAAAGCACCAGGATGAGGGGGAAAATGCCAAATTGAGGTGGGAAAACACCGGGATGAGGTAAAAAAATACAAAAATGAGGCAGAAAAGCAGCAGGATGAGGGGGAAAATAGCAGGAGAAGGCCCAAACCACCAAAATGAGGTGGAAAACCACTGGGATGAGGGGAAAAACACCAAAAAGAGGTGAAATACCAATGGAATAAGGCCCAAAAATACCAAAATGACGTAGAAAAGTACTAAGGGAAGGCAAAAAAATTGCAAAATGAGGCGGAAAAGCATCAAAATGAGATGGAAAAGCACCAGGATGAGGGGGAAAATGCCAGACTGAGGTGGGAAAACACCGGGATGAGGTAAAAAATACAAAAATGAGGCAGAAAAGCAGCAGGATGAGGGGAAGAACAGCAGGAAAAGGCCCAAACCACCAAAATGAGGTGGAAAAAAACCAAAATGAGGGGGAAAAGCACCGGGATGAGGGCAAAAATACCAAAATGAGGTGGAAAAGCACTAGGAAAAGGCAAAAAAATTGCAAAATGAGGTGGAAAACCACTGGGATGAGGGGAAAACCACCGGGATAAGGCCCAAAACTGCAAAATGAGGTGGAAAACCATCAGGATGAGGGGAAAAACACCAAAAAGAGGTGAAAAACCAAAAGAATAAGGCCCAAAAAACCAAAATGAGGTGGAAAAGTACTAAGAGAAGGCAAAAAATTGCAAAATGAGGCGGAAAAGCATCAAAATGAGATGGAAAAGCACCAGGATGAGGGGAAAAATACCAGGATGAGGCAAAAAACAGCAAAATGAGGTGGAAAAGCACCGGGATGAGGAGAAAAATACCAGGATAAGGCAAAACCCCCCCCAAAATCAGTTGGAAAACCACTGGGATGAGGGAAAAAAGATCCAAAATGAGGCAGAAAAGCAGCAGGATGAGGGGAAAATCACCAGGAGAAGGCCCAAACCACCAAAATGAGGTGGAAAAGCACCGGGATGAGGGGAAAAAATAATGGGATAAGGCAAAAAATACCAAAATGAGGTGGAAAAGCCCCGGGATGAGGAGAAAAACACCGGGATGAGGCAAAACCCAGCGAAACGAGGTGGGAAACCACCGGGATCAAGTGAAAAAAAACCCGGGATGAGGCAGAAAAAGCCCCAAAGTGAGGTGGAAAACCCCAAAATGAGGCGGAAAAGCAGCGGGATTGGATGGAAAAACCCCGAAAAGAGGGAAATCAGGGAGGATTCATGGATTGGGAGAGATCCCTCGGCCAATCCCGTCAGGGCATGACAGACTCGGGATCTGGGATAGGATGAGTTTATTTCCAATGGAATCAGAGCAGGAGAACAAGACCCCAAATCCACCTTTTCCCCCCTCCCCACTTCCCTCTTTCCCAGCTTTCCCGCAATCCCTCCAGCAGCGCTGGGAGCCCGGGGCCATCCCGTGGGATTTTCCATTTCTCCAACGTGAATCTATCCCACAGCAAGTTTTCCATGGATTTCTCCACTGTGTCGTTCCCATGGGAGAGATTTCTCCATGAATCCATCCCAAGGTAAGAGTTTTCCATGGATTTCTCCACCATGGGAAAGAGATTTCCAGG
>NW_008238962.1:89407-94936 GCF_000691975.1 Corvus brachyrhynchos
GTTTTCCAGGATTTCTCCAACATGAATCCATCCCACAGCGAGTTTTCCATGGATTTCTCCAACGTCTCATTCCCATGGAAGACAATTTCCTTTTCCAAGGGGTCAATCCTTTGGGAACATCCCACTCCAAGGTTTTTTTCCTCTGCGGTCACGGAATCCTACCAGGAATCTGCTCCCTTTTCCATGGATCCGCAGGTCCTTGCGAGGATCCAGCCCCAGGATGGGCTTCCCATTGGATGCACCAGGGAATTTTGGGAATTTCCACTCCAGTTCCTTGGAATAATCTCCAGAGTCGTTCCTTTCCCATATTCCTGCTCCAGAATTCCATCTGTGCCATGATGTGTTTCTTCCAACTTAATTCGAATTCCAGAGGCGTCATCACCGTTCCCGATGGGATCAGCCGGACACGGGAGAAGCTTCCGGCAGCTTCCCACGGAATCCAGCCCCGGAGCCTCCCAAAATTTGGCCATGCAAACCCAATCCCAATGGAAAAACGCCAGGATGGGCTGGAAAAAGAACAAAATGGGGGAAAAACACCAGAATGAGGTGGGAAAAACTTGGAATGAGGAGGAAAAGTATCGGGATGAGGGGAAAAATATCGGGATGGGATGGAAAAACCTCAAAATGCGGCAGAAAAGCAAGAAAATCAGGGAAAAAAATCTCGGGATCGGGCAGAATAACAACAGGATGAACAGGAAAAATCCTGAAACGAGGTGGGAAAGCACCGAAATGAAGGGAAAAAAAATACTGGAATGAGGTGGAAAAGCACCGGGATGAGGCGGGGAACGCCCCAGAGTTTGGGAAGAAGGAGGCGGCGCTTTTCCGGGCTGGAGGCTCCGAGCTTTTCCCGCCTCCAAGCGCGCCTTTCCCCCCCCCCAAAGCCTTTCCCGAGTCACAAGGAGAAGTAGTCCATGGCTCCGTGTCCGTAGGGATTGTAAGTCCAGACGAGGTCGGTTCTCCCGGAATTCGCCAGCAGCTGGGAAATCTCGGCGCTCGCCGCCGCCAAACGTTCGCCATCCATGGGCTCCTCGTAAATCCGCCGGGATCCCGGGATTCTGCGCGGAGGCTCCGGCTTGTAGCAATCCACAGGGAAGGGATACACGACCAGGCGCAGATCCGGCAGCTCCAGGGTTTTCTGGAGCAGATCCTTGAGCGCGGCCGTGGACAGGGAATTGCCGTAGAGTCCCAGGAAGCGCAGGCGGGAGCAGCGCCGGAGCGTCGGCAGCAGCGCGTCCAGGTGGGAGTCGGCCATGCGGCATTCCATGAGATCCAGGTGCAGCAGCGAGGCCGAGGTTTCCTCCAGGAGCAGCCGGAGCGGCTCCAGGAGGCTTTGGGAGAAGTCGTGGCCGCTCAGATCCAACCTTTTGAGGGCCGGAGCGTGGAAGCTTTGGGAGAGGAAGGCGAGGTCGGCGGGAAGGAGGGAGCAGAAGGCCAATTCCAAGCTTTCCAACGGAGCCTGGAGGTCGCTGGCGGGAGGGAAAAGGGAGAGGTGAGGCCCGCGGGGACGTTCCGGAGCCGCCGACGGAGCAGAGGCTCCGTGGGATCAGGAAATGTCGGGATGGGTCCCGGATTGGTGGGGGAAGTGCGGGGAAGGAGAGCTGTGATTGCATCCATGGAATTGGGGAATGGTGGAATTCTGGAATGGCTGAGAGTGGGAACAGCTCCAAGAGCATCAAGTTTGATGGTTGAGGATCGTGAAGCCATGGAATTGTGGAATTCTGGGATCTCTGAGGTGGGGAAAGAGCTCCAAGAGCATCAAGTTCAAGGTTTGAGAATCGTGGAATTCTGGGATCATGGAGGCACAGAATTGTGGAATCAAAATCATGGGATCGTGGAGTTCTGGAATTACGGGATCATGGGATTATGGGGCCATGGAATGATGGAATTATGGAATGGCTGAGGTTGGGAAAGATCTCCAAGAGCATCAAGTTTGACCTCTGAAAATCAGGGGACTTTGGAATGATGAGGTCATGGAGTTCTGGGATCATGGAATCGTGGGATCACAGAGTTACTGAGTCATGGGATGATGGGATTGTGGAGCGGGCCGGGAGCTGTGATTCCCTCCATGGAATTGTGGAATTCTGGAATGACTGAGGTTGGGAAAGAGCTCCAAGAGCATCAAGTTTGACCTTTGGGAATCATGGAATTATGGGATCATGAAGCCATGGAATTGTGGAATCAAAATCGTGGGGTCGTGGAGTTCTGGAAATATGGAATCATGTGATTATGGGGTCATGGAATGATGGCATCACTGAGGTTGGGAAAGGCCTCCAAGACCATCAAGGGCAACCTCTGGGAATCCTGGAATCACAGAATTATGGGATCAGGGAATTACGGGACAATGGAATCACTGAGTCATGAGCTATTGGGATAACGGGATCATGGCAATATTGGGATAATGAAATCCTGGAATCATGGGGTTACTAAGATTGGAAAAGACCTCCAAGATCATCAAGTTCAGCCTTTGAGAATCCTGGAATTATGGGATCAGGGAATTACAGAATAATGGAGTCGCTGAGTTATAAACTATTCGGATAATAAAATCCTGGAATCACGGGAATATTGGGATAATGAAGTCCTGGAATCACGGGATCACTCAGGCTGGAAAAGACCCCCGAGATCACCAACCCCAACCCTTGGGAATGCCCCGGAGCGCGGGAAGGGCCCGGTAAGGATCCCGCTCCGTTGGGAACTCACCAGAGGATCTGGCGCAGATTCCCGGAGAGCCGGGAGGATCCCAGGTTGAGCTCCCGGAGGCTGGGCAGCATTCCCAGCTGCCCGGCCAGGCACCGGATTCCGATGGCCGATTCCGGCGTCGGGCGCCGCACGTCGACGTTGCTGTACTGGAGCTTGAGGCATTGCCGGGCGTGGAGGCGCAGCGGGCCGGCGGCTCCGGTCTGGAGCGCGTCCCGGAGGATCCCGTAGGATGTTCCGTTGACGAACAGGTCGGCGTGGACATCCACGCCCGGGGGCTGCGGAGCGGCCGCGGCCGTGGCGGCGCCGGAACGGCCTTTGTGCCGCTTGGATCCGCGCCTCTGGAATTCCCGCTGGTGCTTGGACACCTCCACGCAGGCCTTGGCCAAGGCCACGGTGCCGGACCAGACGCTCATCCCGTCGGGAGCGCGGCCGGAGGCGGCATCCGGGAGTCCGGTCATGTCCAGCAGGCGGAGCCGAAACCGTCTAGGGGGGAAAACCGGGAATGAACCAGCAGGAAAACTCACATGGATGGAGGAGGAACCGAGGTTGTGCCCATCCCGGAATTCCCAAACCCACCTGGAATCGCGTCCTGGCTCCTCCAGATCCCGCCGGAGCTGCGCCACCACGGCCAGGATGACGGCCTGGACGCAGAGCTTGCAGGGATGATCCCGGAGCAGCTCCCGGCGCCCCACGAGCCGCTGGAAGTTGAGCACCGGGAAGGGCCAAGCGGTCACCAAATCCCGCAGGACCAGGGGTCTCCCATCCAGGAATGCAGCTTGGAAAAGGATGGGATAGAGGTGGGCGGGAAGGGCGGGAAGGAGGACGGGAAGGGGGTGCTGAGCCACCATGCGGCGGGCGCACAGGAAAAGGAGAGAATCCGAGTATCCCGGGGGGAGCTGGCGTTTGGGAATACACGGCGGGATTTGGGTGGAGCGGCTGCGTGAAGGAGCCATGGCGGAATCCCGGGAAAAGCCCCGAATCCAGGGATATCCCCGCTGGAAAGGGAACCTGTGGGAGGAATGGGAGGGGGAAGAAGGCAAAGGGGGCCGTTTTGGGGAGGGGAGCTTGAGTGGAGTTGTTGCAAAAATGGGGACCTGGAGCAACCCCCAAAGAGCCTCAGCCCAGCCAGGGATCCCCAAAACCAGTCCAGGGATCCCCAAAACCAGTCCAGGGCCCCCCCCAAATCCCCTCAATGAGCCCATGGACCCCCAAACCAGTCCAGGGACTCTCCCCAAACCAGTCCAGAGATCGCCTCAGATCACCCCAAACCAGTCCGGGGATGCCCCAAACCAGTCCAGAGACCCCCAAACCACACCAGGGACCCTTCCCAGACCTCCCCAAACCAGTCCAGGAACCCCCAAACCTGCCCAGGCACCCCTGAGGGATCTCCAAAACCAGCCCAGGGACCCCCCGGGCCCCCCAAACCAGTCCAGGGACCCCAAAACCAGCCCAGGGACTCCCTGGACCCCCTAAACCAGCCCAGGGACCCCAAAACCAGTCCAGGGACCCCTCAGGGATCCCCAGACCAGTCCAGGGACCCCAAAACCAGCCCAGGGACTCTCCAGGCCCCCCCAAACCAGCCCAGGCTCCCTCAAAACCACTCCAGGGATCCCCCAAAAACCCTTCAATCCTCTCTGGGACACCCCAAACCAACCTAGAAACCCCCCAGACCTCCCTAAATCAGTCCAAGGATCCCCCAAACCAGTCCACTGACCCCTAAACCAGTACACGAATCCCCCCCAGACCTCCCCAAACCAGTTCAGGGACCCCCAAACCTGCCCAGGCACCCCTCAGGGATCCCCCAAACCAGTCCAGGGACCCCTGAACCTGCCCAGGGACCCCTCAGGGATCCCCCAAACCAGTCCAGGGACCCCCGAACCTGCCCAGGGACCCCTCAGGGATCCCCCAAACCGGTCCAGGGACCCCAAAACCAGCCCAGGGACTCAGCCCAGGGCCTCTCCAGCCCCCCTAGACCAGTCCAGGGACCCCAAAACCAGCCCAGGGACTCCCTGGACCCCTAAACCAGCCCAGGGACCCCAAAACCAGCCCAGGGACTCTCCAGGCCCCCCCAAACCAGCCCAGGCTCCCTCAAAACCACTCCAGGGATCCCTCAAAAACCCTTCAATCCCCTCTGGGACACCCCAAACCAACCCAGAAACCCCCCAGACCTCCCTAAACCAGTCCAGAGATCCCCCAAACCAGTCCAGTGACCCCTAAACCAGTCCAGGAATCCCCCCCCGACCTTCCCAAACCAGTTCAGGAACCCCAAAACCAACCATGGGGCCCCCCAGACCTCTCCAAACCAGTCCAGGGACCCCCTAAACCAGTCCAGAGCTTCCTAAACCAGTCCAGGGACCCCCCTAAACCAGTCCAGGGACCCCGCCAGACCTCCCCAACCCAGTTCAGGGACCCCCAAACCAGCCCAGGGACCCCTCAGGGATCCCCCAAAACCAGCCCAGCGACCCCAAAACCAGCCCAGGGACTCTCCAGGCCCCCCCAAACCAGCCCAGGCTCCCTCAAAACCACTCCAGGGATCCCCCAAAAACCCTTCAATCCTCTCTGGGACACCCCAAACCAACCTAGAAACCCCCCAGACCTCCCTACCCCCCAGACCTCCCTAAACCAGTCCAGGGATCTCCAGAACCAGTCCAGAGACCCCCAAACCAGCCAAAGGAACCCCCAGATCCCCCCAGATCAGCCCAGGGACTCCCCAAACCAATCCCGGGGCTCCCCACATCCCCTCTAAAGCAGTCCAGGGACCCCTCCCGGGCCCCCTAAACCCACCCCTCCACACCCCAGGGATCCCCCTAAACCAGCCCAGGGATCCCCAGG
>NW_008238962.1:95115-95340 GCF_000691975.1 Corvus brachyrhynchos
CCTCCGGGTCTGCGCGCTGCGCCCACCAATCAGCGAGAGAGATTCACCCTGGGGGCGGGATCTCGCCTTTTTATTGGCTCTTACTGCTGTCTGTCAAAGTTCCACCGCAGGTCTCATTGGTTGTTGCGGTGTGGGCGGGCGCTTTGAGATTACCTCGCATTTATTGGCTCTTTTCGCTGTCAATCAACATTCCTTACCTTCTCATTGGCTGGGGGGCGGCGGGAG
>NW_008238962.1:95699-96156 GCF_000691975.1 Corvus brachyrhynchos
GTGCGGGGGGGGGCGCGGGGGAGGCGCCGGGGGGGGTCTCTGGGATGGGAGGGGCTATTTTGGGGTTTTCCTCACTAGATACCCCCTTATAGGTCTTCCTATATGCACCGCCCGCTTCCCTTGGTGACCCAGGTAATTAAAACACTCGCGGCTTCTGGGCCTTGGTCGAATCGCGACAGCGACCCCACGGGGACACCCCCTGTCGAGACAGGCGACGGGGCTCCGGGGAGAATTTGGGGGGGCTCCCTGAGGAGGATCCCTGGAATGGGAGGGGTTGGTTTGGGGGCCTGGGAAGGTCCCTGGGATAATTTGAAGTGGTCTGGAGATGTTTTGGGGAACGCGGGGAGGTCTCTGGGATGGTTTTGGGGGGTCCCCGGAATGGGATGGGGCTGTTTTGGGAATGCTCAGGGGGATCCCTGGACTGGTCTAGGGGGTCTGGGAGGGGTTCTCTGTGGGG
>NW_008238962.1:96175-96629 GCF_000691975.1 Corvus brachyrhynchos
GCGCCAGCGCCCCCACGGGCCCACCCCCTGTCGCGACAGGCGACAGCGCCCGCGGCGCGGGAAGTGCGACCCGGAAGTGGCGGCATGGGGGACGGGAATGCGGGGGCACCTCTGTAGGGGAGTGCGGCGCTGAAATAGCTCCGGCTGGAACCGGAACCGCCAACAGGGGGACCGGGGGGACACAGCTCCAGGGACAGCTTGGGGACATCTGGGGGACTCCCAGAGTCCCCTGGGACACTTGGGGACACCCAGAGCCCCTATAGACACCCCTGGGACACCGTTGGGGTCCTCTAGGGACACCCAAAGCCCCTATAGACACCCCTGGGACACCGTTGGGGTCCTCTAGGGACACCCAAAGCCCCTATAGACACCCCTGGGACACCGTTGGGGTCCTCTAGGGACACCCAAAGCCCCTATAGACACCCCTGGGACACCGTTGGGGTACTCTAGGGGC
>NW_008238962.1:97532-103951 GCF_000691975.1 Corvus brachyrhynchos
CATTTTGGGGGCCCCCTCCATGGGACCCCCCCCTCATTTTGGGGACCCCCCTCATTTTGGGGATCCCCTCCAGAGGACCCCCCTCCCATTTTGGGGATCTCCCCACTTTGGGGACCCCCCCATAGGACCCCACCATTTTGGGGACCATACTCCACCTTGGGAACCCCACCTATGGGACCCCCCCATTTTGGGGACCCTCCCTACTTTGGGACCTCCCCAATTTGGGGACCCCCTCCATTGTGGGGAACATCCCCATTTTGGGGACCCCTCCACTTTGGGGACCCCCTGCCCCCCACCCATGGGACCTCCACCCAAAATTTGGGGCCGTTAATTAAATTTGTGGGGGGGTCCTCCTAATTAGTAATTGTCTTCATAGGTCCCTATAAACTCTTCTGGGTGCCCCCACCCCAAAACCAGTGGGTGCCCCCCAAACCAGTGGGTGCCCCCCTGGGTGGAGCCAAAGGCGCCTGGAGGAGGCCTGGGGGGGCCCTTTGTCTCTGGGGTGGGGTGGGGGCACCACAGAAGGACCTGGAGGAGATTTGGGGGCACCAAGGTTGGACCTGGAGGAGATTTGGGGGCACCAAGCTGGGACCTGGAGCAGATGATGGTGCCCAGGTGGGTCCTGAAGGATCTGGAGGAGGTTGGGGGGCACCAAGGTTGGTCCTGAAGAAGATTGAGGGGCACCAAGGTGGGGCCTGGAGGAGATGGGGGGGGGGCACCAAGATGGGTCCTGGATGAGGTGGGGGCACCAAGGTGGGACCTGGAGGAGACCTGGGGGCACCAAGGTGGGACCTGGAGGACCTGGAAGAAGTTGGGGGGTGCTCAGGTGGGACCTGGAGCAGATGATGGTGCCCAGGTGGGTCCTGGAGAAAATTGAGGGGCCACCAAGGTAGAACCTGGAGGACCTGGAGGAGATGGGGGGCACCAAGATGGGTCCTGGATGAGGTGGGGTCACCAAGGTGGGTTCTGCTGGAGACTGGGGGCACCAGGGTGGGACCTGGTGGAGATCTGGGTCACCAAGGTTGGACCTGGAGGAGATTGAGGGGCACCAAGGTGGGACCTGATGGAGACTTGGGGGCACCTAGGTGGCTCTTGGTGGACCTGGAGGAAACTGAGGGCACCAAGGTAGGTCCTGGAGGACCTGGTGGAGGTGGGGGTGCACCAGGGTGGGACCTGCTGGAAATCTGGGGCACCAAGGTGGGACCTGGAGGAGACTGGAAACACCAAGGTGGGACCTGGAGGACCTGGAGGAACTGGGGGTGCTCAAGTGGGACCTGGAGCAGATGATGGTGCCCAGGTGGGTCCTGGAGGATCTGGAGGAGGTTGGGGGCCACCAAGGTGGGTCCAGGTAGACACTGAGGGGCACCAAGCTGGGACCAGAAGGAGATTGGGAGCATCAAGGTGGGACCTGGTGGAGATGATGGTACCTAGGTGGGTTGGGCAGGACCAGATGGAGATTGGGGACCTCAAGATGGGTCCAGGAGGAAACTGGGGGACACCGAGGTGGCTCCTGAAGAACACTGGGGGGCACCAAGATGGATCTGGGAGGACCAGGAGGAGATGATGGATCCTGAGGTGGGTTCAGGAGGTGATAATGGACCCCAAGATGGGTTCAGGAGGACCAGGAGGAGATAGTGGACACCCAGATGGGTTCAGGAGGAGATGCTGGAATCCAAGATGGGTCCTGTGGGATGAGGAGGAGATGCTGGACCTCAAGACAGGTCCAGGAGTTGATGGTGGGTTCCAAGATGGGCCCAGGAGTTGATGATGGGTTCCAAGATGGGTCCTGTAGGATCAGGAGGAGATGCTGGACCTCAAGACAGGTCCAGGAGTTGAGGGTGGGTTCCAAGATGGGCCCAGGAGTTGATGATGGGTTCTAAGATGGGTTCAGGAGGACCAGGAGGAGATAGTGGAACCCAAGATGGGCCCAGGAGTTGATGATGGGCTCCAAGATGGGTCCAGAAGAACCAGAAGCAGATGGGAGGCCCTGGCATGGGTCCAGCAGGGCCCGGGGGGTGCTGGGCCAGGTCCTGGTGGTGCCAACGCGCGTGGGACAGGATGGACACGGTGACATGAGGGGACATCCTGCCCACCCAGCTCCTCCAGCACCCCAGGATGGACAATCGGCCACAACGACCCCCCCCAGGACACGGCCACTCCCATGGGGACCCCCTGAGTCTCTTCCCTGTGGGGGACAATTGTCACCGTGGTGGTCCCCGGTGTCCCACGTTCTCCAGGTGAGCTTCTCCCACCACCCTGAAGGTGGCTCTGCTCGCGTCACATTCTCCCAACCCCATGGAGACACCAGGAGACCTCTCAGATTCCTCGGGAACGTCCCCACGGAGCTGAGATGCTCCTCGTGACTCCACCGGCGAAGAGCTGGGCAATGCCACGGCCAGAAGGTCGGGATGGACCACGGGGGACTTCTCTGCATCCCCGCGGCCGGGCGGCAAGGTCCGGCCGGAGCTCCTCGGAGGGGACGGTGGGGCTGGTGACGGGGGGGGGGCAACGCGGTGGCGGCCCCTATAGGACGCCTTCCATGAAGCTGGTGTCCAGGTGCTGGATGAGCACCCGGATGAAGGACATCTCCTTGCGGGTGTTCTCGAAGATGATCCGCGGGTCATCCGATTGGCAGCGCAGGCAGTTGGGGGCCATCACCATGGCCAGGTTATTGACGTCCATCTTGGTGACGGCCACGTTGGCCGGCTGCACGAAGACCTGGAAGGGTGAGGAGGAAGAAGGTGGAGGTGATGGGGTTGGTGGGAGATGGGTGGAGGGAGGTTCTGGATCTTGAGGGAGATGGGGGTCACCACGTGGTGAAGTTGGAGAATCCAAAACGACCTCAGGAGAAGGAACCAGAAGGGTCAACCATGGGGTGAGGAACACCTGGGGTGGATGGAGGTGATGGGGTTGGTGGGACATGGGTGAAAGGACTGTGTGGACCTCCTGGTTCTTGGGGGATATGGGGGTCACCTTGTGGTCACCTTGGAGAACCCAAAACCACCTCAGGAGAAGGAACCAGGAGGGTCACCAGGGGCACAAAATCATGGGGTGGGAGGAGGAAGATGGAGGTGATGGGGTTGGTGGGAGATGAGTAGAGGGACTGTGTGGACCTCCTGGTTCTTGGAATCACCTTGTGGTGACCTTGGAGAATCCAAAACCACCTCAAGGGAATGAACCAAGCCAAGAGATCACACAAGGAGACACAAACACCTTGGATGGGTAGAAGGTGGAAGTGGTGGGATTGGTGGGAGATGGGTGGAAGGACCACGTGGAATTCCTGGTTCTTGATGGAGATGGGGATCACCATGTGGTGACCTTGGAGAACCCAAAACCACCTCAGGAGAGGGCACCAGGAGGGTCAACCATGAGGTCAGGAACACCTGGGGTGGATGGAGGTGATGGGGTTGGTGGGAGATGAGTGGAGGGACCGTGTGGACCTCCTGGTTCTTGGTGGAGATGGGAATCACCTTGTGGTGACCTTGGAGAACCCAAAACCACCTCAGGAGAAGGAACCAGGAGGGTCACCAGGGGCACAAAATCATGGGGGTGGGAGGAGGAAGATGGAGGTGATGGGATTGGTGGAACTCCTGGTTCTTGGTGGAGATGGGGGTCACCACGTGGTGACCTTGGAGAACCCAAAGCCAGCTCAGGAGAGGGCACCAGGAGGGTCACCAGGAACACAAACTCATGGGGTGGGAAGAAGGTGGAAGTGGTGGGACTGGTGAGAGATGAGTGGAGGGACCGTGTGGACCTCCTGGTTCTTGGATGAGATGGGAATCACCTTGTGGTGACCTTGGAGAACCCAAAACCACCTCAAGAGAATGAACCAAGCCAAGAGGTCACCCAAGGGGACACCGGAGGCTCCTGGTCCTACCTGGAGGAAGCGGATGAGGTAGCACAGCACCATTTTGTTGATCCTGGGCAGGGAGTGGACGACGGCGATGGCGGCCTCGGGGTTCTCGTAGTGGGTGATGCACTGCTCGTAGAAGTCGTGCGGGATCAGTGGCTCCTCCAGCTCCCGGTACCAGAGCTTCAGCAGGGATGCTGGAAGGAGAACATGAGGAAGACGAGGAGATGTGAGACCTTCTGGATGGAGCTTCTGCCCCCCCAAACATCGGCCTGAGGTCTTACCGGGAACGTGAGGGTCCTCCAAGCCGGTGGGGATCTTCCATTGGTCCACCTGCAGCTTGAGGGCATTGACCTCGTCGATGTCACCGGGGACTCTGTGGGGTGAAGAGATGTTGGTGGCCGAGTGACAGATGGGGACCTCCCATCTCAACACCTTTGGGTGCTCCAGGAGAGCCAGGAGGGAACATCAGTTGGGCATGGAGCCATTTTGGGAGCTAGTTGGTGCAACCAAGACCTCGCCATGACTCTGGTGGCCACCATGGAGAAACCTCCATGGCCTCGGAGCAAGGAGAAGTTGAGGGAACCCAATGGATGCTGCCACCAAGACCCTGCCATGACTCTGGTGGCCACCATGGAGGAGACCTCATGGCCTCAGAGCAAGGAGAAGTTGGGATGACCCACCAGAGGAGGACACCCAGAAGGGGGAAGCTGCCCCGTTTTGAGGCGATTCCTATGAGAAGCTCCAGGTTGCCACTACCATGGGATGTCCCCGTGACTGTGGGTGGCTTTACCTGAAGATGCCCTCGGTCTGGTCCCCGTTGAGCGCCAGGACCTCCTCGGAGAGCCGGGTCTGCACCCAGGGCAGCTGCCGGTCCGGGTACCGCTCCTTCTGCATGGTGATGATGTCCTGCAGGGAGCTGCCAAACATGGACGGGTTGAAGACGGCGTTCTTGGCGTGGCGGATCTCCTCGATGTTCGGCTTCTTCAGGCCCTGCAGGAGACACCAGAGGTCACCGGTGGCCTCTGTGGTGGCCCCGCGGCCAGGACGGGATCCTACTCAATCCCACCACCCCCCAGTTGAGCTCCATGGGGATGGTGATGGAGCCATGGATGGATTCTGGTCAACTTGGCCAAGGTGCTTCCACCACCCATCCATCCAGCGTCCATCCACCATCTTGATTCAGAAGTGGATCCAACCCTATGGAGCTTGGTGGGACCATGGCCACGTTGGAGGATCTACACCAATGGGTTTTGCTGGGAGGAGGAGCCACGGCTCTGGGATGCTTCTGGGAAGCTGAACACTGGCGCTGTGCTTCCAGAAAGTTTCCAGAAGGTCTCCAGAAGTTCCTTAATAAGTTCCCAGGTGGTCTCCAGAGAGTTTCCAGAATGTTTCCAGGTGTCCAGAGAGTTTCCAGAAGATTTCCAGAAGATCCTCAGTCAGTCTTCAGAATGTCTTCAGAAGATCTGCAGAAGGTCCTTAAAAAGTCCTCAAAAGGTTTCCAGAAGGTCTCCTAAAGGTCTTCAGAAGGTTCTGAGAAGTTCTCCAGAAATTTTCCAGAAGGTCTCCAGAAGATCCCCAGAAATTCTCAAGAAGGTCCTTAGAAGTTTTCCAGAAATTTCCCAGAAAGTTCTCAAAAGGTCTCCAGAAGGTTCTTAGAAGTTCTCCAGAAGATCCTTAGACGGTTCCCAGAAGGTCCCTACAAGCTCTTCAGAAGTTCTCCAGAAATGTTCCAGAAGGTTCCCAGAATGTCTCGAAAAGGTTTTCAGAAGTTCTCCAGAAAATTTCCAGGTGGTCTCCAGAAGATCCCCAGACAGGTTATAGAAGGTGCCCAGAAAGTCTCCAGAAGGTCCTTAGAAGTTTTCCAGAAGGTTCTTAGAAGTTCTCCAGAAGATCCTTAAAAAGTTCCCAGAAGCTCCCTACAAGGTCTTCAGAAACTTTTCCAGAAGGTTCCCAGAAGTTCTCCAGGAAGTCTCCAGAAAGTCCTTAGAAGATGCCCAGATGCTCTCCTCACGTTCTCCAGCTCTCCAGAAGATCCCCAGAAGTTCTCCAGAAGCTTCCCAACCACTCTGGAGCCACCACCAGATCCTCACCGTGACCCCGCCACAACCAACCATGTTCTTCCCACCATTTTCCACCTCCCTCCCTCCTCCAGCCCCTTCCCCAATCCCAGCAGCCCCCAGATGATCCCGATGGGAGGTTGGACCTCCTTGTCCAACCCTTCCCAAGCCCATCCCGTTGTCCGGTACCTTCTTGGCTCCGGTCAGAGCCGCCTTCTGGAGTTTGTTGTAGCAGTACTTGGCGTAAGTGCTGATGGCCACCCCTGCAAGAGAAGACAGTGTGGGTGGTGGGATGTCACCTCAGGATGGTGGGATGTTACCTCCAGGGTCCCCTCCCTGTCCCCCCCCACGGATGCCGTGGCTGCTCCATCTCCGTCCCTGTCACCGTTCCCGGGGAATTTGAGGAGAACGAGGTCCCCCTTGGATCCCTCACGAGAACCTTGCAGAAACCACCAAATGTGGAGGCCTGGAGCTCCCTCCATGGTGGCCTCATCCTGGGATGTCCTGGC
>NW_008238962.1:103983-121217 GCF_000691975.1 Corvus brachyrhynchos
CCCCCCCGCCCCCCCTCACCCCATCCATCTTCTCCTGATCCCACCACTTCCATCCTCATCCCATCTCCTCTTCCTGATGTCCTCCAACAAGGAGATGATGCCCTGAACCCCTTGGAACATCTCTGAGGAGCCAGTGGGATCATCCCAAGGGAGATGCTTCAGCAGCCCCACAGCCCTGGGGACCTGGTGGCACCTTCTGGACCATCCCAACAACCCTGGGGACTTGATGGAACCTTCTGGACCATCCCAGAAGAAGCTCTGGGGACCTGGTGGAACCTTCTGGATCATTCCCAGAGCCTGTGGCACCTGGTGACACCTTCTGGACCATCCCAACAACCCTGGGGACCTGGTGGCACCTTCTGAAGAAGACCTGCTGGATGGGTGACCCTCCAAGGGACATTTTTTGGTCAAACCCAAACTCGGTGCCTTGGGATCCCCCCCTCCATCCCTGGTGCTGGTGTCTTCCAAAGGATTCCTGATGGATTTTTGGCTCTGGAGGGGTTGATGGATGGGTGGGGTGGGTCTGAAGGCACCTCGATGGAAGAGCCTTGAGGGACATCCAATACCGGGTGACCTCAAACCATGGAATCCACTCATGGAATCATGGAATCCACTCAGGAAATCATGGAATCATGGAATGGTTTGGGTGGGAAGGGACCTTGGAGGACCATCTAATCCAAACTCGATCCAGGAGACCAGGTTGGATTTTGGGATGCAGGCCAGGAGAAGATGGATCAACGACCCCAAATCTGCTCGGTGTCACCTCCAGGGGTGCCGAGGGTGGATTTGATGGGATCTCATCCCAACTTTTCCGGCGCGGATGAAGGATCATCCTCCCCCTGAACTCTTGGATCTCCTAAAGCCCTTCTTGGGTGTCCCCTTGAGGTTCCTCCACTTGAATCCATCCGGAATCCGGCTCCGGAGGGGGAATTCCCACAAAATCCACCCAAACCCAGAGGAATGCTGGGAATTGCAGGGATCCCACATTTCCCTCAATCCCACTGGAGATTCTGGAGGCACCTCGGGGTCGTCCGGCATCGGGAAACCCCAATGGTGGATTCCAAGGGGATTTTCTCAATTCAATTAATTATATGATATAAATTAATTCTATTAATTAAGTCAATTATATTAATGACATCAATTAAAGAAATCATATTAATAAAAATTAATAAATTATATTATTAAATAAATTAAATGTCTTTGGTTAATCAGTATTAAATCAATGAATTAATAACTAATAATATATTAATTAAATATAGCATTATACCATTAATGTTCTTCTAAGATAAAATAATATATATTTATAGTTATTAATAATTCTTAATTATTAATATCATTATCATTATTATAATTATTATGAATAACATTATATTACCTCTTATTTCAATATAAATAATATAATTATTAATAAATAATTAATCTTAGGCATTATATTATATATAATTATATCAGAATATATGGTATAATTATTTGGTATTTATAATACTAAATTATTTATTTTAATATTATTAATATTATTAACAAGTAATTAGAGTAATTTTAGAAATAATATATAATTATATCAGACTATATTGTTTAATACTTGATATTAGTAATAAATTTCTAGTAAATATGATAAATATCTATTAAATGATACCTAATTTATAATTATATATATATAATATCCATTTAGAATGAATGTATTTTATAGAAATATATAATTTATATTCAGAAGTAGTTTGTGTTAATTAAAATATAATGGAATATTTCTAGAAAAGATATAAATGTCAGAAATATTAATTTCTAGACAAGGTATCTTTAGAATTAATTAATTTAAGTAACGGATAATAGAATCTTGCTAATAAATATTGATCTATAAATAGAACAAATAAATAAATATATTAATAGGTATAATATATTAATTGATAAATATCGATTTACCGATAACATTACAAATCAGATTTATTTAAATTGTTGATATTATTTAGAGAATATATAATGGAGAACTGCTAGAAAATATTAATTGTAATGTTATAGAGAATTATAAAACATAGGGATTGATCCATAGTTATCAATAATATTCTATCTCTACATATTATATAATTGAAGATATATTGGATTTGGCGATATTTATAAATGAGATAGAATTATATATATTACACATTATGTATTATATATTATAAATCATATTATATATAATGTATATTATGTATTGTAAATGACATATATTATATAGTATATATGATACATGCTATGTTATGTAATATAAAATAATGTAATATCATGTAATATGTATAATATTGAATATGAAATATTGTAATAATATAGAATATATAGAATAATACTGTAATAATATCGAATATGAAATTACAGTATTAATTATAATAGAAGCAGATCGATAATTATCGCTAATATTCTATATCTTATATAATTGATATATTGAATTTAGAGATATTTAAAGATGAGATATAATTATATATATTATATATTATATATTTTATATTATGGATTACATCATATATATTATATCATCTATATAATATATGAATATGTTGTATATGATACATTATATGTTATATATTACATATTATGCATGATATATTACATATTATCTCTTCTATATTATATATTGTATAGTGTATATTGCATATTATATAGTGTATATTGTACCTTATATTATGTGTTATGTATTATATATGATATATTGAATATTACATATGACACAATACATATTATATTACGTATTACATTTTATGTATTATATAATATAAAATAATGTAAAATATTTAATGTATGTATGATATAAATTAATATACAATACGTAATATTGTAATAATATCGAATATAAAATGACAATATTAATAATAATAGAAATCGAATTCATAATAATGTGTATTAATAGTGTTAGATTTTATCATTTTAAAATATTGGCTTTATATATAGTAAATTATATAAATCTATAAATATATTCTAATGTTACATTAAATATGTAAGTATAGTTAATTTATAAATACCGACTTTATATACAATAAATTTTATAAATATATTCTAATGTTACATACCAATATATAAATTTAGATTATTAGAAAGCCCAAGATTAGAAACACAGATAATAAAAATATGCATCTCAAATTATATTACATGGGAAATAAATAAAATATTTGTATGCAACATTACATCCAATTCTATGAATATTTATATTTTATATTGAAATTAAATATCTCTATTTTATATCTCTATTTTCTATCAATAAATTATTGTGAGGCAACTACGTATCATATAATTGTATTTTTTACGATATATGTTACATATCCTAATTCTAATTGCAAATATGATATAAAATCCTTATTATATTTATATCTGTGATATATTAAAAATTAAATAAACAAAAAATTTAAATTAAAATATCTCCAAAAATTTAAAATATTTAAAATAATATCCCTATTATCCATCTATAATATGTAATATGATACATAATATATAATAATAAAAATAATGTCTTGGATATTATATAATAATGTATAATATGCTATAAATTGTCTTATATGTTATTATATTATATTTTCAAGGTATTAATTATATATTAAAAGTATCCAGTTAATATAATAGTAATGATTTTATTATTAATATATTTGTTTTAGTAATAATGCATTATTATTCATGTAATTATTAGTTACAGCAATACAGTATTAATAATATACTAATACTAATAAATAATGAAATAAAAATGATACTAATTATATTGATGCTAAAAATAATGAAACAGTAAAATAATAATAATAATAATTATTATTATTATATAAATTTTGCCAAATCTATCTCACCGTTCTTTTATTAACCTTATTATTATTAATGTTATAGTTATTATTATTACTACAATTATATAAAATACAAGTCTATCTTGCCCCTATTTAATTATTCCTATTATTATTACTCTTATAATTTTCATTATCATAATTATTATTATTATTATAATCAGTATAAATATTAATATTATATAAATTACACCAAGTCTATCTCACCCCTATTTAATTAGCCCAATTAATCAACCAGTCCCTCTCTCCCTGTTCTCCCTCTGCCCATCCCAAGGATCCCTCGGCAATTCCGGGCGCTCCCGGAATTTTGGGGAGTCCCTACCCTGGTGCTCCTCGATTTGGGGCTTGGGTTTCTTTCGCAATTTGGGTTTCTTCTTATTGGTCCTTTCCAGGAGGTGGCGGAGGTGCCGCGACACTGGGAAAAAACACCCGGAACGCGGGGACAGCGGGAAGTGAGGCTGGAAAAGGAACTCACGGGGGGAGGTCATGGCAGCAGCAAACGGAAACGAACATTGGAATTGGAATCAACAATGGAAATTCAAATGAAATCGAAATAAAATTGAAATGGAAAAAAAAATGGAAATGCAAATTGAAATTCGAAATGAAAATTTGACATTAAAATGGAAATTAAAATTAAAATTTCAAATTGAAATGGAAATTTGAATTGGAAATTGAAATTAAATTGAAATTAAAGTAAAAAATTGAAGTTAAAATTGAAATTCAAAATTAAAATTCAAAATTAAAATTTGAAATGGAAATTAAAATTTGAACTGGAAATGGAAATTAAATTGAAATGAAAGGAAAAAATTGAAGTGAAATTAATATTGAAATTCAACATTTAAATTTGAAATTAAAATTTGAATTTGAAATTAAAATGTGAAAGGAAACGGGAATGGAAATTAAATTGAAATTCGAAATTAAAATTTGAAATGAAAATTGAAATTAAATTTTGAAATTAAATGGAAATTGAAATTAAATTGGAATTAAAACAAAAATTGAAACTGAAAGTAAAAAACTGAAATGAAATGAAAATTGGAATGAAAGTAAAAATTTGAAATGAAATTCAATAAAAAACTGTGAAATGAAAATAAACATTGAAATTAAAAGTTGAAATGAAAATAAATTGAGATGAAATTAAAATTAAAATTAAACATTGAAATTAAAAGAAGAGTTGAAGTGAAAATTGAAATGAAAATAAAAAATTGAAATTAAATGAAAAATCAAAATGAAAATTGAAATTGAAATAAAACGGAAATTAAAAATTGAAATTAAATTAAAATTTAAAAACTGAAATTGAAATTAAAATTGAAATGAAAATTGAAATTAACATTGAAAGCAAAATAAACATTGACATGAAATTCAAAAATTGAAATGAAATTCAAATTTAAAAATTGCATTAAAATCGAAATTAAAATTGAAATTAAAGTAAACATTGAAATGAAATTGAAAAATTGAAATGAAGTTCAAATTTAAAAATTGAAATTAAATTAAAATTGGAATTGAAATGAAATTGAGAAATTGAAATTAAATTAAAAGAAGAACTGAAGTGAAATGCAAATTGAAACGCAAATTGAAACGGAAATGAAAATGAAAATAAAATGAAAATAAAATGGAAATAAAACCCCAATTAAAATGACAATGAAAATGCAAATTTAAACAAATGAGATGGAATTGAAAATGCAAATCAAAACAAATCAACGTCACAACAACAATGAAACCAATCAATGACTCGACACAAAGACAACGAAATTCCGGAAAATGACACGGAACTCAAAATGAGGATGGAATTTGGGAGCGATGTCAGGGACCGGCACTGATTGGATGGGAGCTGTTGTGGGCGGAGCCTTTCCTGAGGTGCCAAATCCAGCGGGAAATGAGTTTGACACGTCTGGTGGGACCAACCCAACCCACCCTGACATTCCTGGAGCTGCATCCCATCGGGAATGCTCCAGCACACGAGGTCGTCTTCACCTTCCATGGACACCTGGGTTGGGATCATCTCCTCGTGTTCCCAAGCTGTGCCACCGTTGTCCCCCAGGAGTTGAAGGGAACCTGGGAACCCCTGGAGCACTTTGGGGTCCATCTCCCAGTGGCAAACCCCCAAATCCTCCTGGATCCCCAATTCCACCTCATCCATAACCTACTGAGAGGTGACATCAAGCCATGGGGACATCCAGATCAGCATCAGTGGTGAAGGATTTGGGATAACCAATCCAAGGACTGGAGAGGCTCTCCTAAAATTCCCAAATAACCCCAATTTATGTCTTCTTTTCCTGCCATGACCAAAAACCTCAGGAGATGGGAATCTTCTGGGTCCCATCTCAACACGGGGGATTTTTTTGGGATCCAAAGCTACGCAAGAAGAACCATCTGGAGGTGGAAGTGATGGTGAAACCATGGAATTTTGGATCCAAAGCTACTTGAGAAGCTGGAAGAACCATCTGGAGGTGGAAATGATGGTGAAACCATGGAATCATGGATGGGTTGGAAGGAACCATTTGGGTTGGAAGGAACCTCTGAAGGTTGGGTTGGAAGGAACTTCAGGGGATGGGAGAAGTTCGAGGAGTGGGGATGATGCTGATCCTGCAGCAAAGGTGTCAAAGCTCATTTCCTGTTGGATCTCCCGTTGGATTTCCGGCAAGGAGGAGGCTGGGAAAGCCCCCACACCACTGGGTGCACCTCCAGGAGGGATCTTGGATGAGTTCCTCATCCACCTTTCCATGAGGAGACTCAGCCAAGGGGAAAGGGACCAAATCAATGGGTTGTGACATTATGGAATGGTTTGGGTTGGAAGGGACCATAAAGACCATCCAGGGACAACTTCTACTATCCCAGCTCGCTCCAAACCCCATCCAACCTGGCCTGGAATACTTCCAGGGATTGAGGATGGGCACAGAAGCCACCGGGCCGCACTTCCTCACTTACCTTTCGTGTCATTCACCGGATCCATGTGCCGGTAAATGTATCCTTCTAGGTAGGAATGGAATTTGGGAGTGGGTGGGAAAAAGGCCAAACAAATGGCCATGAGCTCCCAGCCGCGGGCCAGGCTCTCGTAACGGAAGTTCTCGGTGGTCTGCCGGCACAGCTG
Source organism: Corvus brachyrhynchos (assembly GCF_000691975.1). Classification (NCBI taxonomy): domain Eukaryota; kingdom Metazoa; phylum Chordata; class Aves; order Passeriformes; family Corvidae; genus Corvus; species Corvus brachyrhynchos. The sequence continues at coordinate 110,866 of NW_008238962.1, forward strand.
GATGTAGAGCTCATCTCGCAGCCCCTGCATGCTCCAACCTTTGGTGGCGATCTCCAAGGCCACGTTGAGCTGGTCCGTCTTGGCCCGCCGGTCGCCCATGTACATCTGGATGAGTTTGAAGATCTCGCACGCCTCCTTCTTGACGTTGCGGTCGTTGGTCATGATCATGGGTTTCTTGATGGATTCGCTGCTCCAGGCCAGCATGTTGGCGATGGAGACCAAAAAAAAGTGGGTGTGCTTGTTGAAGTGCTTGGAGGCCCAGTTCTCAATGTCCGTCTCCGAGGAGGGCTTGCGCAGGTTGAAGGTGGGGAAGACGCAGCTGGCGCTCGGCATCATGTTCCGGGTCTGCCGGCTGCTCTCGAACTGGGCGCAGGCACCGAGGTCCTCGGACTAGGGGACAACAGGTGGACAGGTCAGCGGTGCTGGTGGGATGGGAGCACTGATGGAACGATCGACTGATCAATCGATCGATCAATCAACCAACCAAGAAACCAACAGATCAACAAATGGACCAACCAACCAATGAACCAACCAACCAACTGATCAATCAACAAACCAGTCAACCAAAAAATCAACCAATGAAACAACCAGCCAGTAAATCAATCAAGCAATCAATCAATTAACCAACAAACCAACCAATGAAAGAACCAGCCAGTAAAACGATCAATCAACCAACCAAGAAACTGATCAATTAACCAAGCAACCAACCAGGCAACCAACCAACAAATCAATCAATCAAACAACCAGTGAACCAACCAAGAAATCAACAGAACAACAAACCAAGCAATAAAGCAACTAATGAAAAAATCAATGAACCAACCTATCAATGAAACAACCAATCAATCAACTAACCAACCAACCAACTGATCAATCAACCAAGCAATGAATGAATGAATCAATTAACCAACCAATAAATCAACCAACAAACCGATCGATCAATCAACCAAGGAACCAGCAAACTGATCAATCAACCAAGCAACGAACCAACCCATCAATCAATCAACCAACCAACCAACCCATCAATCAATCAACCAACCAATCATTCAACCAATAAATCAGCCAACAAACCAATCAACCGACTGACCAGTGGAGAAACCAACAGACCAACCAACCAACCAACCAATGAATCGATCCAACAAACCAATCAATCCATCAATCAATCAACCAATGAACCAACCGACCAGCCAACAAACCAATGAACCAATGAATCAACAAACCAATCAACCAACCAATGAACCACTGAACCAGCCAATCAATGACCAACAAACCAATCAACCACGCAATGAACCGACTGACCAGGCAACAAAACAATGATCCAATCAACCAGCCAATCAACCAACAAATCAATCAATCAGTCAATCAATCAACCAACCAACCAACCAACCGTTGCAGCATTCAGAGGTCTTCCCATAAACCACATCCTCTCCAAGGAACTTCTCCTCCATCGCATCATGGCCAAGTGGAACCGGCCCGGTGCCAGCAGCCAAGGTGGGCTGTGGAACCAATCGGCATCAGGAGGGAGGGGACCAGTGGGGGTAAGTGACATGCTGGACTCTCTTCACACTTGATCAATGGGGTCATGGACAGAAGAAGCTGGTGGCAACATGGGGGAAACAAAGAGCGAGTGGCTTTGGGCTCCACCCATCCTTTGGGGACACACCCACCTGTAACGGCCCCCCAGGAAACCCCCTCTGCCCAAAATCACCTTCAAGGGTGGTTCTCCAGCGGCCACAGGAGGAGGCTGGTGGCTTCTCCAAGCCATGAGCAATGTGGGTGGTCCTTCTGTACATCCCAAGGGACAGGAGATGCTCAGGATTTAACCTTGACCTCTGCAGAGCATCCAGCTGGGAAGGAGCCAGAGGACCCCTGTGGACCAGTGTCCTCCTCCTACTGGAACCAGCACAGCTTGTGGATGTCACCCCAGGAGGTGGAGGGACACCCCAACAGCTGGTGACCAACATGGAGGAAGCAAACAAGGATAATTGGGATGGACAATTCCATGGTCCTGCAGCCAGCCAAAGTGGCTTCATCATTTCTTCTGCAACATCCAGGCCAGCATCACCTGGGTTCAGTGGCCCTGGGGATGTGACCCATGGCAGGGAAGGACGTTCCACACCATCCAGAGGTGACACCGCTGTCCCCAACATGTGTGGAGGAACCACAATGGTGGCCCCCAGGAGGGTCCGTGGGCGACTCCAGTGCTGCCACGGACTCAGGGTTGGGCTTTCGATGAGGAACAGAAGAAAAGCAGAAGGTGGAAAGATCCAGGAGGTGGAAAATCCAGGAGGGGACAAGGAAGCCACCCAAAGAACCCCCAGAGCTGCTGGCAGGTGACTTGAGCTTCTACTTCTTCAAACAAGTTTCTTGTCTCTTCAACAACTCGTCCTGTGCCAATGTCGAGATCTCTTTCCATCGACATCGCTCCGCTCCCATCTTGACCGCGGTGACAATGGCAGGGACACAGGATGGGGACACAGGAGCTTCCCCCCTCGAGGGACCCAGCCCTGCTGTCCCTGCAGATGTCACATCACCCCAGAGGTCCTTCTGTGTCCTCCAACCTGCTGGTCAGCTGGAGGCCCATGGGGTTTCCTGGGTGGAAGGAGATGCAGGAGATGCTTGAAGGTGTCGCTTGACAGCTGTTGGGGATGTGGCTCTTCCAAAAACTGGTCCATGGGCTGGACCAGAGCCATGTTGTACACCAAGAACACCCAGAGAGAAGGAAAGGACCACGTTGGATAGGGACATCAACCTTCTCCAGCCAAGGACAGATGGTCAGGCCAGGGAGTGACACTGGAAGCGAAATGTGATGGATCCCCTGCTGCCAGAGCCAACAGGAAATTAACTTCAGCCCTAATTAACCCTAATTAGCACCTAAATGAACTTGGGGGATGCCCTGGCCTACAAGAAGGGGATAAACTATCGGGCGTTAATGGAAAATGGCTGTGACCTCCTGCCTGTCCCATGGGGTGACCATTGTCACCTCAGGAATTAGGGAATCCTCAAGGGAGAAGGTCTTGGAGCCACGTGGATGGGGATTGGATACACCTCAATGGGGGACACTCCATTGGTGGCAACCACAGCCATGACCATGGAAGGGTTTGGGTTGGAAGGGACCTTCAAGATCATCCCATTCCAACGGCCAGGGACACCTTCCACTGTCCCAGGTTGCTCCAAACCCCGTCCAACCTGACCTTGGACACTTCAGGGATGGGGCAGCCGCAGCTTCTCTGGGAAACTGGTGCCAGTGTCCCACCACCGTGGTGTCCCTGAGCTCGAGGACAACAGATGGGGCCACCCAGACAGAAAACTCTGGGAAGTGGAGAAGATTCCCACCACATCCCAAGCTCCATGCAGAAGGTGTAGGATCACTAACGATGGCTGCTTTCCCTCCTGGCCAACGTGAGCATCCAAAGGGGACCTGGAGCTCTCCAGTTTTGGGTTTGGACCTCCTCGTCCAGCACCAAGTCTTTGGGGACAACGGCACCTTGGGAATTTTCTTCCGCTGCCTTTGGATGTGACGCTCCACGGGTTTCCTTCCACATTCCCATGGGCAAAAAAGGCATTTTCCAGATGATTTGCTGTTTCCCAGGTCCATGTCCAGGGGTCTTGCTGATGCCAAGTTCCATCTTCCAGGCAGTTTTCCAGGTGGGATTTATCCCCACACGTGGCATCATCACCCGTTTCTTTAAAAGCCCTGATAGCCTTTCCCTGCTTTTCTCAGCCTTTTCCAGCCTTTCCCTGGAGGGGAACGGACTGATGGAGGATGTCCAGAAGCTGATGGAGGACATCCAAAAAACCAGGGAAACATCTGATGGGCTGGAATCTAGGCACATGGGATGCACCAGCTCCAGCAATTCCAGGTCAAAGCCCCAGGGGCTCCTCTGGAATGGGAGTTTGGGGCAGGAGGGATCTCCAGGAATGGGGCAGCTCAGTTCCAGGGAGGCAACAGGCAGCTCACAACCCTGGGAAGAAAATCCTGGAAAACTGGTGGCTCTTTCATCTCAAGGTTTTGAGGGACCACCTTGCTAAGGACCAACTTCTTTGAGGCACCACCTTGCCAAGGACCAACTTCTTTGAGGGATCAACCAGGGATGGGCACTCAGGAATCCCCTGGGAACTGGGTGGATCCAGGATCTGCCCCCCACCAAGGCAGAAGAAGCCACAGCACAGAGCTGAGGCTGCCATGGCACCGAGGTGCCCATGCCCAATCCTGGTGTGGGATCGGCCCGGGGACCATCCCGCTGGATCTACACTGGAGGAGGAGAAGCTTTAACCAGAATTGACCTCACGGGCCACAGGGGAAACCCCCAAACCCAAGAATATTCCCAAGGGCATTACCTGAGATGGATGCAGGTAGGGCTCAGGGGAGGCCAGGTTGGTCTGGACGGAGACGCTCTCCTCCAGCAGGATCTGGGGGAAGCCCAGCTTCTCGAAGGTGTTCCTCTTCCAGTGCTTGTTCTCCTGCTGCGCCAACGCCTCGTCCTCGCTGAAGGCTCGCACCACCGGGCCTGGCATGGGCAGCGGGAGGGCGCCGTCGCTCTCGTAGCCCGAACCGTCCTTTTGGGAATCCCAACTGCTCCGTTGCTTCATGTGGTAGTGGGCCTGCTGTGCTTCCCAAGCCAGGCATGCCTGCGCCAGGAAAGGCTCCGGGAAGCCCCGCGCCGCCTCCGCCTCCACCGCCTTGCTCTCCGTCCGGTTCATTGGGGACCTGTTGGGTCCTGGCGTGGCTCGTTCCTCACCCAGCTCGCCCAACACCTCCCGGTCCCCAGAGCCGTCCGTGGAGGAGGCGTTGGGGTCGTGGGTCACCGAAGGCTTCCGGCTTTTCCTCTTCCTGGTAGAGGGCGAGTAACCGGTGGAGGACAAGGTGTCCTGCTGGCTGGACCACGACATGGAGTCCTCGCCCTGGGCCACCTGGGCCCCTGTCGGGCCGGGACAGAAGTCGGGTCCCTCCATGCTGCTGTAGTCGCCCGATTTGATCTCCAGGCGTTGATCCCGCACCAGGCAGGGGCTGTGCTGCAGCGAGTAGGAGCCGCCGATGGGATTGGGGGAATATTTGTGCCTCAAGCCCGTCTTCATTTTAGGGCTGGAACCCGACTGCTCCACGTAGACCAATTGCCTGACGTATTCCTTGCCGGCGGGGCTGTATTCCAGGCTCATGAAGCGGTCGGGACACTTCTGCTTGGTGAGCACCAACTGCTGGTACGGCGAGTTGGAGCCTTGCTTGGGTGACTGAAGGAAAGGGTGAGGCTTTCGGATGGGCGATTTCTGCGGAGATCCGGCTTTGTAGCTCCCGCTGGCTTCGTACTGCATGTCCACGGGGGGCTCGTCATAGATGGGAGCCTGGTATTCCATGGGGGGCTCCTCGTAGAGCGGGGGCTCGTAGGCGTAGCGGGGCGACGAGGGCTGGGATTCGCTGGAATGTTTGCGGTGCTGCGCTTGGAGCGGCGAACAGAAGGAATCGCCCCGGCCCAGCAGCGGTGAGCAGCTGCCCACGTGCTCAGCCCTCTTCAGGAAGGGCGACTGCTTCCTCTCCGGGAAAAACACGGAGTTGTCAGCGTCGGAGGAGAAGGTTTGGAGGTTGGGCGACTGTTGGCCGCCCGAGGGTCGGCGGGAGCGGGAGCCCGGTTGGTTTTCGGGGGCGTAGCCGTTGCCTTGGTGGAGGAGGAAGCTGGGCTCCCGATCCGTCACCTTGATCAGCATCCGCTCCTTGGTGCCGGCGTTCCATCGGAGGGATGAGGTCCTGCAGGGAGAAACATCACAGGGGGGAGGTCAGAATTCCATCCCCGGAATGGTTTGGCTGGTCCCAAACCTCCCAAACCACTGTGGAGCCTGGAGGATGGAGATTCCCAAGCACCCCAAGAGTGGAGAGATGGAGATGTGAGGAATTGGATGGGATTGGATATTGGACTAGGAGTGACAGGACACAGGGAATGGCTTCCCACTGCCAGGGGGCAGGATTGGATGGGATAATGGGAAGGAATTCTCAGCTGTGAGGGTGGTGAGGGGCTGGACTGGAATTCCCAGAGAAGCTGTGGCTGCCCCATCCCTGGAAGTGTCCGAGGCCAGGCTGGACAGGGCTTGGAGCAACCTGGGATGGTGGAAGTTGTCCTTGCCCAAGGGATTGGATACTGGGAAGAAATTCTCCCACGAGGAATTCTTCCCTGGCACAGTGGATTTTCATCTGCTCTCTCCCTGTTCCAAGTCCTTGGGAAAGGCCATCGGGGCAGGGGACACTCAGGAGGAAGAGCAAAGATGGATTTTTCGGAGCTGCCCGGCTCACAGGAGGGATCTGAGCTGGAATTGGCTGTTCCCAAGGCACAGGGAGAGGCACATCCTGTCACCAATCCCACGCTGGAACAGAAGATGCCGGAGGCACCGTCTGCTCTCCCGGTTCATCCCTCTCCAACTCTCATTTATTCCCAGCCATTTGTCCCTTCTGTCCTCCAGGAAAAGGTGGAACGAGTTCAATCACTGAGTTTGGAGGGAAAAATTCCCACAAAAAGCCTCAGGACTGTGCTCCTTGTTTATCCGTGACTTTGTCCTTGCTCTAAGGGGTTTGGGAATAATTTATTCCTTCCTTTTTCACCTTTAGAAGCTCCTGTGGAGCTCCTGGGGACTTGAGCCTCCTGCGAAGTTCCTGCTGTCGAAGACCTGGATGAGTTTGGATTCCTCCACCCCAGTTTGATGAATCTCAACCCCTCATGGAGCCCTTCCAGACCCTCAAAATTCCCTCCACAACCACAAAATCATGGATTCATGGAATGGTTTGGGTTGGAAGGGGCTTTAAACCTCATCCAGTTCCACCCCTCTGCCACGGGCTGGGACATTTTCCACTATCCCAGGTTGCTCCAAGCCCCTTCCAACCTTGCTCAGCTCCTGAAAAATCTGCTTTTCCTGCCCAAATTATGCACAAGGACCTTGGATCATTCCCTGTTTCTTCTGGAAGACCTGGATGTCTTTAATCCTCATTAATAACCTGACTTTTATACACACATCCCAAAAATTGTGAGGAAAGACAACAGAAGAGCCACAGAGGATTCCCAGCAGATCCAGGCAGCACATCCCACCCAGAGCCGCTCGTGCCGGGAATTCTGCCTTTGGATTTCTTCACCATCTGCAAACAACGTTCCCGACCCTTGGGAGATGGTCTTGGAAGCCATGGAGAGATGGATCACATCCTCCGCATGGATCCAAGCTCTGCTCCCGAGCCACATCCTCGTTAACCCTCTGCTTCTTGATTCTCCTTTTCCCACTTTTTTTATTGCCCGCGGACAAGGAATTCAAGCTTTATCTGTGTCCAAGGGGGAAAAGCTTTGCACATCCAGCTCTGGGATCCAAGAGCAGAAGGATGTGGAGCTGCTGGAGTGAGTCCAGAAGAGGACGTGGAGATGCTCTGAGGTTTGGAGAGAGGCTGGGAGAGCTGGGAATGTCCAGCCTGGAGAAGGGAGGAAGTATCCAGGTAGACCTCAGAGCCTCTTCCAGTGCCTAAAGGGGCTCCAGGAGAGCTGGAGAGGGATTTTGGACAAGGGATGGAGGGACAGGACCCAGGGAATGGCTTCCCACTGCCAGAGGGCAGGGATGGATGGGATTTTGGGAAGGAATTCCTCCCTGTGAGGGTGGTGAGGTGGAGGAATGGAATTCCCAGAGAATCTGTGGCTGCTCCATCCTTGGAAGTGTCCAAATCCGGATTGGAGCAACCTGGGATAGTGGAAGATGTCCCTGCTCATGGAAAGGGGTTGGAATGAGATGATCTGGAAGTGCCCTGCAGAAATCCACGTTTTCCCTCTTTCCCCCCCCCCACCCGAACACGAATCCCTCCTAAATCCAGGTGTTTTAACTCAAACCAGGTGAAACCACCGCTTAATTCCCAGCTTTGCAGCTGGCATTAATATTCCAGCCTGCAGCATCTGGCAGCAGTGGATCCGAATAAAAATCCTCAACGGAGCAGCGGCGTTGCTGTCAAATCACCTCGTCAGGGCCGAGCTTTCAATCCAAATATTAAATAACGGGAAGCAATATTTCTGAAAGCTCCATCGTGCTGCCCTGGATTATGGCTAAACCCCACAAAAAAAAACCTCTGCCATGGAATAAATGGAATTTTCTGCCTGCAAAAGGAATCCCAAAAAAGCCCTTTTTGTGCTTAAATCGCTGCCCACGAGCGCTGCGGCCGCTCCAAGAAATTCAAGGGATGCCGGAGTGGAGAACGAGTCCCGGCCGCCTTCCTGGCATGGGGCATCCGGCAGAAATTCCAAGTATTCCTGTTATTTCTGGCTTGGCACTGGGTTCTCCCTGCTGTTTTCTCCGTGTGGGGAAGATTCTACCGACTCTGTACATTTCCATGACAAACCGCTTCCCAAATCCCTCTGAATCTCCTATCAGAGAAATCAAATTTCTTTGGGAATTTGCATAACTTCCACATAATTTCCATCTGCTTTAGGGGAGGATTTTTCCATGTTCTCTTAAATCTCCTTCCCTGCTCCAAAGCCTCCTCCTTGATCTTCTCCCAACCTTCGAGAAGTCAACGACGGAGGGGAGTGGAGAAATCTCCGGGTTCCGCGCGCTCCATGAACAAGCCGGCTCCCTCATCCAGGAATTCCTTTGCTTCCAGTTGTTTTTTCTGGAGAGGCACAGCCACCCCCACCCCACACCTGCAGGTAAAAGCCCCCCCCTCCCCTCATTTACATATCATTATTCATGCCAGCCAGAATTCCAACCATCCACAGCTCAAAATACCTTAAAAACCCATTAAAACAACCAAAATGATGGATTTTTACATTCCTGACGCTTTTAACGGAGTCAAGGGGCAGCTCCACTCCATCAAGGTGGGACTAAGGGAATAAATCATGGGTGGGCTTAAGTGGAATTATTCTAACAGGGTTTTCCTGGTTTTTAATGGAATGACGTGGCGACGCTTCTCTGAAGGAGGTTTAAAACAAGAATATTCCCAAAACCATGCATTTTTCCAAGATCTCTTCCTCTGCCCCGGTGTTGTTTAGACTTTGCAGGTGAAGATTAAAATTTAGAGCAGGGATTAAGTGGATTTCCCCCTCCTTGATTCGAATGATTAATTCAAATATTGTTTTCCGATGGAACGCGTCGGGATTTGCCGGCACGGGAAAAGCAAAGGATCCCCGGGCACCCCGCACCAACCTGGCTCCCTGTGCCATCCCAAATTCCCACCGTGCCCTCGCTCTTCCTCACCTTCCTCCCCCGGCTGCGGGATTTGGGAGCATCTTCTCCCACCACCTTCCACCTGAGCTTAAGATCCCTTTTTCCAGGGCTAAACTGGGATGGGAATGAGGGAAGCAGCCCGGCCCCCCTTCCCTCCCAGCTGGGCACCGCCAGCACAGCCTGCTCCGAGCGCATCCCGCTGGGAAGTCCAGGGTCAGGGATGAGCCGGCGGCGGAAAAACCTCCCTGTGCCTGGCACGGTGCCCGGCACCGCTCCGGCAGCACAAATATCTCCGTGAAAAATGCAGGGAAAGGTGAGCAGCAGAGCCTGAAGACGTCCAGGCTTCTACCTGAAGCCTCCCATGATCCATCTGGAATTTTCTGACTGGGATCATGTCCTTAGGACAGAAATCCAGCCCCTATAATCATGGAAAACTCATATTTTATGCTAATTTATAACTAAATTAAGTGATAGGAAAACAGGATAAAATCCTAAAATCCTCCATCCTTAAGGTTTTGCTGCTCTTCATCTGCAAGTAGTGCTGTTCCCAAAAATTCACATGGAATTCTATGGAATTCTATGTATATCAATATCCCAGGGTTTGGACTGCACCTGGAATTTTAAATTCCTGCTCAAGCCCTCGTTTCTCAGCTTTTGTGGGATGTGGGGTTCTCACAACCCCACCATGACCTCTCCAACCCTTCTTCCACACTTCCAATCCCTCTTCCCATTTTTAGGAGCCTGGAAGTGTCACTTCCTCCTTGGAATTCTTTTTTTTAGGAAGCTTTTTGATTGGTTGAAGCTGATTCCTAGGAAAACCAGAATGAGTGAGGTGAAATCTGGAATGTGGGCAGTGAAATGTAAATTCGGGAAGAAGGTGAACGCTGGGATCAAGTTTTCCAAGCACCTGAGGGTCTCCTTCTCTCCTTCTTGGTTGGGATGGGCTGATGGGTCTCTCTGATGGGAAAACCATCAGGAAGTGGAGTTGGAAGAGGTTGTTGGGATCAGGAGGAGATGGATTCATCCTTATCCATGGACATCCCATTCTGCTCCCGGTGGGACAACGAGGGCCTGGCAGCTCCAGATGGGAGTTCCAAAACCCTCCAAACTTTTCCCAGGATGATCCAGCTCTTTGTCCATGGAAGAACCATGGAGAAGGTGCAGCATTCCCACCAACGGGA
>NW_008238962.1:121238-135047 GCF_000691975.1 Corvus brachyrhynchos
GCTGAACACCCGTGATGGGACCACGAGGATGATTTGATGGATACGCCACGATCCGTGGGATATCTGGGGTGGAGGGAAATCTGGTTTGGTCTTTGGGAATTTTGGAGTGATGGGAATGCTGAATGCCAGCTTTTAGCCAATCCCTGTTGACATCAAAGCTTGGTTTGATGGATGTCCAAGATCTCCTGAAGCTCTCCGCACACAATTCCATTCTCCAACTAAAATATTCCCATAGGATTATGCCCATCAAAATACCATAAAAAAAAAAAATCCTATTATTTTTCCAACAGGAAAAGATGAAACTCTCAGGGATTGTCTCCGGATGGTGCTATGGGATCACTCGTAGCTCCAAACCCTCAACACCGAATCTCTCCGTGAGACATCTCCCACGTTCTGCTGCTCCGGTGGCATCGGCTCTAATTAACATCCGTGGAAGTTGATCAAGACAAGAAGGAGGTAACGACCCATCCCATCCCTTGCCATCCCCTTCCCACTTTTTTTAGGAGAAGCAGGGCTGGGAAGATGGATTTTTGCCGTTTTCTGGCAGCTGTTTGAACATCGCGTGGTGGGATGGTTGGGTTGGCACATTGGAGGCCATGAATCCATAACCAAATGATTTTGTGGGATGTAAATAATGAGGTAACACCAAAATGAACTCGGACGATGGCTCCTGATGAGTCACTTGGCTGAAGGTCAAGTTGACCTTGCTAAAGGTCAACTTGAGGTGGACCTTCCCCAGGCCACAGCACGCACTGTGTCCTCTTGGTTTGGGACATCCATGATGGCCGGGGGTTCTCCAGTGAGCCCCTCTGGGATCAATCCCATCAGGAACCCACCAGGAGGAAGCACAAGACCAACACAACCCATCCTGGCAGCCGAGCCGGGCATGGAGGACACGGAGGCCAGCAGGGACAGCACATTCCCAGGAGCCAATCGGGGCTGCTCATCCCAATTAAAACAATCCCCCAGAAACAGCCTCTTTCCTGAAATCCAAATGTCACCGAAAACAAGAGGAGATCTTTCCAGATTGGAGAAGGAGGAGGGAATGCTGGGAAAGAGCACAGAAGAGCCTTTATCGTTATGAGGAATCAGCTGGGAAGTACAAAGAGACCAGAAATGACATTTCCCAAAATAGCCGATCAATAGGGAATCTGCTCCCGCTGGCTCCGGGAGTGAGACAAAGAGTTCCAAAAATGGTGATTTTTCAGCTCTTGCCTGTTCCGAGTGGATTTCACATTCCCCGGAGTGCATTCCCTACGCCAAAGCCTTTCATCCTCTTGGAATCTCCAGCCTGAATCGTTCATCCCTGACAGGACACAGGGAATGGCTTCCTGCTGCCGGAGGGCAGGGTTAGGTGGGATATTGGGAAGGAATTCCTCCCTGGGAGGGTGGTGAGGGGCTGGAATGGAATTCCCAGAGGATCTGTGGCTGCTCCATCCTGGAAGTGTCCAAGGCCAGGTTGGATGGGGCTTGGGCAGAGGGCCCAGCCCAGGAGGTCCCACCACTGCGATACCCCCAAGAACAGCCATCGACCCTCATCACTTTTCTTCCAAAAGATGGGATTTTCATCCCAGGGAATCACCGGTGTCAGTTCTGCTCCTCCTCCTCACTTCCAAGGGAACCAGGGAACAGACTGACCTCTAAAAATCAGGAATGGTCACATTTATTAACTCTCGGTCGGAACCGCGCTCAAAATCTGGCGTGGTGGTTCCTCACCTCCTTCCCAGGCTTCTCCAAAGCTCCCGGAAGTCTCTTCCTGAATTTTGGGCCTGGATTCACACACCTCTTGGCCAAATTACACCCATTCCCTGCATCCATGTGGCACTAGGACAACAAATCCAGATGGAGAAGGGCTGAACGTGGCCAGGGCAGGATTTGGACACTGAACCATTTGGACACTGAACCTCACTCCAACCATGGAGGATGAATCCAGTGACCCTCATGAGAGCCAAGAGGTGAAGACAGCTGGAAAATGACAAATTTTTGGAAAATTACAGCTGTGTCCCAAAACAGTGGTGGTCCCACCACCACGACCACCTCCTAAACCCTGGCAGACACAAACCCACCTCCGAAACCACCTCAGGTGCCTCCACGCAAGGTTCTGTGGAGCTCCGAAAGGTGGTGCCAGGATTTTTGGGAGCCAACCCCAATTCTCTCCCTATTTCCCTAATTTCTTGCTAGGATGTAATTCCTGTTGACCACGAGAAGCTCAAAGACCTCTTTAAACATTCCTGGATGTGGAGGTCAAGGAGAAATTGAGGAAAACCATGTCAAGGATCCCATGCAGGTGAAGCAGCTGCCCTCCTGCTCTCCTAAAACACCCATGGAAGAACTGGGATTCTCCCTGCTGATGGATTGGACATCCCAGCTCTCTGCCAAAGAGCTGGAACACAACAAGGCACCTTCTCCAGCTCCAAAGCCTGGAATGAGGGATTTCACCACAGCTTTGGAGCACTTTGGTGCCATTGCTGCTGTCTGGGAGGAGAAAAGGAGAAGATGGTCCTTGATGTTGAAGATTTTTAGTCTTAAGTCCAGCTCGAGCAGCCTTGGACCTTCCATCCATTGACTGGCCAACACGACCATGGGATGAAGACAGAAATTTGGGATTTCTCCCATAAACAAGCAGATTTCCCGATGGGAAGATTGATTTTGGATTAGCGAAGAGTTCAAGTCCCTCAAGAGAATAGGGATGCGAAGCAGCTCCAGGGACCACAAATCCAGAGGGAATGAAGAGGGAAAGGGTTAAGGGCAGGCATCGTAATTGACTGAATGACTGGATTTGGGATTCCAGGGCTTCCCGACAAAAGCCTTCCAGGCAGATGGAGCATGACGTCATCCTCTTAATGACACCCACTAATTTCATTACGTTGGAAAAATCTCCCAGAGGAATTGTTGGCCGGGAGCTCCGAGCCAGGGCTGTCAAGGAAGCAGAAAAATCTTTCCCTGCTCCCGAGGATGTTGCTGCAGCTCCTGGGGTAATCCCAGTGGCTGAACCCCAGAGCTGCACTTGGAGGTGATGATGATTCCATGGATGAGGGTGTTCTCCCAGCTGAATCCCACGGGATTTCTCAATCAAGATCTGTCTTCTCTTCACAAAAATCCCACACTTTGTCCCAACATCTGGGAGTTCTCCAGTTTCTCCTTTCCCGGCCAGAGGGGATGGAAGAAGGCAGGAACCACAACCTGGGTCTCACCAAGCTTTCCCATCCACCAGAGAACTGTGGAGGTGTTGTGGGACTCAATCCTGGATCCCTCTGCCATTTTCCAGAGGAAAACCTCTGGAATTAATGCCAGACTTGGGGAGAAGAGGGTTGGAATGGCCTGAGAAGGCTGTTGGGTTGCAGACCTGATTTTCCAGCTGATCCTGGGACCTTCAGGATCATTTAATGAATGGCGTTTGGAAGTGGATGGATCTGAGGGAGCTTTGGCAGCTCCAGTGGAAGTGTTTGATGGCTCATCCTACTTCATGTGGAGTCTTTGGATTCGATCCTGCTCCAAATTTGCCATCTCCATGTTGGCATAAGCCCATGGGACAACCAGAGACCCCCCAGTCCCTGTCCAAAGGTCCTGGAGCACCACCCTTCCTATCCCTGGAAGTGTCCAGTGCCAGGTTGGACAGGGCTTGGAGCAACCTGGGGTAGTGGAAGGTGTCCCTGCCCATGGCAGAGGGTGGGACTGGATGATCTTTAAGGTCCCTTCCCACCCAAACCATTCCGTGATTCCATGATTCATTTTCCCCCTTATCATGAATCCCATTAACAGGAATTCATCATGAGCTCCGATTCCAGCTCCTGGCACTCACGGGGTTAAACCAAAATCCCACCCTGTGGAGCTCTGCCGGCTCTGTGAGACTTGTTCTTCCAGAAGGAAGTCCACTCACAGCTAATTAAGCAAAGCTGCTAATTAGCTCCTTGGCTGGCGGCGGCTGGGGGAAGGGCGGCGAGGGCTGCTCCGTGGGTTTTTATGGGATTGGGAAGACGGAGGCATCTCCTGCGGCACAGCTGAGCTCACGTGTGCGGTGACACCGAAGCTTTTAATTGCCTGGGTGGCCACGGCCACCCGCCCAAATCCGCAGTGTTCCTGTCCCCATCACCGGCAAATCCCACCAGATTCTGGCTCGGCTCCCACTGCTAATCCGATGCCAAACAGGAGGCCCCTGAAATCCCTGTTTCCCAACCAAACAGCTCCACGCTTCCCAAATCACGCTCCTTCCCACTCTTCCTCACTTCCTGGGAATTGCATCCACCCAGCTCATGGGTGGGATCAGGTTGTCCATGGATTCTCTCCGCGCTCAAGGAGAGCGTTTGGCTGGTGAGGATAAAAACCCGATCCCATTGCCCTGTTGGTTCTCCCTCTTGGAAAGCTTGGATTTTTTCCCTCTCTTCCTTAAGTAGCAGTTAATTCCGGTGCTCCCGGGAGGTCACTCGGCAGCAGTGAATTACAGGGAAAGGCGGGATGGAACGTGGCCAGCGCCGCTGGGGGATTTTCCACCCACAAGTGTCTTGGATTGGGATGGAGATCACGGCACTCGCCAGCTTGGAACAGCAGGAAAACGTGCCAGGAAAAGGGATGAGGAGCATCACGCCCTTCCCAGTCAGCATTTCCAGCATGGAAAGCAATGGAAGAGCTGGAAGTGCTTCAACTCACCCCCAATTCCAGAAAAAACACAGGAATGTGTGGAAAACGTGCCAGGAAAAGGGATGAGGAGCATTGTGCCCTTCCTGGTCAGCATTTCCAGCATGGAAAGCAATGGAAGAGCTGGAAGTGCTTCAACTCACCCCCAATTCCAGAAAAAACACAGGAATGTGTGGAAAACGTGCCAGGAAAAGGGATGAGGAGCATCGTGCCCTTCCCGGTCAGCATTTCCAGCATGGAAAGCAATGGAAGAGCTGGAGGTGCCTCAACTCACCCCCAACTCCAGAAAAAAACCAGGAATTGGGGGTTTACCAAAACCTGGAGCAACCAGGCAGGGAGTGACTCCATAAATCCCCAAAATCTGGTCTTACCCTCGGCTTGGATTTTTGGGGTTTAACAAGGACTTGGTGGGGTGCAATGAGGACTTTTGGGGTCCAACAGGGACTTTTGGGGTTCAATGAGGACTTGAGGGATTCTAGAAGGACTTGGCGGGGTCTAACAAGGACTTGGGGGGTTTTTGGAGAAGGACTTTTGGGATTCAATGAGGATTTTGGGGTTCAGTAAGGATTTTTGGGGCTCAACAAGGGAGTTGATGGGGTTCAATGAGGATTTTGGGGGTTCAGTGAGGATTTGGGGTCCAAGAAGGACTTGGTAGGGATCAAGAAGGATTTTTGGGGTTCCTTAAGGACTTTTGGGGTTCATTGAGGACTTCTGGAGTTCCACAAGGACCTGAAGGCAACACAGGAAGGGAAGGGATGAGGAGAAGGACTGGAAGAGTGGGAATAAAACATCAGTGTCATTCACGGCCCCACTATCCCATGCCGCCACCCATCCCAACCCCAATCTCGGAGGGAAATTCCGGCTACCTGTAGTGGAGGAGTTGTCCTTCCGTGCTGTAATCCCGATAAATGTCGTATTCCTTCTCAAACACTCCGGAAGGCGATGAACTGGAAAACAGGAATGGTGAATGGGGGTTATCAAGGGCAACGTCAATGTCTCCTTTAGGATGAATGGAGATGAATCCCATCGGGATGGGTTCCACCTGTCCTGGATCTGCTCCTGGGACCTGCTTGAGCTTGGAGTCATTGATTGAGTTGGTGGCCAGATGATGATCAAGGCCCCATTGTCCAACCCTTCAAAGATCATATTTTCCCTTAAAACATCTGAGCAGATCCCAAACATCTCCCGGCTCTATCCCACCCATGGTCCTTTCCGAGTGCCTTGATGCCGCTCCCGCTCCTCAACAACCTTGGATGGTCAGAGCCAAAGTGGGAAGAGGCAAATCCCCCAAAAAACCCTTTTTGCCACATTTTCATCTAAATCTGAGACCGCAGAGCTCTTGTTCCCGGAAGATGGAGAAGGTCACACCACCAACCCACTCCCAAGAGACACCATACTTGGAAAAACATGGGAAAAAACCATCTGGGAGCGCAGGATGGAATTTCCAAGCTGATTTTTGGACTTGCTGGGGTTCAATGAAGACTTGGGAATTCAACGTGGACTTGGAGTCCAAGAAGGATTTTGTGGGATTCAAGAAGGACTCAAAGCTTTTCCTGTAGGATCAAACCCACTCTTGATCCATGTTTTTGGCTCCATGCTTTTCCAATGGCCGTGAATCCATGCCAAGACCCTCCAACACTTCCCAAAAAACAGCACAAAACCAGGTATTGATCATTGTCTTTCCAATATTATCCATCCCCGCTGCCAATGAACACAGAAAAAGGTTTATTTTTGCCTTAACAGCCATTCCTGGTGGGAATGTGCTCAGAATTGGTCCCGTTTGGAAAACATGGAGCAAATAATCAGAAAACATCTGGAGAAAAAACTCAACTCCGAGCAGTTTACAAATAAAAGGGTCTTAAAATCCCCGCCCTGTATCCACAGTAAGACTCCCACGTTAATAAAATTCGGATCCCATGTTGGTTTTGGGAGAAAAAAAGAGGGAAAAGAAACAAATCTTCCTAATAGGATAAAGCTCAAAAATTTTAGTGGAGCAAGAGGCAATAAAATTAAGCTTCTGTCAAAGCTAATTTTAATGGGATTTAGCCCTGGAATTATGACTGTGTGGAATTGCTTAATCCCTTTTTCCTCTCCAGTGCATGTGAATGGATTTCCTTCTTGTCCTCCAATATTCCCAAGAGAAAGGCATCACCTCTGATCCCGGTGCTGTACCCAGATCCATGGTGGAATTCAAATGGATCCTAGATCCATCCCTGGAAGTGTCCAAGGTCAGGTTGGACAGGGATTGGAGCAACCTGGGATAGTGGGAGGTGTCCCTGCCCATGGAACTGGATGGGCTTTAAGGTCCTTTCCCAACCATTCCAGGATTCCAGGAGAGTTCAGGAGCTGTTTAAAGTCCTTCCCTGTGGATCTGCTTCCCAGCAGCACCCCCCCCCCCCCCCCCCACACCCCATCCAATCCATCAGCATCCCAGGGGAAAGTCTGGTGGGAATATCGGTTTTTCCTTCTAAAAACTCCCCTGGAAGCAGGACATGGCCAAAACAGGACCATGAAACCCAAGAGACACAGGAATTCCCTGTGGCCTTGTGGGATGGACCAACAGCTCCCCCCATTGCCATCAGCGAGGTCCACACCCCTCCAGAAGGGAATTCCCACTCCTCCAGATCCCAGGTTTCTGTTCCAGGTGCCAGGATCAAGTTCCGCATGCTCCTCCATCCCTTATTTCGGCCGAGCCCAAGGACAGGTGGTTTTTCTTGGAGCTTTTGGGAGTTCCAAGATCTTCCAAATCCATCAGAGCCATGGCTTGGTTTCCATCCATGCTTTGTCCCGCTGTTCCGTTTCACATCAGCATTAATTATCCCTGTCCAGAGCAAGTCCAGGCCTCCTCCGGACCATCTCTGACGAGGTTTCTGTGCAGACAGAGTTGATGGATGAGTGAATCCATCCCAAAGATTTGGACTGGAGGCAGTGTGGTGGGAGCCAGGCAGGGAATCTCCACAGGGATCCATGGGAGGACGGAGCGGTGGTCGCACATTACCAGGGGTGGCTGAGCTGGCTGCGCTCGCTTTCCCAGGATGAGATGAGTTTTTGGGAATCATTAAAAGCCACCGGCTGAGGTTTCAGCGTTAATGAGCAGCCTCTGGAAGCTGTGGGCGTGGAACTGGCCGGAGAGCCGGGAGCAGGATTCCCAGTTAATTCCTCGTTAATATTTAAACAGCAGCACTGCTGGATTCCTGCTATTCCAGCTTCCCACAGGCAGGGATGTGACGGAGCGTGGCCCCAGCCCTTTGTCTGCCCCCCTCCAGCTGTTTTCCCAAGGTTTTTAAGCCAAATCCTTATGGATTTTGCTTGACTAACAGATCCATTGGATTAAAGGAGGAATTTTACAATGAAGGTGGTGAAACACCGGCACAGGAGAATCTGTGGATGCTCCATCCATGGAATAGTCAAGGCTGGGTTGGATGGGGCTTGGAGCAACCTGGGATAGTGGAACATGGCCCTGCCCATGGAAAGGGGGTGGAACTGGATGGTTTTGAGGTCCCTTCCAACCCAAACCATTCCATGTTTAAGGTCCTTCCTGCAGTGTCCACCTTGACCCAGTTTGTGTCCTCAAGCTGGACATTCCCACCCAAACAGGTCTTGGCCAACCTGGAACAACCGGGATAATCTGGAAAGCTCAACCCAAATGAATTTCCCAAGTGGGCATCAAGCGCTTCCGCAAACACGGGGCTACAAGCACTGGGTTGCATCCCAGAAATCCCGATGGATAAAACCACACGGAGCTGGTCACAGGAAGCAAAACCAGTTCTAACTAAAAACTTGCCTGGTCGGGAAACCCGGCTTTTGTTTTGGAAAAGTGTCCTGAGGTCTCCCAAAATCCTGCTCCAGGCAAAGCCAGCCCAGCTCCATCATCTTCTCCTCCTGTGCTCCAGCCTGACCATCCTGGTGATTCCCCACTGGATTCTCGCAGGTTTTTCAGGTTTCTGATAACCCTGAACTCCCTGAGGTTGCCCAGTAGTGGTCAAACGAGGATTAAATCTTCCCTGGACCTACCAAGATGTTCCCAACTTCCCTTGCTCACCTGCACTTGGGATAACACTTCCCAGGATTTCTGGATCCTCAGGTGGCCACCAGTTTGTCCATCTCGTGGCTACACCTGGCCTTGCTGAGCTTCAGGAAGTTCTTCCCAACCTGTTCTCAATCCATAGGATCCCTCTGAGCTCCAGCCCTGCCCTCAAGCTTATCTGGAGACGGGGGTGACTCCTGTCTGCTCCACAGATTATTGATAAGGATATGGATCGGGAGAGGAGCCGGGATGGGCCTGGGAGGAGCCAACCGTCGGGTTGGGAATGAACCTTTAACCACCACCCTCCGAGCTGGATGATCCAGTTTTTATCCATCAAGTCGTGTCCCTGTCTAGATTCCGATGTGCCAACTCGGACACAAGGATGAGGGATACATCCAAAGCCTTTCTGGGACACTGTGAAGGTGATTTTCCATGAATAAAGGGGATTTTCCACAAATAAAGGTGATTTTCCATTAATAAAGATGGTTTTCCATTAATAAGTGTGATTTTCCAATAAAAAAGGTGATTTTCCATGAATAAAGGTGATTTTCCAATACCAAAGTGATTTTCCATTAATAAACGTGATTTTCCATTAATAAAGATGATTTTCCATTAATAAAGGTGATTTTCCAATGAAAAAGGTGATTTTCTTTTAATAAGGGTGGTTTTCCAATAAAAAAGGTGATTTTCCAATAAAAAAGGTGATTTTCCATTAATAAAGGTGATTTTCCAACGAAAAAGGCGATTTTCTATTAATAAGGGTGACTTTCCAAAAAAAAAGGTGATTTTCCATTAATCAAGATGATTTTATATTAATAAAATTGACTTTCCCTTAATAATTTTCCCTAAACCACGGATTACAAACCCTCCAGCACGGACACAAATTTATTCCTGGCAGCTTTATCTCGGGAACCTCTGGCAGTACGACAAAACCGAATGAATTTTTAAAAAAATCAATAAATCCAGGAGTTGGGTTTTTTCCCACCTGGAACAGGAAGTGGCACCATTCCACAGCTTTTCAAAAATCAGGGAAAGTGAGTGGCCTGAAATAGCTCAGCTCCATGGCAAAGCCAGGAATAGAAATGAAATCCTGGCTCCTAATCCTCGGCTCTAATCACAGCCCTGCAAGGCTTCATACTCTTAATTACAGCCCCTGCTTCCAATAAAACTTCAAAGATGGTTTTCTTTGGAGTTATGTAACCGGAATTTCGGGGCCGGCCACCGACGCAAACGCTCGGAGGAATTAGGCAAATATCCGTCTAATCCGCGTTTCGCAATGGGAAGTGGGGAATTCAAGGAAAGGATATTAAAAAGTGCCAGGAGCCAGAGCTTTGCCCCTGATTTCCAGCCGGGCTTGGAGCAAGAAATGCCGGATATGAGCATTTTTTCTGGGAAATATTTGAGGATGGAATGAGGAAGGGGAGTTAAATCTTGTTTGGTTTATGCTGGGAATGTGTTTTCCGCTGGTTATCCCCAAATATCCGTGTGTGTCCTTGGACGGTTCATCTGCCAAGAGCTTCATGACCTCAATAAACTCAAGGATCACAGCGAAGAACTGAATTTAAGGAAGGAGCCCCTGGCAGCTGTTGAGCCTGGAAAATGGATTCAAGGATCTTGGAAGTCTTTTCCAACCTTAACAATTCCATGCAAAACTCACCCGGATGGGTGGGATGAGAGCTGGCACCTGTTGGAGCACCCCCAGTATTGGGAAAAGGGGAAGGAGGTTGAAGCTGAAGGAATTGTTGAGTAGGAAAATCTTCCATGGGGGAAATCAAGTCTTTGGATAAATCTGGGAATGCTGGGAGATCCTATCAAAGACATCCATCATGCTCCGGCAATGCCCCATCCCTGGAAGTGTCCAAGGCCAGGTTGGATGGGGTTTGGAGCAACCCAAATCATTGGAAGGGACCTCAAAGACCACGGAATTCCGACTCCTCTGCCATGGACAGGGATATCCAAAGTCACTCGGAGCATGAGCTGGATTTTTGCCGTGAAATGGGTGGGAATAAGTCAAAACCTGGGATAAAACACTAAAAAAACCCCATTGGAAGACTGAATTTGGGAGCCTTCCCAACATCCTGCCTCATGGTTTGGGAAATTGAGGCTCTCATGGAACCAGGGGAAGAGTCTGAAGCCGGGAAATTTCCTGGTGATCCTTAAATTTAAAAAATCTTCAGGACAACTCAGCTGGGATGGATTCAGCTCCTTGTCATGGATTCCGGAAGGGTGGAAAGAGGAGATAATTCCATGTCCTGAGGACAGGAATCCTTGGATTGTGCAAGGTGTGTCCGACAGAGGTGAAAATGGAAAAGAGCAAAGCAAACAAAGACTGGAATGGAATTCCCAAAGAAGCTGTGGTTGCTCCATCCTTGGAAGTATCCAAGGCCAGGTTGGATGGAGCTTGGAACAACCTGGGATTTTGTGGAAGTTGTCCCAGGGGGATTGAACTGGAAAAAAGCAGGGATGAGGCTGTTCTGCCACAGGCAGCAAATAAAAGGGAGAAAAAAAGTCTGAGTTTCAAGAATTCCAACAATTTCCTCCAACATTCCCTCCCCTGGGCTGGCAGCAGGGATTGGGATTCCTCAGAGCCTGCTCCAAGGGCAGGAAGAGCCCATGGTGGTTTTCCCGGCCACCGGAGCCAGGGAGATGTCGGTGCCGGGACCTCCTGCTCTACCCATCCACTCTGTGGATAAAACATCGGGAAGAGAAGGATTTGCAGTGGAATGCCGTGGGCTGGGAATGGGATGAGGTTCCCACAACACCGGGAATTGGCAAGATGGAGAAATTCCTCTTTGTCTTTAAGGGATGGGATGGATGACGCAGTTTTTAGGGTTGATCCAGATCCATATAGAAGTTTCAACAGGATCAAGAGTTCCAGGCTTTAAAAACTTCCTTTTTGTTTTTTTTCCTCCCATAGTGGAGCAAAAACTTCATCAAATCATGGAAATTTCATGGAAGAACTTCATCAAATGATCAAACCCATGGTTTGGGTTGGCAGGGAAAATCCCATCCGCTTCCAACCTCTGCCATGGGCAGGGACAGCTCCCACTATCCCAGGGTGCTCCAACCTGACTTGGGACACTTCCAGGGATGGAGCAGCCACAGCTGCTCTGGGAATTCCATTCCAGCCCCTCACCACCCTCCCAGCCAAGAATTCCTTCCCAATATCCCATCCATCCCTGCCCTCTGGCAGTGGGAAGCCATTCCCTGTGTCCTGTCCCTCCATCCCTTGTCCCCAGTCCCTCTCCAGCTCTCCTGGAGCCCCTTTAGGCACTGGAAGGGGCTCTGAAGTCTCCCTGGATCCTTCTCTTCTCCAGGCTGGACATTCCCAGCTCTTTCCTCACACTGGGAGACGTCACCCACCTGGGAAAATCCAACATTTGGGTGAAGAAACACCTGGAATTCCAAGGCTTAAGCTCCTCCTGGATGCACGACATTGGGCAGGAAGGCCTTGAGGATCTACTCCACACCACGGCCCTTCCATGCGGTTTTCCAGAGTAAGTCCTGGGTTTCTCTTCCCACCGGAGGCTCGTCTTGGAAGGAAGGCTGGGAATCCCTGCAGGGACCTGGAAAATCCTCGGGCAGCAGATGCTGCGGAGATTTATGTCATTGATCCACCTGTTTTCCAAACCCGGGCACGGCAGGTTCTTCCCAATGCCTTCTGGGAAAGGAAATAAATGGAGAGAATTCCAAGGAAAAATTGTGGGACGCTCAAAACCAGGATATTTCAGAGGTTTGAGTCATCTCTTATTCCACAATGCTGCTTTTTTGGGATCTTTTGGAGTCAGGAAACGGCTGCTGCTTGCAGGCGGGATTTGATCCCAGAGAGCTCCAGCGGGCGTATTCCAGGGATTGGATTTTAAGGGAATCCTCCTTGGATATTCCAGCTCAGCCACACTTCATCCAGGAAGATTTAAATGCTGAATTTTATCTTCCCTGATATCCTGGTGCCTTTGGAATCGGGATGTGCAAAAAAAAGTGGGAATTCTGAGGAATAACTTGGGCACAATTTCCCAGCAGATAGGATTTGGGTAAAGACCCATCATATTCCGAGATTCTTGTGTTTTGGTCCAAAGAAAATTCTCCTGATGGTCAAAGATCCACTTCCTTGTCCTTCAAGCTTCCACTTGGAAGTCCTCCTTGGAAAAGCAGCAGCAGAGCTGAGTTTTCCATGGAAAAGGCTTCTCTCTCCCTGCCTGACACCTTCTCCAAGGATTTCAAGCCCTGCACGGACCAATAACCTCAGACACTTCCTGACAGCGTGGAAAATCCCAGTGACCTGACAGAAAATCCGACTGACGTTCCCACTCCGAGATTTCACGGCTGTCAAGTCACGCTCCGGAGAAAAGCCACCATTTTAAGACAAGCATGGAAAACTCCAGGGGAAGGCTGGAAAATCCCTCTGGGAAGACCACCAGGACAAAGCTGCTGTTGAGATCCCAGGGTTGATTCCTGAGCTGGATCCGGCTGCTAATTAGAACAAATCCCACCTCACCATGGAAGTGTGAGGTGATTCTGGCGGGATCCAGGTGCTTGGCAACAGCAAATTCCCCGTGGATTCCAAGGGCTGACGCATCCCTGACCCGCACGGGTGGGATGGAACAAGCCCATGGATGTGAGGAATGGATTGGGAGCAGCCTCCAGCATCTCCAACCAAACCTGGAGACGCTCTGGTTCCTAAATCCTAAATTTTAAGGGAAGCTCCAGGCGTGAATTCCAATAAAAACTTTCCCACTTATCCCACATTCCCTTTTCCGATCAGACGAGCTGAGCTTATCCAGAAATCTTTAAATAAGACTTCATGAGATGAAACTTGGACTGGGAGGTTCCACCTGGAAACCTCTGGAGCTCCTTTCCAGCTGCGGATCTTCTGTGAGAAATGCAACCAAGATCTGGGAAAACACTCATGGAATCATGGAATGGTTTGGGTTGGAAGTGACCTTCACGATCATCCCGTTCCAGCCCTTTCCATGGGCAGATACATCTTCCACTATCCCAGGTTGCTCCAAGTCCCATCCAGCCTGGCCTTGGACACTCCCAGGATGGGGAAAATGAGGGAATGGGATTTTTTTCCAGCCAGGATATGAGGATCAAGAGTGGGATGCAGCCATGGTTTAGCTGAGCCCTGTCACCTCCAGGGAAGAAGG
>NW_008238962.1:135080-135947 GCF_000691975.1 Corvus brachyrhynchos
TCTAGTGGCATCCAAATTTTTACAATTTTAATTTAATTTTTAAAGCTCCAAGACCTGGGATCCGCTCAATCCAAATCCCTGGAAAGACCAAGACCTGGAATTCCTGGAGATTCAAGGACACGCAATCGTCCATCAGCCAAACCCAGCCCAGGGCTGAATTCCTCTTTTCCTCCAGCAGATTTCCAGGGATTAAACCTTTCTATTGGAGAGTCCAGCCCTCCTCCCACCTGATCCAGCGGCTTTGCATCCCATAATACACCTGCCAGGCCCAAGCACTGGGAACAGGGAATGTGTGGGTGGAGGACATGAAGGATTAAATCACCTGCAGTGTCCATGCTGGATCCGATGGGGGAATCGGATCTGATGTGGGAATTCCCCCAGGGAGCTGCTGATCCCACCTTGGGAATGATCCTTCCCCCAGGGAGCTGCTGATCCCGCCCCTGTTCCTGCAGCAAATCCCAGGGAGGTTAAAATCCATCCCTTGATCCCTGTTAACCCCTCACGCTGCTTTGGGAATGGGATCCTGCTCCATCAACATGTGCCGGGCTCATCCCACGGAGTGGGCAGCAAGAAAGGTGGGAATTCTGCCCCTCTGCCCCGCACAGGTGAGACCCCACCTGGAATTCTGTTTCCAGCTCTGGGGTCCAACAGCAGAAGGATCTGGAGCTGCTGGAGTGAGTCCAGAGGAGGCCATGGAGATGCTCTGAGGGCTGGAGCCCCTCTGCTCTGGAGCCAGGCTGGGAGAGCTGGGAATGTCCAGCCTGGAGAAGAGAAGGATCCAGGGAGATCTCAGAGCCCCTTCCAGGGCCTAAAGGGGCTCCAGGAGAGCTGGAGAGGGACTTGGGACAAGTGTATGAGGGACAGGAC
>NW_008238962.1:136002-142261 GCF_000691975.1 Corvus brachyrhynchos
CGTCCTCTCTTGTGAGGGTGGTGGAGCACTGGAATGGAATTCCCAGAGCAGCTGTGGCTGCTCCATCCCTGGAAGTGTCCAAGGCCAGGTTGGACGGGGCTTGGAGCAGCCTGGGATAGGGGAAAGTGTCCCTTTGTCAGGGAGGTGGAATTCCATCACCTTTAAGGCCCCTTCCAACCCAAACCATTCCATAACTCCGTGATTCCATGACTCTGTGTTTCCACGTCTGCCTGCAGTGAACAACCCCAAACCCATCTCCCTCCCCCAGATCCCCCTGCCCCACAAGGACACCCCATTCCCAGGCTCAGAGGTTCCATCAGAGCCTCTTCCAGGACCTCGGGAAGGTGGCACCTCCCTCAACGTGCAGAGCCGAGGCCGCCTCTGATGTCCCACATGAAAGCACTTGCTGAGCTGGCTATTCCTGTTCCCATCCAGCCGCAGTTTCTGGGTGCCAGGCGTCGGGAGCAGGAGTTGGGAACAGGAATTCCACCCCTGCTTGGTCTCCTCAACCCGGCTGGGTCCTTAACGTGGTCAAAGGCATCAATTAAGGGAAGACAAATCCATTAATTAATGACCTGCCTCAGGTTGCCCAG
This sequence comes from Corvus brachyrhynchos, assembly GCF_000691975.1. NCBI lineage: Eukaryota > Metazoa > Chordata > Aves > Passeriformes > Corvidae > Corvus > Corvus brachyrhynchos. Next base: position 136,596 of record NW_008238962.1, read on the forward strand.
AAAAGCTGTGGCTGCCTCGTCCCTGGAATTGTTCCAAGTCAGGTTGGAGCAACCTGGGATAGTGGGAGGTGCTCCCATCTGAAAAACATGGATTTTAAGGCTCCTTCCAACTCAAACCATTCCATGATTCTGTGATTTGCAGCTTTCAACTCATAAAAGATGAAACAACGACAGAGCAGCAACACAAACGTCTCCCAACATTGTCCGTGGACCTTGGGAATTGAGCACTGACTCCCTTCTCCTTCCCGAGGGAAATTATCCCACAGGCCAGGAGCTCCCCAGGCCTGTGGCTGTGGCATGAATCATCCCGACTCCTTAGGGAGATCTTATCCAGGGAAATCATTTAAAACCACACCGGGCTCTAAACCCAGATTTCCAATCCTAAAAATGAATTTCAGAGGCCAAGAGATGATTCCTTGAAGGATCCTTTCTGCAGGGAACATCTAAATTGTTCCTAAGGTGGAAAAACACCTTCTCCCGATGTTTTTCCCTCTTTCTCCTTGTTTTGTGGAGGATTCAACTGGGTGGACACCCATGAAGAGTCGAGCTGGAGGAACGATCCATAAAATGTCTTTGCCCAAGACCTGCAGGATGAGGATCTCTGCTCTTTTCTCCCGGAGACCACCAGGATTAGGAATTCCCAATTTCATCCCACCCATCCCACCTTTACCTTTCCGTTTCCTCCTTCACCACGGAATACTGGCTGGACTGACGGCTCGACCGCTGCTCCTGCACCTTTTCCTTGCCCTCCAGCTCCTGCTCCAGGGACGAGCTGGTGCTTCCTTCCCTGCTGACATTGCTGCTCCTCCCGGGGCTGTTTTCCGTGGAAGCCCGCGGCGACTCCGTGTTCTGCTTCAGGGTCTGCAGCTTGGCCAGGGGGATGATGTCGCAGTTCTGGGGACGGTGCCACACCGTCCTCTGCGTGGTGGCATTGTAGTAGTAGAAGCGGGAGGTGTTGGGGTCGAAGAGCTCCCACCACTGGTTCTCATTGGTGCGTTTGATCCGCACCCCGGCGGGGGGGTCCCACACGCACTCCCCCGTGATGAGGTTGGCGTACATGCGCTCCCGGGTCCGAGGCTCGATGATTTCCACCCATTCCAGCCTGGAAAAGGACAAGGAGAGAAGGGAAACGTCAACCGAGTGATCTCTGAAGGTCACCCAAACCATCTGATGATTCCGTGATTTGATGTGAGCGCAGGGCGGAGAAGAGCAACGACTCTTCCTTCCAACCCCACTTGAGTCTCTCAGCTCCAAGGCTCGATGATTCCTACCCATTCCAGCCTGGAAAAGCACGAGGAGTGAGTGGGAAACTTCTACCAAGATCCCTTCCAACCCCAACCATCCAATGGCTGCACGACTCGGCGCTCGCAGTGAGCACGGGATGAAGAACAACAACTCTTCCTTCCACCCCCACTGAGTCTCCCAGCTCCGAGGCTTGATGATTCCCACCCATTCCAGCCTGGAAAAGAACAAGGACAGACAGGAAACTTCAACCAAGGTCCCTCCCAACCCCAAGTCATCCCATGATTCCATGATTTGACACAAATGCAGGATGGAGAACAGTGACTTCACAACTCTTCCCTCCCATTGAGTCTCCCAGGTCCAAGACTCGATGATTCCCACCCATTCCAGCCTAGAAAAGCACAAGGAGTGAAGGGAAACTTCTACCAAGATCCCTTCCAACCCCAACCATCCAATGGCTGCACGACTCGGCGCTCGCAGTGAGCACGGGATGAAGAGCAACAACTCTTCCTTTCACCCCCATTGAGTCTCCCAGGTCTGAGACTCGATGATTCCCACCCATTCCAGCCTGGAAAAGAACAAGGAGTGAGGGGAAGCATCAACCAAGGTCCCTTCCAATCCCAGCTATCCAATGGTTCCGCAACTCGGCACTCGCAGTGAGCGCGGGATGAAGAATGACTTCACCACTCTTCCTTCCACCCCCATCGAGTCCCACAGAATTATTTACACAAACCAGAGAATTCCCAAAGGGCTTCCAACCAATCCCTGATTTTCGGCTCCCAGGGAAAATCCAGTAAGTCTGCAAAGCACACGCCCGGCTTGGGGCCCCTCAGTGTCCACCTGGAATCGCGGCTTCCACCCCGAGCCCTCCACAGCTGAACCCCCTGAGGGTCCAGACCCGGGGATCAAAGCACATTCTGTGAGGGAATGGGAAGGACTGGATGGACTGGAAACACCAACCTGGAGATGAACTTCTTTTGCACGACCACCCGGCGGCCTGGCGCTGCTGCCCAGACCACCAAAACCGGCAGCATTTCCCACAAAAACTCCAAAATGATGGATTCGACCTCCCCCAGTCCAGCTGGAGCAGCGCTGCTCCCCGGCACAGATCCTGAAGCTCCTTCCCTCTGTCCTGATTTCAACACCGGGAAAAGGCGGCAGCTCTGTGGGACCCACCTCCGGCATCATCCCAAAACCACTGGCCCCAAAACACCTGGGCTGGGTGGCAACCACGGGTGGCACCAACACCGAAACCTGATGGTGGCGGGGATGGAGATGGTGAGGATGGAACAGGCCCAACCATGTCCTGGGCTCCATGGGAAGGAATGGAATGGAATGGAATGGGAGGGAATCATGGAATGGAATTGAGTGGAGTAGTCCCATGGGCAGGGACAACTTCCCCTATCCCAGGGTGCTCCAAGCCTTGTCCAACCTGGCCTGGGACACTTCCAGGGATCCAGGGGCAGCCACATATTCTCTGGGAATTCCATCCCAGCCCCTCACCCCCCTCCCAGCCAAGAATTCCTTCCCAATATCCCATCCATCCCTGCCCTCTGGCAGTGGGAAGCCATTCCCTGGGTCCTGTCCCTCCATCCCTTGTCCCAAGTCCCTCTCCAGCTCTCCTGGAGCCCCTTTAGGCACTGGAAGGGGCTCTGAGGTCTCCCTGGAGCCTTCTTTTCTCCAGGCTGGACATTCCCAGCTCTCCCAGCCTGGCTCCAGAGCAGAGGGGCTCCAGCCCTTGGAGCAGCTCCATGGCTTCCTCTGGATTCGCTCCAGCAGCTCCACATCCTTCTGTTGTTGGACCCCAGAGCTGGAAGCAGAATTCCAGGTGGGGTCTCACCTGAGTGGGGCAGAGGGGCAGAATTCCCACCTTTCTTGCTTCCCACACTGTGGGATGAGCCTGGGATATGTGGAATTTCCAGGACCAGAGCACATGGACAGGTCATGTGAAGCTTCTCACCCACCAACACCCCCAATTCCATCTCCCCAGCGCTACTCTCCATCCTTTCCCCCCATTCATGTTTTCCTGGAATTGCCCTGACCCATGTTACTCAGAACCACAACAAAAGAGGTTTTTGGGATCATCCAGCGGCAACGGGAGCTTAGAAATTCCAAACAGGATTAAAAAAAGCCGTAATCCCAAGGAACAGAGAATTCCACTGATTTTTCAGACTACCCCAAACACTGCACTTGTCGCCTCTGGATCATCCAGAGGACACCTGAGACATTCCGGGATCCGCTTCCTTATTCAAATTCCTCAGGTTTTTTTGCGTGGGTTTATGTAAAAAAAATCGAAGGAATTAAATAAAGTTATTTGGGATTTATCCTTGTCTGCATTTACAAGGCTTTTAAGGAATGTCTAGAAATAGATAAGAAGGAATAAAAAGCTAAGCGAGGCTTATGAAGGAAGGTGCCACTTAAACCTGACACATCCAGGGAATCAGACAATGATGAATCACATGGATTGCATCCTGACACCTTTTCCTGGGAATGAATCCCTGGAGGCTCTTCAGAAATGCCCAATTTGCAAGAAAAATAGTCCCTGGAGAGGGGTCCCAGGTGTCAGCCTGGCCCTGAGCCCTCCGCTGATCCAGCTCATTTTCCAACTGGATTTAAACCTCACGATCGAGAAAAGAGTGGGATTTTCAGGTTGTGGGTTCCCAGATTGGCTCGAAACCCCCTAAAGGATGAAAATGTGTCCAACTCCTCTGGGAAAAGAGAGGAAAATCCGTAATTAAGCTTTTCCCTGCAGAACAGAGATTAAAAGCAGTTGGAGAAGAGTCTATCCTAAATCACGGCTTGACTCATTCTGCAAAACTCGGACCCAATCCAGCAGGGAACTGCAACTGGAAGCCACTTCCAGCTTTGGAGAATTGGATCATCAACGGGATTGGCCAAAGAACTGGCCAAGGTGGCCGACGGCACCTGGTTTATCCCAGCCCAGGGAAGGTTTGGAATTCCCAGGATATTGAGGGACTGGGGCGTGTTCAGGAAAGGCAATGGGATGATCTTGAAGGTCCCTTCCAACCTAAAGCGTTTCCTGTTTTTTATGAGGCAATTCAAATTCCCAGTTCTTGGCAAGATTTTGGAGACCTTGGAAGCGGCTCCACAGCACTTGGGGTGCTCTGCTCCCCAAATCTCCCACTCCCAGGTGATCCCTTTGGATTCCCAAACCAAAATATCCAAGAGATCCAAGAACCAAACATGTCCGAGAACCCAAATCCCCCCATTAGAGCCCAATCCCCCCAAAACGATGATTCCCATCTTGATTCCCATCTTGATTCCCATCTTATTTCCAATCTTATTTCCATGCTTAAAATTAATTAAAACCCCTCCAAACTTCATAAAAATTTAAACTAATAATGGAATTATTAAATGAGTTGGGGTGAAAGGAGCTTTTAAAGCTCATCTGTTCCAACCCCTGCCTGTTATTTTATTTATTATTAATTAACATTAATGATTATACCCTTTGTTTTATTCACTATCCCCATTATTTATTATCCACTTCATTATTATTATTATTATTATTATTACTATTATTACTACTTTACTTGGTACACCCTTTATTTTATTTATTACTGATTTTTCAGGGATATTTAACTTAAAATATTATTTTAGCCTCTGGAAAAAACCACAATTCCTTAATGCCAGACCTTGGAAAACCCGGGCTGACGAAGGCGGAACCGAATCCCTGAGTGTCAGCAATAAACCAGGGAATATCAAAGTCTTTGGGAGCTGGGGCATTTTTCTGCACCGGTAATTCCATTTTTAGGGAAGCACATTATTAACCTGAAAGGTGGAATTGTTCTTGGTCGTTCCTGATGGATGCAGCGGGAAAAAAATCAGGGCAGGCACCCAAAGGAGCAGCTGGAGCTGCTGGAAAAGCTCGGAGTGGGATAAAGTTAAGGAAAAATACTCCAGCTTTTCCCACTGAGGAGGAGTCACCTGCTCAGGGAGCAGCTGGGGAGATGTTAAATGGGAAAAAAAATCATGGAATGAGGGCTGGGTGAGGGGTGGATCCTCAGCCAGTCCATGGAGACCGGGAAAAGAGCTCTGGTGGTTTCACTGTTTGCTCCAGAAAAGCCGAGCCATGGAATCGCTGTGGTCCCATCCCTTGCTGTGGAATTTTGGGAAATTGAATGTTTTTTCCCCAAAATTCCAAGGCAAATCTGTGGTAGCTTGACTCCAGGTGTCCTCTGTCCACCACGCCACTGGTGATGATCGTGGAAAAACATGGAATGGTTCGGGTGGGAAGGAACCTTTGAGGGTCATCCCACTCCATGGGCAGGGACAGCTCCCACTATCCCAGGGTGCTCCAAACTGGCCTGGGACACTTTCAGGGATGGGGCAGCCACAGACTCTCTGGGAATTCCATTCCAGCCCCTCACCACCCTCCCAGCCAAGAATTCCTTCCCAATATCCCC
>NW_008238962.1:142420-143132 GCF_000691975.1 Corvus brachyrhynchos
CATGCCCAGCGCCCCCAGCCTGGCTCCATGGCTGAGGGGCTCCAGCCCTTGGAGCAGCTCCACGGCTTCCTCTGGATTCGCTCCAGCAGCTCCACGTCCTTCTGCTGTTGGAGACTCGAGAGCTGGAGGCAGAATTCCAGGTGGGGTCTCACCTGAGCCGGGCAGAGGGGCAGAATTCCCCCTTTCCTGCTGCCCACACCACAGAACACTGGGAATTTCTGGGATGTGACCACACCCCGCCAGGTCATATCCCATTTTTTACCAACCCCTCAGGACAGAAGGGAAATGTCAGGCAAAATCAGAGGTCTGGATTCATAACAACATAAACACCGGGAGCTGTGCATTTGTAAGGATCTGGAAAAGAATCCAGCACGGGACTCCTGCAGTGCTGCATTCCCAGCTGGAAACAGCTATTCCAGGAGAGCGGGAGAAATCCAAGCCCTCTGCTCCATCCTGACATGAATCCACAACAATTCTAGTGAAGGAAAAGTGCTGGCAAGGCGGAGAGTGAACCCTAAAGCCACCTCAGGGAAAAATAAATTCCCTATCAAAGCGAATCCGTTGTTTCTGCTCATTCCTTTCCTAAAGAAAAAGAGGGAAAAATCCAGCTCCGGGAGGCAGGAGCCGTCGGATCCGGGTGTTAACGCGGTGCTTCTTTGACGGAGAAGGGATGTGACTCCCCGGGCAATGTCAGGGGAAGGTTCAAGGGCGG
>NW_008238962.1:143244-155853 GCF_000691975.1 Corvus brachyrhynchos
ACTATCCCAGGGTGCTCCAAGCCCTGTCCAGCCTGGCCTTGGACACTTCCAGGGATCCAGGGGCAGCCACAGCTTCTCCAGGAATTCCATTCCAGCCCCTCACCACCCTCCCAGGGAAGAATTCCTTCTCCAATTCCAAACTAAACCTCTCCATTTTTAATTCCAAACCATTCCCCCTCATCCCTGTTTCTCCGATAACCTGAAGCCTCAGCTCTGGGCAAAGCTGATCCTGCTTGGACTTAATTTCTCTCTTTTTGGAGGATTCAGGAATTTAAAACAGCTCCTCCAACTTCTTCCCCTCAAGTCTTTGCTTGGAGCTGTTCCTTTCCAACCAAAATCCCAGGAATCGATGTGGAAATCTGATCCCACTTCTCTCTGATCCCAAAAAACGCTCACTCAGCCGTTTTCCCCCTTGGACTGCAGTGATCAATAAATTCCGAATCATCTGAGGTGTGGAACGCTCCGAAATTTAAACTCATCCTAATCCAGGCCGGCTCATGGAATTAATCCAGGTGCCACGAGTGACACCGAGGTGACACCGGGGGAGGGGTCAACTCCCAACTTGGCCAATTAACCTCAATGACACAAATTCCAGCTCCTTAAAACCCAGCTTAAATCCCAACACGATCCAGGTTGGACAGGGATTGGAGCGACCTGGTCCCGTGGAAGGTTGGACTCGATGACCTTTGAAAGTCCTTCCCAACCCAGCCCATTTGATGTTTCCATGATCCCACAAGACTCTAATGACCTTATTACCATGAAAAATCCCAAAAAAACCCTTATCCCAAAAAATTGCGGCCGGTTCCTCCAAAACATCAACACAAGGAGGTTTTTTTGGTCAGGAAAAGCTTTTCCAAAGGCTGATTCAACAAAAGAATCCCTGTCCTCTGGATGTTGATGATGATGAAGAGCTTTGTCCCTGCCTTGCTCAGCAGTTTTCCAGCTGGCGACCCCAGGAACAGGCGTTGGATCGATCCCTGAGCCATGAAATAAATCCATAAAGGACTGGGTGGAAATCTGGGAGCTGATCCAGCTCTGGGTCTGTGCTGGGAATGCAGAGATGGGAGAAATTCCAAGGATGGAGATGTCAAGGTGCTTGAAAAGGGAAGGGGCATCGTTAATTAAGGGAAAATCACCTTAATTAGAGCTGCTCCATCCCCTTGGGGCAGCCCCAGGTTCTCTGGGAATTCCATTCCAGGGTCTCACCACCTTCACAGGGCAGAATTCCTTCCCGATATCCCACCTAACGCTGCCCTCTGTCAGTCTGAAAAATTCCTGCTCCGGAATATATTTTGGGATCCAAATTCAGAGTGACCAAAGCCTTGGAAAGACATGAAGGAGAAGATGAAACTCGTGCCCCCAAGGTTGTCACTTCCAGCTTTTTTTTCTGGGAACAAAGTGAACGGAAGAGGCATTCTAGGAAGAAATGGAAGCCTGGAATTCTTTTTCTTCACATCCTTCGGTGGCTGAGTTCAGGGACTGGAAGAAATGAGGGAGAACCGGGGAACCCAAGCCACTCATCTGGGAAAAGATGGGAATGATGGGAGAAGCCTGGGAATGATGATTCCCAGTTTAACACCATTGAACCGTTGAGTTTCAGGGATCCATGGAATGGTTTGGGTTGGAAGGGACCTTAAAGCCCATCTGGATGTGGGTAGTGACACCTTTCCCTATCCCAGGTTGCTCCAACCTGGCCTTGGACACTTCCAGAGATGAGGCAGCCACAGCTTTTCTGGGAATTCCATTCCAGGACCTCACCTACCGTCACTGTAACCAAATTCCTTCCCAATATCCAACTGAATCTCCCCATTTTTCATTTCAAATTCCCAACCTTGACATGAGCAGGTCCTTTCTCTTTCCACCACCATTCCAAGGACTTTGAGGGTCTTTTTTCCTGCTCCATGGGGGAAGGGGGAGGGAGTTGAAGGCATCTCAAGACCTTTTGTTCCACCCTGCACCATCCCAACCATTCCCTTTGCCATTGACGGCGATGACTGGTAAACCATCGGATATTTAATTGTCCAGAGGGAATTTAACAGCTAAAAATGACTGGTAGGACCCTGAAGATCATTTTTTTATCTACAGACCACCAGAGATCCAAATCTGGGATATTCCTGCTCATCCAGCTGCTCTGGAAGAGGTGGAATGTGGGGATAACATGGCCCGATGGATCCGACGGCGTCAGCTCTCAACTTCCTCCTTTGATTTGCTGGAGATACAGCCCTGGGATTTGCAACCCAGGAATGATTTGCACCCCAAATGATACCCCCGGAGTAATTCCCGGCTCCGGTTAAACCGGGATAACATGTCTTGGGATGTGCCAGGGCTTGGAATGTGCTCTGGGAAAGCTCCCGGTGTGCTCCCGGCTGGCCAAGCTCTTCCTCAGCACTTTTGGGAGCCAAACCGAGGAGGAGGAATTTTTTGCATAGGGATGAACCTCCCAGATTTCTCTGCCAGCTTGGAATTGCAGCTCTTGCCAGCTGCTTCCCGAAGGAATAAATATCTGGATAAATATCTGGCTTTTAAATATTGATATTCCAACGGATCTGGGAATTGCAGACGCCTCGCTTGAGCTTTGGTTCCTTTGCAAAGGTGCTCAAGCAACAGAGCGTGGCTACAAATGGAATTCATGGAATTACATCTTCCCTGTGAGGAAATCCATGGAAAATGAGCATTTCCATGTGCCGCCATCAGCTGATTCTGCCGGGGAATCAGGAGATGGAATCCAAGAGGGAATCTGATGTTCCCCAGCGTTGGATCAAGCACCATCCGAAGGCTCCCAAATCGTGATATTCCATGAAATCCAAAATCCCGTCCCTGCTGCCATGCCCTCATTTCCACTGGGAATCAAAATCTCTGAGATTTGGGATGAGATTGATCCCCACAAATCATGGAATGGTTTGGGTTTGAAGGGACCTTCAAGACCATCTCGTTCCAACCCCATTCCATGGGCAGGCACACCTTCCACTGTCCCAGCTTGCTCCAATCCCTGTCCAACCTGCCCTTGGACACTTCCAGGGATGGGGCACCGACAACTTCTCTGGGAATCCCACCCTCACAGGAAAGAATTCCCAAAGGAGCCTTAAAAACAACCAACGACAATTTCAGAGGTGTGAAAACCCAATTTTCCCATTATTCCTAAAAAGCACTGCAGAGCAGAGGAGCCGGGAATGACTCCACACTTTTTTTTCCCCCTTTAATTGGTTGCTCCAGAGTTTAAAAGACAACTCCAGGAAATGACTTTCCATAGCTCCTAATTAAGCCGTGGAATTCGGCAACGCAGCCAAATCCCATAAATAGGTTCAAAGGAGAATTAGACGAGTTCAAGGAGGACAAGAGCTTTTAAATGGGATATTCCAAGGTTAGGAAATCCCCAGGAGCAGGCAAGGATCACCCTGCTCTGCCCTGAGTGGTTTTCCCCTTTTTTGGAGGAATTTTTGCTGTGGAGAATGGAACAAAGCCACAAAAAACATTCCTACCCCTCCATCTCCCAATATCCCACTTGGCATCCATGCCTTTGGCACCGTCCCATCCCTTCTGGCCTGGAGGACACAGGGATAAGACTCCCAAAAAACCCCCGGAGGCTTCAAAGAGCAGCTTCAGAAAGAGGAAAGGATGGATTTTTTTCTGTCTTATCGGAGCATGTTTGGCCACTTTCCGACGCTCCCAATCCAAACTTCACAGCGCTGGCGTCAGCTGCGCGTTATCTCCTTGAAACTCCGAGGAAAAAAAAGGAATCTAGGAAGCTGCCAGAGAGCTGATAACACAAACAGCCCGGGATGAATCGAGGATCCACATGAAAGCAGCGAATTCGCTGGGATTCGACCTCCAGCCTCTCAAAGGAGCTCTGGAATTTTATCCGGAGGCTTTTGTGATCCGATATCTCTCCTGACACCAATTAATCACTTTTTAGCCTCTTGCCTTATTAAACCTCAGAGAGGTCAAGGGCTTGGGGATATCAGCCCTGGAAAAGTTTGGAGTTAAAGGGAAGAGGGCGAGTGAGGACAGAAGGATGGAAATTCTTTTTGCCGAGGGGTGGGAGAGGCTGCAGGACCAGGCTGGAGCTGGAGGAGTCGTTTATCATCCCAGAATGCTGGGAGAGGAGCTGGAGGACATCACAGAATGGGATAGGGAGCGAAAGAGGAGGTGGAGATCCCGGGGAAGGGGCTGGGGGGTGCCAACATCTCCAGGGTTTTGGGACAGCATTCCCAAAAAAACCTCAGAGTGTTTTAATCGATAAGAAACTTCCTGAACTGGAGATCCCCCAGAAAATCCACGGCCCCAGGAGAACTTTGTGATCCATTATCCATGATTTTTTATAAAGTCCTAAGCCTTCACGGATTTCCATCCAAACCAGATCCAAACCAATGGATCCAAATTCTGCCTTTACAACCAGGACACCTTCCATTGACTTGTCCTCCTGGAGAAAAATTCCCAGGATTTGTGGGGTAGGTTTTGGGATGGGAAGAGCTGGTTTTCCAACCTCCGAGGTGGGACCAAGGTGGGGGTTGGGTGAAGCTGGAGCAGATGATTCCCACCTTGAGGATGGATCATTTTGGATGGCGGCATTCCATGAAATCCCACTCCTCAAATCAGCTCTAATTTGCTCCCAAATCCCAAATTTTCAGCCCTGAAGTTTCCAGAAATCCGAGTGAAGATTATCTGAGTGGGACTTGCCAACACTGACTCAAAGACTTCCTAAAAATCTGCAACAAATTAATCTTATTTTGCTTTTCCAATCGGAATCTTCAGAGGAAAAGATGATTAATGGGTTATTAATGCGAATAAGCTCTTTGGAAGTAGGGAATATCCAGAGGAATGCTTTGAACCCTAAGCCAAAAACCCAGGAACAAGCAACAACCTGGAGCAATCCGAGAAAAACCCGGGGTGATGAAAATTGAAAGAAGAAAGTCCCCCCCCCCCCCCCCCCCGCCCCAAAAATTCCTACAGAAAAAGGAATTCTGCCCATCTCAGGTGTCTTCACTTTGTATTCCGTGTAAAGGAAAACGCCAGAAGCTGGAAATCAAACACCACAAAAACTCCCACCCAGAAAAGTCCATTAAAATACTGGAAAGGATGTTCCTTATCCCAAAATTCCTGGTGGTTTTGCTGCTGCCTTGTGAGAGGGATATGTGCAGGAATCACCCCAGCTCAGCTAAACCGGTTTTTTATTTAATTCCCAATTTCTACCCTGTTTCCCTTGGATCACCAGGATACAGCCTCTGGAATGGCTTCCCATTCCAGAGGGCAGGGAAAAATGGGATAGTGGGAAGGATTTCTTGGCTGTGAGGGGGGCGAGGCCCTGGACTGGAATTCCCAGAGAAGCTGTGGCTGCTCCATCCCTGGAAGTGTCCAAGGCCAGTTTGGAGCAACCTGGGGTAGGGGAAGGTGTCTGGGGGGAGTGGATGGGATTTTCCCTTCCCACCCAAACCATTCCATGATTCTCTGACTGATATCCCTGATTTTTCCCTATGGATGGGGTTTTTAAGGGGGGAAAAAAGCCAAGTTTGGCTTTTTGGGTCAGTGGCAGCTGCGGGGAGGCAGAGCCGGAGCAGAGCAGGGAAAAATTCCGGTCGCAGCTGCTGAATCCCGACCCTCCTCACCACATGTCCAAAACACCCTTTCCTTAAACTCCCGTTTTTTAACTCCTTTGGGAAACCCTCATTTCCATAAATTTCAATTCATCCTAATCCTGAGGGGAAAAAGATTCAATTTAAAGCTTTAAACTTAAAAAGGTGGAGCCTGGATGGAGGAAAAGCCCAAGCGTGGATGAGGATTGGAAAAGTGGGATCCCCAATGTCACAGAGGTTGGAAAACAGCAGGAAAAGGACAAAAATTCCAACAAAGCAGTAAAAATCCACCTTTTTTTGGGAATTCAAGTGGTATCGGAGCATGGGAAGTGGATATTTTATGGATTTAACATAGGGAAAATAAGGTCTGAACACACATCCTTAAATTTAAATTCCAGAATGGAATAACTTTAAATCCCAGTTCCAAGTCTGCCTTTCCTGAGATTTCCCAGGATAAACATCACTGGGAGGAAAAAGGGAATATTTGATAATGGCAGAAAACAAGGAATAATCCACAACAAACCTAAGGGAAAAGCAGCACTGAGGAAAAAGTTGGAAAAAACTTGTTTTCTTTGCTAAGCCCAACCCCAAGCGGAGGAAAACGAGGCTCAGAGCACATCCCGTGCTTTTTGAACTCCGAAACATCCATGGAATGAGGTCGGAAAAACAGCAGAGAACTACGAGCAGCAAATCTGACCCGGAGAGAAAAATATTCCTCCTCCTCCCTCCTTTGCCAGAGCCGCAGCAAACATTGGCACGGCTCCTCCGGGGGTCGAATTCCTTGGAAATCCCGAGCTGGGGCTTTGGAATGGTTTTCCCTTGTCCTCGGGAAGAAAAAAAATGGCGAGCGGTTGATTCCGAGGCCACCTGTCGTTATTTGATTCCCCACCACGGCTGGGATCGGGATGAGGGAGGAATCCAGGAGGAGGAGGAGGAGGAGGAGGAGGAGGAGGAGGAGGGATGAGGATTTGGGATGAGTCACGCCAAGCCCCTGGGATGAAAACAAGGAATCCTTGTTCCCAGGACGTCAACTCCATTTAACTGTTGCCGTCACCCTGTGGAATTCGATCCCCGAAAAAAACCGTCCCTGGGATGATGGGAGCAATTAGAAGGTGTAAGATGAGATGACCTTCCCAAGGTCACCTCCTAAATATCCGATAACCTCCCGGTCCTGCTCCGATAGGGAGAAAAATACGGAAGCAGCTCTCCCCCCCTCTTCCCGACAGCGCCGCCGGGATATTTTTAGGACTGGGAGATAAGGCTGGAAAACATCGAGTGCTTCCAAGCTCCAAGACGGGCGCTCCAGACAGCAAATCCCATTTGGGAAAAGAACCTTCCCCCCCGCCCCCCCCCCCTGCTGAGAGGAGCCACAAAATCCCTCTCTCCTCTGTAGGAGGAAAATTACGGGATCTGTGTGGTTGTCGGAGTTTGCGCTGCTTCCCTACTCCCTGTTCCGCTCCCAAATCCAGGGGTGAAGCACCAAAGAAAAAGCCTGGATTGTTCCTCCGAATGTGAGCAGGGATGAAAAGCAGAGGGAAAACGGAGGGAACGCTTGTTATCCGCACGGAAAGCGGGCCATATGTTCCGTGGATATAAATCACTCCGACAGCGTGACTCGTGCCCGGGTGCGGGATCCGAGGGCTCAGCACAGTTGGTGTGGAATCTGTCATTCCACAGGCGGAGGGAAAGGGAGCTGGAAAAGGTGGATGTTCCCCATCTTTGCCCTTCTCCCAAACCTTCTCCCCCATCCTGGAGAAATATTCATCCACACCTTCCCGCTGGAGCTGTAGGAAGCAGGAGAAGGGGGAATTCTCCCCCTCTGGGCTGCTCAGGTGAGATCCCACCTGGAATTCTGCATCCAGCTCTGAGGTCCAACAGCAGAAGGATCTGGAGTTGCTGGAGCAAGTCCAGAGGAGGCCACGGAGATGCTGCAAGGGCTGGAGAGAAGCTGGGAGAGCTGGGAATGTCCAGCCTGGAGAAGGGAAGGATCCAGGGAGACCTCAGAGCCCCTTCCAGGGCCTAAAGGGGCTCCAGGAGAGGGACTTGGGGTAAGGGATGGAGGGACAGGACACAGGGAATGGTTTAAACTGATTGGGAATTTGGGATATTGGGAAGGAATTCTTGGCTGTGAGGGTAGTGAGGGGCTGGAATGGAATTCCCAGAGAAGCTGTGGCTGCCCCATCCCTGGAAGTGTCCAAGTCCAGGTTGGATGAGGCTTGGAGCAACCTGGGATGGTGGAAGTTTTCCCCACCCATGGGATTCCGTGATCTTTAAGGTTCCTTCCCACCCAAACCATTCCATGATTTTGTGCCGCTGTTAAACCACACTTGGAGCACCTGGAGTTTGTATCCAGAGCTTTGGGAGCCACCAACGGATCCATCCTCACTGGTTCCAGTGGATCCCAGTGGATCCCAGTTCCCCCCTGGATGCTGCAGAAAAACCCCTCTAAAAACCCTCCCTGGAACTCCAAGGATTCCCACAGGGAATAATGACTTCATTCCAAACTTTGAAAGGGAATTCAAACACACCAGATCCAGGACTAGACCAGCTCATGAACTCCGAGGAAAATTCCAAACAGGTCTAAATATCCCTGAAAATTAAAAAAAAAAAAAAAAAAAAAAAGGAATGCCAAAAAAAAATAAAAAAATGTCCCCCCCCCCCCCCCCCCGCAATCCATGGATTAAAACGTGGATATTTCACTTTGGGAACTAAAGCAGGGACGCCAATAAAGAACATTCCACCTAAAAATGCTCCTTTGGCACCAAAATCACGCAAGGAACCCAAACACTTCCATGTTCCGCCACTCCTTGGAAGGAACATTCCAGAAGGAATTCCCAAAGAGCAAAAACTCATCCCAAACCCACCACGGGAGAGTGACTTGGCAGGTGCGGGAGCATTTGCTGCTTCCAGAGGCTCCTCTGGCAGGAGGAGTGGATTCCAGAGGCTCCCACCCGTAGGATACTCCTCAAAACTTGGACTGGATGGGCAGTGAGGATGAGGAAGGCTCATTTTCCACTAAAAATCTTGGATATTTGTGCAACAGGAGCTTCCCAGAGTTCCCTAAACACAGGAGAAAAGGAAACCTCAGCGTCCCCACCAGAGCAGGAAAAGGAGGAAGGAATTTAGGATGAGAAGGTAGCAATGAGGGAAAAGAGCATCCTTCCCACAAAAACCCCTCCAGGAGGGCCAGAACAGCCCCTCCCTCCCTTTCCCGATTTTTCAGTCCTCATTCCAGATGCGAGACGGGAAATCGCAGTTCTCCAATACCGTTTTTCCTTGCTTTTATAACCTCGTTTCCCTGTTTTTATCATCTTTTAGGAAGCATCTGGAGGTCACCGGGGCCCACATTCCCTTCCTCCCCCAAGCACAGGAAACCTGGAATTCTCCCACTCAGCATCCAAACACCCCAATGTCCAAGGATGGACATCTCCCCACCATTCCTGGTGGCCAAAAACCTGGAAAACGACCAAGGGGAGACCCCTCCATGCTGCAGCTGTGCATCCTTTCCATGGAAAATCCTGCTTTTCCCTTCCCCACCACCCCTTTAGGCGGAGAGGACACTTGGATCCATTCCCAGCCTCCTCTCCGGGCTGGAGGAGCTCATTAAGCGCCGGCATTAACGCGGTGCCCTCTCGGAATCCGCAGCGGATCCATCTGGAAGAGGCTCTCCCCCACTCCAGTTATCCGATGGTTGGGAAGACATTCCGGGAATGCTCAGGCACCATCTGGGCTGCTTGAAGCAGGGGCAGAGCCATTCCCTGGTCCTGGATGCTCCTCATGGAACCTGGGGGAGATCCCGGTGATCCAGCCTTTCCATGCTCTGTTTGTTAGGAGCCCCCAGAGATCTCCGCTATCCAAAGGTATCCATACGTGGTTGTGTTATCCCAGCCTGCTCCAGCAGGGAGAAAAGCAGGAAAAATCCAGTGGGAAGGCTCCCAGATTGTCCAGCCTGTGGAAGTTGGACCCAACACACTCCTGCTCCCGTGTGTCGGTCCTCATTCCCATTTTTCTGAGGGTTTTGTGGGCAGGAATCCCATTTGGAGGATTAGAGCTGTTCCTGTGCTGTCTCCAGCCTGGAAAAATTTGGTTTCACCCCCTACACTCCTCCTCCTTTCTCCGGTGTTTCTGGTGGTGTCGGGTTGGCCAACGGGAAAATTGGGGATACTTGGCATGGGAACAACTGCCAAGGACCGTGGGAGATGGGATAAACCCATCCCAGACATCACAGGGAGCCATGGAATGGTTTGGGTTGGATGACCTTAGGGATCATGAAATTCCACCCCCTTCCATGGGCAGGGACACCCTCCCCTATCCCAGGTTGCTCCAAGCCTCATCCAAACTGGCCTGGGACACTTCCAGGGATAGCCACAGATTCTCTGGGAATTCCATTCCAGCCCCTCACCACC
The DNA here is from genome assembly GCF_000691975.1 of Corvus brachyrhynchos. NCBI lineage: Eukaryota > Metazoa > Chordata > Aves > Passeriformes > Corvidae > Corvus > Corvus brachyrhynchos. Next base: position 153,221 of record NW_008238962.1, read on the forward strand.
CTCCCAGCCAAGAATTCCTTCCCAATATCCCATCCATCCCTGCCCTCTGGCAGTGGGAAGCCATTCCCTGTGCTCTGTCCGTTCCCTCTATCCCTTGTCCCAAGTCCCTCTCCAGCTCTCCTGAAGCCCCTCTAGGCACTGGAAGGGGCTCTGAGCTCTCCCTGGATCCTTCCCTTCTCCAGGCTGGACATTCCCAGCTCTCCCAGCTTCTCTCCAGCCCTTGCAGCATCTCCGTGGCCTCCTCTGGACTTGCTCCAGCAGCTCCACGTCCTTCTGCTGTTGGACCTCAGAGTTGGATGCAGAATTCCAGGTGGGATCTCACCTGAGCAGCCCAGAGGGGAAAAATTCCCAATTCCCTGCTTCCCACGCCATGGGATGAGCCCAGGACATGGGGGATTTTTGGGATGTGAGCGCACATGGATGGGCCATGTCCAGTTTTTCGTGCATCAACACCCCCAAGTCCTTCTCCTTGGAGCTGCTCTCCCATCCCTTCATGGTCCAGCCCGGATCCAGGAAGGAAAGGAACAGTTCCTACAGCAGCAGGAGGACTTGTCTGTATTTCCCTCCATCCTCGTTCCAGCGAGGATTTGGGATGCTGCAATACCTTGTTTTTGTCAAAGAGGAATTCTCCAGCCGTGCGGCGGGAACATCAAAACATTCCAGAGTCAAAGGGATCCTCTGGAGAGCAGCAAGAGGAGAGGCTCAGGTGTTCCACTTCCCTTAAACCTCCTGCATCCATCACACCCCAAAACCCAAGGAAACCTCGGGCTTCCCTAGGAGCCACTCCCTCAATCCCAGCTGTTGATCCCATTTCTGGAGATTTTGTGTCCATCCCATTCCAAAGTGCCGCTGGAATCGACGGGGCCCATAAAACATTGAACGCTCTAAGGATCCGAATCCTTCGGAGGATTCCAATCGGGAAAAAGCGTGGAAACCTGCCATTAAATCCCATTTTTTCCAGGGTTTGGAAGTGGGCTGGGCACAACCAGGTTTGTTAAAAGCTCCGTGCTGATTCCAAAATGATATCCATGGCTCAGGGCTTTTGTTCCTCCTCCTCCTCTTCCCCCAAATTCCGGCAATAAAAGAGCGACGTTCGTTAATTCGGGATTAAACACAAAAGAGGGGGGAAAAAAAATCACGGAGGCCTCCAACCTCTTGGATTTTCCATTCATCCCGAGCTATTCCAGGCTCTGCGTGCTGCTGGGCACCCTCGGAGAAAAGCATTCCCGGAGCAAAAGCCGATGGTTCCGTTGGCGCCGCCCCGAAAATTAACGCAGCGGCTGCTCCGGGTCTGGAGTGGCAGTGGCTCCTCCTTCCCTGTGGCAGCTCCTGGGGTAATTCCTTGCTCCTGCTGGGAGCACAAGAAAAGCCTTTGGGGTTTTTTTTTTTGGAATATCCATGTTTTTTTCCCATGAGGGGATCGGCAGCTCGTGGGGAATTGCGTTGGCAATGACTGGAAAAAAATCCCAAAGCGCGCTCAAGTCTCGATTCCGTGTTATAGGTGGAAGGAAAATGCTTCTGGAATATAAAAATCGGGGTTTGGATCCTCAGCCTGTGGTTTGGATCCTAAAACTGAGGTTTTGATCCTAAACCTGAGGTTTTGATCCAAAATCTGAGGTTTTGATCCTAAATCTGAGGTTTTCATCCTAAACCTGAGGTTTTGATCCTAAACCTGAGGCTTTGATCCAAAATCTGAGGTTTTGATCCAAAATCTGAGGTTTTCATCCTAAACCTGAGGTTTTGCTCCTGAAATTTCAGGTTTGGATCCTAAACCTGAGGTTTTGATCCCAAGCTTGAGGTTTGGATCCTAATCCTGAGGTTTTGATCCCAAATCTGAGGTTTGGATCCTAATCCTGAGGTTTGGATCCTAAACCTGAGTTTTTGATCCTAAACCTGAGGTTTTGATCCTAAATCTGAGGTTTTGATCCTAAACCTGAGGTTTGGACCCAAAAACCTGAGGTTTTGATCCCAAACCTGATGTTTTGATCCTAACACCTGAGGTTTTGGATCCTAAACCTGCAGTTTGGATCCTAATCCTGAGGTTTTGATCCCACATCTGAGGTTTGGATCCCGAACCTGAGGTTTGGATCCTAAAACCTGAGGTTTTGCTCCTGAAATTTGAGGTTTTGTTCCCAAACTTGAGGTTTTGATCCTAAAACCTGAGGTTTTGGATCCTAAACCTGCAGTTTGGATCCTAATCCTGAGGTTTTGATCCCAAACCTGATGTTTTGATCCTAAAACCTGAGGTTTGGATCCTAAAACCTGAGGTTTTGCTCCTGAAATTTGAGGTTTTGATCCCAAAGTTGAGGTTTTGATCCCAAACCTGAGGTTTTGATCCTAAAACCTGAGCTTTGATCCACTAAAAAGGCCCCAAACCGATGTCGTCACCGTCCTTGGTGGGCCTGGATCTATTCCTGGGAGGCCCCTGATAAGAAGGGCCCCATGGCAGGACTCGTTATCACTTCAGCTCTTAATTGATAACAACTTTTAATTACCTAAATCCACTTAGTAACTCATTTTCCTAAAACCAGCCAGATGGACGGCTCCGATTGCGCCAATTCCGCTCGGATTCCTGGGATTTCACCCATTCTCTGGGCATCCCACAGCTTCCCGGGGTGGGAATGTGCAGGAAT
>NW_008238962.1:155865-178223 GCF_000691975.1 Corvus brachyrhynchos
AGGAATGCGAGGCACTCCTCCAGTCTCCCGGAAACTCTTCCCAACATTCCCTGGAGACAAAACGGGAGGAGCGATCCCGAAGATTTTTTTTGCTTGGGATAAGGAGCTGAACAAGCTGCGGATGAATTCCCGCTTTTTTTGTTTATCCAGCACAGGGACAGACGGAGCGGCTGTGCTCTGTTTCCAGCGGGAACAGATCCGTCTGGAAAACGCGCCGGTGCTGGGTTTTTATCTGGATCTTGGAGCACACGGAGGGGAGGTCGGCCAGCTCCCCCTCCCTCCACCCGACAGACGGCTTGGGCAGCTGCCAGAGCATCCATTCTGGCTTTCCCCGAGTCATTCCCAAGCTTCTCCACACCCCCCTTCCCGGTTTTCCTCAGGTTGCATCCCAAGTGATGCCCATCCGAGGTAAAAATCATCAATCCACCTTTCCTTTGCTGTTGGTCAGGTGGGGAATGACAGGAAAACAAGCCGGAAAATTAAGCTGAAATCTTTGCAGCTTCATTAAATTCCCGTATTTTATTGGGATAATCCCAAATCCTAACAGCAAGGGCTGTGCCATGCCGGCGAGCCTGGAATTCCCACCTGGAAGCTGGACCAGAAAGGACTTTCAAAGTTCCTAAATGGATCCTGCATCGTCCCGAGGCGATTTTTTGGGCTACAAGACATGGAATTAAGGACGGTAAGCAAGGAAAAAAACCCTGGAGAAGTAAGGAAATAGGAAAAAAGAAGGAATGTGAAATGAAGACATGAGGAATCACATGGTGGAGAAGGGAACGGGGCTGGAATCTTCATTTCCTAAGGATCTTTCCAGCAAAAATCCTAAACTTTAACACTCCGAGCCCCAGATTTCCCCCTCAGCTGAGAACAATTCCCTATATCCCTGTGGCACCTTTCCCTGCAGGATTTTTCCAGGCTCTGGCAAAGGATTCCTAGGAAGTGCACATCCCTTCCCTGCTTTCCCCACATTCTATGGATGCTTTCCTGAATTTTTTCAGCCAGAACCGTCATTTCTTTGGACTATTTGTTCCAGCCCGAAACCCCAAATCTGCAGCCAGGAGGTGAAGTTCATGGAGTCATGGAATGGTTTGGGTTGGGAGAGACCTTGGAAGATGATCCAACAACACCCTTTTCCATGGGCAGGGACACCTCCCACTATCCCAGGGTGCTCCAAGCCCCGTCCAAACTGGACTTGGACACTTCAGGGATGGAGCAGCCACAGCTTCTCTGGGAATTCCATTCCAGCCCCTCACCACCCTCACAGCCAAGAATTCCTTCCCAATATCCCACCCAAATCTCCCCTTTCCCAGTGGGAAGCCATTCCCTGGGTCCTGTCCCTCCATCCCTTATCCCAAGTCCCTCTCCAGCTCTCCTGGAGGCCCTTGAGGCACTCGAGGGGGAACCTCCCAGGGAACAATTTCCGAATCCCTTGGATCATGGGAACTCTCATCCCTGGTAAACTTCCAGCTCTCCCAGTGCTGTTTAATCCCTAATTTTCTACAGCTTCATTAGGCAACCACATGCAAATCCCTTCCCTTTTTCCTCTCGTTCCCTCTGCTTTCTGCAGTTCAGCATTCCAGGAAAAAACTGGGAATGTGCCGAAGACCTGAGCGTGGAAAGCCCAACGCTTCCACGTCAAGCCCAGGCACGGAATAAATCTTCCCAAATTAATCCCAAGTGCCCAGGGAGAGACACTCCAGGCACCTGTGCAATTCCAGGGTGTGTTCGGAATTAATTATCATAAATCCTGGATATTTATTTGTTGAGTCAGGCAGGGAAATACTTGGAAAGCACAGGAAAGGGGAGGGGGGGGGTGCTCTGGATTCCATTTTATCCAATCCCGTTTCTCCTGTGCCGGCAACGGGGATGGAAAATGTTTTCCAGCAGGAAAGGGGGGAATTCTGCCCCTCTGCCATGCTCATTCCCACCTGGAATTCCACATCCAGCTCTGGGGGCTGACAGCAGAAGGACGTGGAGCTGCTGGAGCAGATCCAGAGGAGACCACGGAGATGCTCCAAGGGCTGGAGCTGCCAAGCTGGGAGAGCTGGGAATGTCCAGCCTGGAGATGGGAAGGATCCATGGAGACCTCAGAACCTCTTCCAGTGCCTAAAGGGCCTCCAGGAGAGCTGGAGAGGGACTGGGGATGAGGGATGGAGGGACAGGACACAGGGAATGGCCTCGTAGTGGAAAAGTGGAAATTTAGGTGGGATATTGGGAAGGAATTCTTGGCTGTGAGGGTGATGAGGGGCTGGGATGGAATTTCCAGAGGATCCGTGGCTGCCCCTGGATCCCTGGAAGTGTCCAAGGCCAGGCTGAGCAGGACTTGGAGCCCAGATGTAAAGGAAGGTTGGGTCAACGGGATCATTTATTCCCGTGATCCCAAAGCTGGAACCAGAGGTGGGGAGGAAGCAGCTACAGGGAGAACACACGGAATCCTCGGTGCAACTTCCAGGAACCAACTCCTGGCTCTTTTTCCTCCTCATTAATGGGATTCTGTTCGTTAGTGCCACACTAATGACCTCAGAATAGAGCTATTAAGGGATCCCAACGTGTCTTGAGGCTGTCCAACAGCTCTTCCCATTCCCATGTATTCCTGGAAAATTTAATTGTGTCTGGACACAGCCCTGCTCCAGAGGACCCTGAGGGGTGGACGAGACGACCTCCAGTGGTCCCTTCCAACCTCACCAACTCTTGATTCCATGGGATTCCATGTTTTCCACCCACAGTCCTGGAGGTTCCCAGGGCACTTTTCCCATTGGAATGCAAAGCCAAGCCATTCCCAAACACCTCCAATAATCCCCCGGCTTTGCCACATCCCTTGGGATGCATCCAACCTCCTCTGCCCGGCCTAAACCTGGATTAGGTTGGAGATTAGCTGGAATTTCCTCACAGAAAGCTGGATTAGACCTTGGAATGGGAATCACCATCCCTGGAGGTGTTTACGGAAAGACTGGAGGTGGAAATTGGTGCCATGGTGGGGTTGGGTCACAGGTTGGACTCGATGACCCGGGAGGTCTTTTCCAACCTCTGCAATTCCATAAATAAACTCATTCCAAGAGGAGCTGAGGCTCCGACTGCCATCAGGGAGATGTCGGAGCAAAATTTGGATCTAGGACGGGAAGCAGGAAGCAGAGGGAGGACATGGTGGTGACTCCAGGGACATCTCCTGTCCCCTGGTCCCCTCCCTTGGCTCCCCACTGGCCCCGTAGACGGTACAGGAGGAAAAACTGGGATAACCCGGTCCCTGAGGAAAACAGGGAGCAGCTGCCAGGGAAAGGAATATTTCCTAGGAAAAAAATCCCAAAAAGGGGATCACAGGTGCCACGAGTGACAAACTCATCTCTTATTCCGACCTTTTGGAGAGTGTAGCATTTGGGAATTCCCTGGATTGGCTCTAAGGCAAAAAGAGAAATATCCGCCGCTTTTCTTAGGAAAGGATTTCTTCCCTTTTAGAAGCTGCTAATGGAAAACTCGGGAAAAGATGGGAATTCCATTCCCAGTCCCTCACAGCCAAGAATTCCTTCCCAACATCCCATCCATCCCTGCCCTCCGGCAGTGGGAAGCCATTCCCTGTGTCCTGTCCCTCCATCCCTTGTCCCAGTCCCTCTCCAGCTCTCCTGGAGCCCCTTTAGGCCCTGGAAGGGGCACTGAACTCTCTCTGGAACCTTCTCTTCGCCAGGCTGGACATTCTCACCTCTCCCACCCTGTTTTCCTCTCATTTATTAATATTTTCCTATCATCCAACACTTTTTTTTCCCAAAAAACCCTAGGCTGCTGGGACAATCACCTGGATCTTTCCGTTTGCCCTTTTATTGGCCTAAAAATCAGCTTTTATTCAGATTTTCCGGTTTCTTTAATTTCCAAGGCTCGCCAAAAAAATGATGGTCTGAAGGGTTTTTCCCACAATTACCCCATTCCCATAAAACCTTGGATCTCTTGAGGTCCCAACCCAGCCCAATCTTTGATTTATTTGCTGTAAATTATCCGATTTTTTAAAAAAAATTCACCGAAACTTGACCCTCTGCCCCCATTTTCCAAGGGACACCAGGTGAAATTCCATCAGAAGGAGGCCGAGCTCTCCGGCATTTTCTGCATTCCCACAAATCCATCCCCCGCACCCAATAAAACCCTTGCAGGATTCCCTGGGATTGTCATTTAGATATCCCAAGGATAATGAGGTGCCTTGGAGACGTGCCATGGATAGAGCTGGAGTCTTCCAATCCCATGTAAGGCCACGGTCGAGAAGATAAAAGGATTTTAGGGTTGGACTTGATGATCTTAAAGATCTTTTCCTGATGATCCCAAAGATCTGTTCCCACCCCAGTGATTCCCAATTTGCCCACCTGCCCCAGACGGATGGAGCCGCCCTCGTTTCGGCATTTCACAAAATCATGGAATGGTTTGGGTGGGAAGGGATCTCCAAGATCATCCCATTCCCACTCCCTGCCATGGGCAGGGACACCTCCCACTATCCCAGGTCACTCCCAGCCCTGTCCAACCTGGACTTGGACATTTCCAGGGCAGCCACAGCTTCCCTGGGAATTCCATTCCAGCCCCTCACCACCCTCCCCAGCCAAGAATTCCCTCCCAGTTATCCCACCCAAATCTCCTCTTTCCCAGTGGGAAGCCATTCCCTGTGTCCTGTCCCTCCATCCATTGTCCAAAGTCCCTCTCCAGCTCTCCCTGCTATGAATCATCCCAAATTTGCCATTCCAGTGAAAGCAACAACCACAATTCCCGGGGGACCCATGGATTTAAATTCCTTTGGCAAACCCAGCTCCCACAGAAAGTCGGACCCAGCTCCCGAAATTGGATTTGTTTGGTTTTTTCCCTTTGTTTATTTGTTTTTAAAGGAGGAGGATGGGGGATACCCTTCCCTTCCCAACTCTCCCTGCTCCTCGCTGTCTCCCAGGCTTGGCTCATCCGGCAGCTCCTGAAGTCCCACCGGGAATTAGGGGCGGAGGCAGCATTTTTCTGGCTCCTCAACCTCCCCCGTGGGGCTAATTAATATTCCTGAAGCACCACACCCCTAATTACAATAGACAAAAAGTGCTTTGGTCTCCGAAGTTCTCGACTCCGGATTTTCCCGGCGAATTTACATCCCGCAGAACACCCATTAACTCCATGTTTTTAATTACGGCATCAAAACCCTCTTGATTAGAGCACAAAAAAGCCGTCGACTCTCAAATTAAGAGCACAAAAAAACCCCTCCAGCTCATTCCCCTGGTCCCAGCTCACCAGGAAAACATTCCCTATCCCAAGAAAAGGATTCCAGACGGTGACACATGCTTGGCCCCCCATGGAAGAGCTCAGGGACGGGATGAGAGCTCCCCTCATTAGAATAAATTAGGATAGAGCAGATTTAGCAATAAAAGGACCTGGGGCAGCCCTGGGTGCTGGAGTTTTGTAGCCTTTTCCAGAGGATCCCGTCGCCTCTGGGATAATTCCATACAGACTGTGGCCCTTGACCGCATCCGCCGGGATGGGAACAGAGCCTTCAATGTTTCTCCGAGCCCTTTTCCATCCTCATTCGCTGCGATTGCATGGAAAAGGGCTTGGATAAAGGGCAAGGCTGTCCCCCTTCCAGGGAGTGCTTGTTCCCAATAATCCTTAACCATTCCCGAAATCTGCCCGTGCCGTCAATCCCGGGTGTATTTGGGAGTTGACCACACGGGCGCGAGCGTTTAACGGGAAGCATTAAACATGAAGGAATATTTGACATTCTTCTGCCTCACTTCAAGCACGAATTCCCCCGAACCGTGATCCTAATCAAAACACCAGGAAAAAAACCCATGGAAAACGGATAATCAACACCAAAACCAGCAGGAAAACTGTGCTCTGCAGGAATTTCAGGATGGCAGCGAAGCTCCATCCGGGAGCCCGCCAGCCCCCGCTGTCAAAACTGCTGACAGGGCTGCATCTGCCCAGGAAAAGGGACTCTGGATGTCCCCTCCTTCCGACATTCCCACTCTCCCCGAGGCTGTTTCCAGCTTCAAAGAGGGAAGCCTGGGAATTACAGCCTCACACACCTGCAGGGTGGCACCGAGGAGCTTGTGGGGCAGCATGAAGCCAGGGAAGACAGGTTGGAGTGGGATATTAGAGAGGAAATTCTTCCCTGGGAGAGTGGGGAGGCCCTGGAACGGAATTCCCAGAAAAGCTGTGGCTGCCCCATCCCTGGAAGCGTCCAAGGCCGGGTTGGACAGGGTTTGGAGCAACCTGGGATTGTGGAAGATTGGAAGTGGCAGGGGGGTAGAATTTCATGAGCTTTAAACCCCCTTCCAGCCCAAACCACTCAACAGTTCCACGATTCCACCTTTTATCATCCAAGTCTTCTCCTCCCGAAGCGTCACCGAGCCCAGGGAAGAGGGAGAAAACCCCATCCACCAAACACAACCACTCCAAACCCCTTCCCGGTGCCGCCGAACCCGACGCCCACCTCCTTCCACGGAGAGATCCCATCATTCCTTCATCTGCCATCTCACACCATCCCTGCGGGGCTCCTCGGGACACTCCAGGGCCACCTTCTCCTTCCTCTCTGTTGACGTCGCATCCACCCGAAGGGTCTAATTTGGGGGTGATTCCCAAATCCGAGAGCGAGCCTCCGCACGCCTTTCCCGAGGAGACGGAGTCTCCAGAGGGCCTGGCAGAGAGCCCTCCCCTCCGGAGCCGTGTGGGTGATGGCGCTGCCCTCCCCGATCCAGCCTCCCCCGGGATTTTGCAACAGAAAGGAACCACAGAGGAGTTTTTTGCCGGAGCCAGCTGGCTCTTTCCGAAGAGCTTAATTAGTTGGGAGATGGGAAACAAGGGGTTGCTTTTTTGGTGGTGGTGTTACTTGGGGTTTTCTCTTTTTATTCCTTTTTTTTCCCCCCCGGAAAGTTTCTGATCTTCCCACTTCAAGGCTGCTCCGAGAACCTGAACGGGGTCATTATAACCAGGAGGGGACCCCATGAGTAATTCCCATACACAGAGTCCCAATCCCGATGTTTAAGACAAGACTGGCCTCAGATTCGCCTTTTTTTCAGGGAAAAAACAAAAAGGGAAAAAAAAAGGGAAGTCTGACCTCGCTGCGCTTTAGTTCTGAACTCGCAGCTGCAGCAGATGGCTCGGGAAGGTGGTGGAGAAAAAGCTCCAAAAAGGACAAAAGTTGGGAAAAAAAGACCTGACACGAGCAGAGGTTCCCCTGTCAAGCCACAAGGTGAACTCCACACAAGGTAAAATCCCATTTTTCCCAGGAAAAAGCAGTTTGGAGAAGACCTGGAAAGCCACGGAGCTGCGGAGAAATCAAGATCAGATCTGGGATTTGGATCCTACATATTTAATAGCTCAGGCAAGGAATCCAGAAGTGACACCATGTAATCCATTTTTAATGCTCCATATTCTTCTTTCCGATGTCTCTTTCCACCTAAAAAATTTTCGGAGCGACGATTTATCCGGAGTGGTTGAATGTGAAAATAAAATTACGGCAGGGGAGGGATTGGGAGTTTAAGGATTCTCTCAGCTGGAAGGAGCCGTGGCATAAATGAATTATTTCCTGAAAGAGGCTCTTTTATTCCTTCGAGGCAGAGAAATTCCAGGGAGTCGATACCGGCTCAAGATTTATGGATTTAGACTAAAAAAAGGGAAGATTCTGAGGAGATAGAAGGAAAAGGTGGTTTACGATGAGGGTGGTGAGGGGCTGGAATGGAATTCCTGGAGAAGCTGTGGCTGCCCCATCCTTGGAAGTGTCCAAGGCCAAGTTGGACGGGGCTTGGAGCAACCTGGGATAGTGGAAGGTGTCCCTGCCCATGGCAGGGTTGGGAAATGGATGGGCTTTAAGGTCCCTTCCCACCCAAACCATTCCATGATTATCCATGCACAATTCCAGAAGGTACTTCCGGAAAGAGCAGTTTATTAATCGGGTCTCCTGAGCCTAAAGTTTGGTCATAGAACCATGGAATGGTTTGGGTGGGAAGGGACCTTAAAGCCCATCCAGTTCAAGATCCTCTTATTCCCAAGGGCAGGGAATCTTCTCCTATCCCACGTTGCTCCAAGCCCCGACACTTCCAGGGATGGAGCAGCCACAGCTTCTCTGGGAATTCCATTCCAGCCCCTCACCACCCTCACAGCCAAGAATTCCTTCCCAATATCCCATCCATCCCTGCCCTCTGGCAGTGGGAAGCCATTCCCTGTGTCCTGTCCCTCCATCCCTTGTCCCAAGTCCCTCTCCAGCTCTCCTGGAGCCCCTTGAGGAGCTGGAAGGGGCTCTGAGGCCTCCCTGGAGCCTTCCTTTCTCCAGGCTGGACATTCCCAACCTCTTTTGACAGAGGTGGTGACACCACACTGATAATCCATATCCTGTTGATCCCATGTCCAGACATTCCTTCCTTGCTGTATTTCCCACTGGGATCCGTCAAAAAAAACCCAACCCAATCCAACAGTGGCAGCTCAAACATTCCAGCTTTCCCTCCAGGAAAAGCTTCCGGTGGTGTTTTCCACTGCTTAAAATGACCAGAGGAATCTTTATCCCATTTTTTGCTGCCCCAGTTCCCCACTCTTTCCTTCTTTCTCGCCATGTCCCTGATCCTACAGCCTTCCCCCCATGGAAAACCCAGGAATGTGTCACTTATTTTCCCAGATTTCACCAGTATTTATTTTAATCCGGCCCTGATTAAGCCAAATGATTTTAATTATCCCTCAAATTTCAGTCTTGGAGCAACACTTGCAACCACTTTTGTGCTTCCAGTTGCCTTCAACTCATCAAAAAAAGCTTGGAAGAAGTCACTCCGAATAATGTCTCCGCTTCCCAAACCATCCAACTGGGAAAAGCCTGACCTACTTGGCAGGAGTGTGGAGAGCCTGCACTCTTATCTTTATTTTTTTTTTACTTTTTATTTCTTTTTAATGATTTAAGAGAATCCAAACGGGAAGCACTGGAGAGGCGGGAATTCCACAAAGTCATTAAGAGACCCCCAGAGGGTTTGGAAGCCACTTATCCGCATTTTTCCCTGTAATTCAAATTCCCTCCATCGATTTGCCAAAACCAGGAACTTTATGCTGGGTTTTGACAGTTCCCAAACTGAGGTTTGGGGATGAGGAGAGGAATCCTGAGGAAAGGGCGAGCAGCAGGAAAATCAGGATGGATATTTATCAGGAAACATAAAAAACCAGATGGGAAACAACAAAAAAAAAGGAGAGGTCTAAAAGGAAAGGGGAAGGAAAATACCTGGAATCTGTTCCTTTTTGGTCCTTCCTGTAACACTGAGAATAAGCAGGAGGAAAAAGACTAGGATAGGATAAGGTGGAATGGAATGGGATTCCTTCTCATCCTGGAGAAGGGAAAGGTCCAGGGAAACCTCAGAGCCCCTTCCAGGGCCTAAAGGGGATCCAAGAGAGCTGGAGAGGGACTTGGGATAAGGGATGGAGGGACAGGACACAGGGAATGGCTTCCCACTGCCAGAGGAAAGGGGTAGGTGGGATATTGGGAAGGAGTTCTTGGCTGTGAGGGTGGTGAGGGGCTGGAATGGAATTCCCAGAGAAGCTGTGGCTGCCCCATCCCTGGAAGTGTCCAAGGCCAGGTTGGAGCACCTTGGGATAGTGGAAGGTGTCCCTTCCCATGGCAGGGGGTTGGAATTCCATGATCTTGAACGTCTCTTCCAACCCAAATCATTCCATGATTCCACGATCCTACCACGTCCCTCTCTTCATCCACATGGAAGTGGAGGAGGTAATGAAATCACCTCATCCCAGTTATCCATAAAAATGAGATGAGGGACAGTCATTAATCCCATAAAACTCTAACGCTGAGCCACATCTTGCATATAGGTCACAAAAATGATGCAGCACCTCGTAATTCCCAGTGGGAAGGGAGGGGGTGGCCAGGGCAGCACTGGGATAAACAGGAATCTGCTCTTTTCCTGGGAGAACTTGGCTTCTTGCACTCAAATCCCTCCTGAGAAGCCAAATTCCTCCAGGAAACTCATCCTGCAGTGCTTGAGAGCAACAAACGGGGAGAGATTTGGATCCTGTGGATGGAGAGCCGGAATAAAAGAGCCAGGAAATTGCCAAGTGCTGATCCTGCTTCTCCCAGAGTGTGGAATCTTTTTGGTGTCTTGAGCTTCCGGGGTGAAGGACAGTCCTTCAAGATGAATAACTCGAAATAACGGCACAGAACGCAGCAAATTTAGCAGGTTTTTGTCAGACTCCAAGTCAGCTGTCTGCAGCTAATTACAGGGATGTCAGGGAATTTGGGATTTGTCAGCTGGATTGAAGATGGGAGAAAGTTGCTTGGAAAATGTCTCGATTAAACTCCACAAAAATCCTGCAAAAATCCCACAAAAAGAACAGGATCTTTGTGGGGTTTTGGGGGTTCTGGCTCAGGGTTTTTGTTGCGGCCTTGGACACTTCCAGGGATGGGGGAGCCAAAGCTGCTCTGGGAATTCCATTCTAGTGGAATTCCCACTCTCCCAGGGAAGAATTCCTTCCCAATATCCCATCTATCCCTGCCCTCTGGCAGTGGGAAGCCATTCCCTGGGTCCTGTCCCTCCATCCCTTGTCCCAAGTCCCTCTCCAGCTCTCCTGGAGCCCCTTTAGGCCCTGGAAGGGGCTCTGAGGTCTCCCTGGAGCCTTCTCTTCTCCAGGCTGGACATTCCCAGCTCTCCCAGCCTGGCTCCAGAGCAGAGGGGCTCCAGCCCTTGGAGCAGCTCCATGGCTTCCTCTGGATCTGCTCCAGCAGCTCCAGATCCTTCTGCTGTTGGAGACTCCAGAGCTGGATGCAGAATTCCAGGTGGAGCCTCACCTGAGCGGGACAGACGGGGCAGAAATTTCCCCTCTCCTGCTCACGGTGTGGGATCCAAACATTTTACTAGAGGACAGCAGAGACCAGCTGGACCTTCACCTACCCAGGACTGGATCAAACTCTGGGAATCTCAAAGCTTGGGATTGCAGAAGCAACGCGAGACCAGGAACGGCGACAAATCAAAGTCTAGAGTTTAATTTCCATCAACACCCAATGCCTCAAAGTTCAGGGTCACGGTGTCAACCCACTTAAGCGTGGCCTAAAACAGTTAAGCAAGAGCTGAGTCTGCACCTGAATCCTCCTGACCTTCATCCCATCCCATCCCATTAATTTCATCCCATCCCATCCCATCCATTAATTTAGATCGCTCCGAGCGTTTCATACTTGATTGCCAGGGAAGATAATTTGCTGTGCAAGCCCTGCTATCAAATCCCAGGCACCGAGCATGGATTTGGGGCAGAGGGATGCCAAACTCCGCAGGGACAGCCACTCCCAGTGAGGAATGTGCAGTTTCTTCCCAGAGGAGCCCACCAGAAACCATGGATTAATAGGAAAAACAACAAAACCAGGAAAAAGCAGATGAATTTTTTGACGTGAGAGAGGCAGAGAACGTGGAGATTGGCAAATCTCAACTGGTGGAACGAGTTTTCCCAGTCCAACTGAGACTTGGTGGATCAAGGAAGGGGTTAGAATTGCTTCCAAAACATTTCTGTAATCCTTTTAATGAAGGCAATAAAAATTCTGTTCATAGATCCAATGTATTTTTTGGAGATGAGGTTTTTTCCTCAAAAGCCTGGAAATATTTTCTAGCAACTGAGCCTGTGAGTTTTCCCAATAAATCCTTCCGGTGACTAAATGGGATCTAAGAGAGCTGGAGAGCGACTTTGGAAAAGTGGTAGGACAAAGGGAATGGCTTCCTACTGCAAGAGGACAGGGATAGGTGGGATATCGGGAAGGAATTCTTCCCTGGGAGGGTGGTGGATGCCTAAATCCACACCCCTGAAAGGGATTTTGTTCTGGAACCAGTTCATGTCCTGTTGGAACTCAACCACTAAAAAATAATATTCCATAATATTTACAGAGCAGAACTGGAATCGGGAGAGGTCAGAAAGTGCTTGGCCACCCAAGGGGAGAGGATTTTATTCATTTCCATGACGTACTTCAGGCCCTGGTGGCTGCAGAGCATCATTCCCTGCGGAAGTTCCGGGGGAAAACTGCATCCGCAGACGACATCACCCCTGAGGAAAGCGAGCTTTTATGAACACCCACAACAGCGTCAGCGAGTGGATCTCGAGTTTTTATTATGCAAAAAATGCATCATTCCCTGATTCCACAGGGGTTGTGTTCCTCATGGCAGAGTTTATCTGTTGCCATAATTTTATTTGCAGTTTAGCATCAGGAATTAAGCACAATAATGAGGGGTAAGTGGGAAGAAGAAGGAGGATAAAGAGTTGGAAGAAATCAGCTTTTAGAGGAATCCAGAGAAGCTGTGGCTGCCCCATCCTTGGAAGTGTCCAAGGCCAGGTTGGACAGAGGCTTGGAGCAATGTGGGATAGTGGAAGGTGTCCCTGCCCATGGCAGGGGAGTGGGATGAGATGGTCTTGAAGGTCCCTTTCCAACCCAAACCATTCCATGACATCAATGACTTTCCCTGTAATTATAATTAGATATACAGGCACTTTCTCCACACAGTGTTGTGGATACATCCTTGGCTTTTTTCCCCCGGATTTCTACATCCTAAGGAAGCCCCAGCTTCCTTGGATAATGTAAAGAGGGAAAAAACAGTGCCAGCCATGCTCCTGGCCCACTTCCCACACTGTTTTGCTTCCCAGTATTATTTAACAGCATCTCCTATAGAATAACTACAAACATCAAATTTAGAGCTGAGACAATTCCCCTCCCAATTAAAAAATCCAGGAAGCAACTCAGACCCTCGGCCAGATGAGGAAGCAAGAGATTTCCCAAAGACAGGACTCTTCTTGGCCAAACTGGGGGCTCTTGGCTTCAAAGAGAGAGGCTGACACCTGGAAAAGCAGGAAAATCTCCTTAATGGCCCTTCCAACCACAAGTTGTGGCATCCCCTGGGTCCTGATGCTATCAGGGCTTCAAATATCCACAGGAGGGCTGTGCTGTCCTCGTTTAATTCCCCAGTTTTGGTCTGGCTGGGCAATTACAGGAATTTTGCAAACATTTAATCCTTAAATGAACTCGACTCCGAGTTTAGCTTCCCACAGAGCCCAGCGGGTGCCTCTCAAAGAGGCGATCCATGGAGGAGCCGGTTGGATCCCATTGTGCCAGGACAGAGCCAAGCACTCAAGGAAAAATAAACGACCTGATGCCATCAAGCCTCCGCCTGCTCAACGCAATCCAAAGGCCGAGAGAATGAATGGAAGCATTGGGGTGAAGCCACACCCCCTGTGCAGGCGGTGATTATCCAAAGCTGCCAGACATGATGCAGCCCCATCCCATTTTGAGGAGGCTCAGGAGGTCCAAGGACACAAACATGGCCACTTCCGCTAGGCCGCGGCCTTGTTTGCATGTGATAAATCCCTTGAAAGAAAGAAAAACTCGGCTTTGGCTGGGAACTAATCTGCTTTGATAAGCATCAGTGCGCCAGACAGGATCCAGGTCCTGCTTCCCAAAGAGGCAGGGAGGGATAAAACAGCCCCATCCCATTTTGAGGAGGCTCAGGAGGTCTGAGGACACAAACATGGCCACTTCCGCTAGGCCGCGGCCTTGTTTGGATGTGATAAATCCCTCGAAAGAAAGAAAAACCCGGCTTTGGCTGGGAACTAATCTGCTTTGATAAGCATCAGCGTGGGAACTGGAAGCTCCAGTAACAACCAGTCAAAGTCTATTTATACAAGACATCCCTGCCAGGGATCCATAGGAGAACTGACACTGGGAAGTCTGCGGGGGAAAAAGTCTTCATTAATGCACTCGTTTCAGCAAATGAGGATCTGGGAAAAAGCAATTTCAGCAGCTTCATGGAGCTCTGTCTAGAAACTGTTGTCTCACTGGATGTTTTTATCATGGAGTTATGGATTTTGTATTGGAACAACTGTGATGATGAGGCCAACATCCGATTATTTGGAAATGGGATGAGTTTTGCAGCCAAATCCAGGTCTCGCTCTGGGCGTCCATCCAAGGCTTTACCACGAGCTTGGGTGAACTCCAGGTGTTTTTTCATTTCCACACCTGTACAGCCATGGAATCCAGCCTTCCATCGCCCTTTAGTATGGAATTCTGACTGATAAGGCCTTTCCAATTAAAAGAATATGAATTAGAATACTGGAATGGTTTGGGTTGGAAGGGGCCTTAAGGACCATCTCATTCCAACCCCTATCCATGGGCAGGGACATCTTCCACTACAAGGAGAAATTAGCAGGAGCTGAAAGTCCTGGAGGAGACAGAAAACCAGGAAGATGGAGTGTGAGCATCTTTAACTCCATTGATTTGGCATAGGTTTGGAGGTTGACCGTTAAAAAGGGAAAGACCTCCATTCCCAGGAAATGTGATTTTCCTGCTGTCCTACACACTATTCCAGAGCTTCTCAAAACAGGAAAAGCCACCCCGTAACTCCATCTGGTTGGACCACCCATGGGAATCTCTCCAAGAGTCTCAACTTCGGCTCTGGAGAACAGCGTTGATCCTCACACAAATCCCTTCTTCCCATAATTTCTTCCTTCAGGTAGATTTAGAGGGAAGAATCCCACACAACACAATAACTACAACTAATTAATAATTTTATTTAGTTTATCCCACTTTTCCGGACCCTTTTAATTCAAATTCCATGTTCTTCAGAGCATCCCCACCAACTCCTCTACGACATCTGAGGTGTGAGTGCTGAGCTCCGTACCCGAATTCCGCATCCAGTTAACACCGACTTCCTTCCTCTGCAGCTCTTTGAATGTTATGAATAATAATCCGGATAATTCCCGAGGCAGACAATGATATTCCAGCTTTACCACCCGCAGCTCTGGGACGCATTTCATTAGGAACTCACAACATCACCTGCCTTTGAGCTGATTATTTTATCGTCGGCATCAGAGTCATATTCCCGCTTGGAGCTGAGCACGCGTCAGAAAAATACTCAGATGGGTTTTTCAGGGATAATTTTTTTGCCCTTTTAGAAGCACATCACCTCAAATTAAGATACTGAACAAGATAAGGCTGAGTCACTCACTGGAGCCAGGCTGGAAGAGCTGGGAATGTCCAGCCTGGAGAAGGGAAGGCTCCAGGGAGGCCTCAGAGCCCTTTCCAGCGCCTAAAGGGGCTCCAGGAGAGCTGGAGAGGGACTGGGGATGAGGGATGAAGGGACAGGGCACTGCCAGAGGGAGTTTGGGATATTGGGAAGGAATTCTTGGCTGTGAGGGTGGTGAGGGGCTGGAATGGAATTCCCAGAGAAGCTGTGGCTGCTCCATCCCTGGAAGTGTCCAAGGCCAGGTTGGATGGGGCTTGGAGCAACCTGGGATAGTGGAAGGTGTCCCTGCCCATGGCAGGGGGTTGGAATGGGATTACCTTGAAGGTCCCTTCCAACCCAAACCATTGCCACAATTCCACATTAATTCCAAGGGTGATGTGACACAACCCCAGCCACGGTTTCCTAACAACTTTGGATTCTTTTCTCCCAGAAAAAAAGCCCAAAAAAATCACTTTTGATGACACACGAAAACACCGGGGTCGGCTCTCAAAAACCATCTGATCTCCATCTGAATTTTAGGCATTTTTGACACGATCTCTCTGCTGTCATAAATCAATTCCAACTCCTAATGATTCATCCCACCCTCCTGTGGCAACTGCTTTGATGGTTTGTTATTCCCTAAAATCCTCCACACTTTTCCTTCCACAACGCCGCAACTTTTGGATCAACAAACTCATCAGAGGCGCCGTCACGTGCTTTAGAAGCACCCTCAGGTCTAAAATAAGAATTTTATCTTCAAAACCAAGGATATATTGAAATTCCGAGATAATTTCAGGAGGCTCCAGTATCAGGCAGGTGATAAAAATACAAAAGTCCTTCAGATTCCTGCTCTGCACTGAGGTTTTGAAACTTCCAATCCTGCTTGAGGTGTATTTTGTGAGCCTGAAATTCCACCAAAAAAATCACATATTTGGCTCTAAATCATATCCGTTATTCTTTAGGCCCCTCACATCACCATCCCAAGTTTCCCCCCCACGCTTTATTATCCATATCCATAATTCTCCGGAGTGAGGCTCTGATGGATAAATTGCTGTTTATTTCCCTGTTATGAATTCATAAACAATTCCTCTGCTCTACCCCAGCGCCGTGACTGGCAAGGGAGCTCCGTGGAATGAACAGGAAATGGGGTTGGGATTTAAGAGGAAAACTCAAATAATCAAATGTGAGTTTATTGTGAACTTCCAATTACCCCAGACATTCCTAAAGCACTGGAAATTTCAGAGCTGCGGCTCTAGAGGGAAAATCAGCCCTTGGCAGGGCCATGTCCTTCATCCTCTGCATGGAATAAATGCTTCCTCTTCCTCACCTTCCTCTGGGATGTGTGGAAATTCAGGACAATCTGTTACTGAGCATGGATTCAAATCTCTCCAAAAAGAAAATTAAAAGGTCTCAAAATGAGGGGGAAAAAAGTTGATGTGAGACTGTCAAGGCACTGCGAGACTCAAATTTAGATTTTTTTTTTTTTTTTTTTTTTGGTCATTTGGGGGGTTTGGTTAAAACTCCAAACAACCACAACTAAAGTATGATCTAATGATTAAGTTCCTGAATTAATCAGGAATATAGCAATAATATATAGGTACATTTTTCTTACAAAAAGATGTTTTTATTATATTATCTACAGAAAATTTACATAACTGCAAACTATGAATTTCAAAATACAAGAATATGAGCATTTCTGAAGCAATAGGAGTGAATGATCAGTTTGAAACCCTGTCAAAGCCTGGTTCAGCTATTGTGAGCAGTATGAGAAATTGTTTCCACTCGTTTTGCTTACACTTTAAACAACAATGCTGTTGTGAGGGAAGTGTGTGCAATTGTGTGATGATCCAAGCAACATATTTAAAATACCACAATCCAGCAAATCTGAAACACTTAAGACAGACCCTTGTAGAAGCAGAAATATTCTATACCTCTGACAAAATGTTTATAGCATTACGTAAGTCAGTAGTTTTTCAAAAAAAGGTTTTAGATTAAATATTATTTTGTAACCTACATTGCTGTATCCATGTTAAAATCACTCATGCAAAAGCTAGTGGCATATTTATGGTTTTTTGATCATATTCAGCCCATAAGAATTCTATAATCATGCATACAGCTGGAGACTCAAATTTAGATTTTTTTTTTTTTTTTTTTTTTTTGGTCAATTGGGTGGTTTGGTTTTTTTTTTTTTTGGGCAGTTTTAAATTTAAATATGGAATAATTAGGTAGGGGTAAAATGATTAAGCAATGGTCAAAATTCTCTTCCTGAAGTTAGAATGAAAAATATGGAAGAAATCAATGAGCAGAGCCTTGAACTCTGCTCTGGCTGTTCAATATCTGAAAGCAGCATAAATTTTCTTATTTTAAAGCCAACTTCATTTTTAAGGGTGGTCTTTAATTACAATTATTTCCCTTAACCTTGACAGCTTTCCATTTTATTGGATATTATTGGATATTAGCTAGAGGAGCTCTTCATCTCACCATAGGAAGTTACAAAGTAGTTCTTGGAGAGTGCAATAAAACTCCATTTCCGATTTAAATCCAATTTTAGAAGGGGAATTGTGCACCCACATTTCCGCTCCTGCAGATAATCAGGAGCGGCTTCTCCTATAAGGGACATTCCTGTAAGGAATGCTGGAGGAAAACCAGAATCCCAGAATGGTTTGGATCCATGGGATTATCCAGTCCCACCTCCTGCCATTTTTCCACACCTTCCACTATTCCAGGTTGCTCCATGCTCTGCCCAGCCTGGCCTGGGACACTTCCAGGGATGGGGCAGCCACAGCTTCTCTGGGAATTCCATTCCAGCCCCTCCACACCCTCACAGGGAAAAATTTCTTCCCAACATCCCATGGAAACAAAACATTTTTCCAATCCAAGTCTCTCTCCGGCTCACGCAGATCCTCAGGGTCACCTCTGGCTTGATTTATTCTGGAAACCATTAACTCAAGGATCCGCGTGGGCCTCTCCAATCGTTCTCCACAGAAACGGAAACAAGAAATAAAATCAAGGAATTGCAAGGCAGCAATTTGAGCACCAACTCAGGCAGCACTGAAGAGATGTGAAACATCCAAATCACAGAATTCATTTGTTTATTGGTGAAGATGAGAGACACCCTCCCGGGCCGGAACAGCTCCGTACTTTTCCGGCTGTGGCAGCAGTAGAGCTGTTTCATAGGATTATGGAGTGGTTTGGGTTGGAAAGGACCTTTAAATCATCCCACTCCATGGGCAGGGGCACTTCCTGCTATCCCAGGTTGCTCCAAGCCCTATCCAACCTGGCTTTGAACACTTCCAGGGATGGGGCAGCCAAGAATTTTCTGGGATGCCTGTGCCAGGGTCCAAACTCCCTGTTCCAAACTCATCTCCTGCTCATTCACGTGATGTTCCCGATGCCTGGACGGGGAAGTTTTGAGTCCCTCTGCATTCACTGAACCATCCCCCTTCTGAATACACAAACATCCTACTCCTTAATCACCCAACTTTTCCATAATTGGAGCAGATCCAGCCTTCCCACAGTCGTTACCATCCTCTATACAGACAAATCCCTAAGAATTCCCTAAGAAAAGTGCAACTAATCCTTCTCTGGGTTGCTTATGGTGCTAACATCCAATACAAACACATTTATCTGGAATCTGATTTATCTCCATTTCAGCTCAAAACCACAATTCAACCTCAGTCCTCTGTACAAAAATCAGTTCCAGAGGATTCCTCTCAGTGGATCCACACACAAGGCACTGGGAACTTCCCAAAAAACACAGCTGGAGAGCTCCTGATGGGGTAGGATGAGTTGGAAAAGCTCCCACGCCCCAAAAATTGAGTCCTGCATCCTAAAGGAGCTTTGTCATGGAATGACAGAACACTTGAGGCTTGCAGGCACCTCTGGAGATCACCTAATCCAACCTTCCTGCTCATGGAAAGCCCAGCCAGAGCAGATGGATCAGGATTGTTTCCAGTTGGATTCTGGACATCTCCAAGGATGGAGATTCCATGACTTCTCCGAATTACTCCTGAGCCTTCCACCACTTTCTCCACAGAGAAGGATTCACACCTTGAGCTTCAAAGGACCTGGAACAGCGTCCAGAGGGACCTTCAAGGAAGGCATTTGGGAGGAATGTTGGAAGGAATCATGGAATGGTTTGGTTTGGAAGAGATCAACCAGATCCAACCCTCAGGAATCGTGGTGTTGCACTGGAATTGTTGTGTCACATGGGACACCTGTAACAGCCGTAGAACAACAAAACTTGGAGCAAATTTAGGGAATTCATGGAATTAGGAAAATCCAAGACCAGATTTGAGACAAAACGAACACATGGGACAAATGTCACCTCTGAAGGGCCTCAGAAATCCAACCCACATAACATTTTCCCCCCAAGTCCCCCAAAGAGAAAGGCAATCAGGACTAGATCTCCCTTTTTTTAGGGAATCCAACAGATTGAGGATATTAATTCTCTCTTCCACAGAACTTCCAACAGTTCAGAGACACCTTTTTTATCCTGTCCTGGGATTTTCACTCCCATGACGAGCCTCCCACCCGGCAGCTCCATCAACCACCACGATCCTCCCTCCTCGCCCTGGATTCCAATCAGAACTCGGGCCCAGGAAATGAAAGGACTATTGTGAAACTCCCTGAAAACATCTGGCCGAGCACCCACTCCCTCAATGCCCGCCTTGTTCCATCCGCCACATCCCGGGATGAGCCATTCCAAGGGGATGAGGCAATCTCGGAGAGGTTCACAATTTTCTGTTTCTTCGCCTTTAAACTTTCAATTCTCCAACTGAGACTCGAGATAAAATTTGAGTCCTCAAGTGAGAGCAGAGCTGCAAATTTTACCTTTTCCACAGACCCTCAGCCCAAATTCCTGGTTTTTTTTCCCTGTCTCCACTTAACCTTTCGCCTGGAACAACTGAAATGTTGAGAGGACAAGGAGTCAAATATTCAGGAGGGCCTTTTGTCTCCTCCCTCCTGTTGCTGATTGCTGTTAATCATCACCACGCTGATGATTTAAAGAGGCTGGGATGGGCTCGTTGTCCATCAGCTGGGAAGTACCGGTTGGATAAAGGGAGAGCGGGATCTTGGGAACATCAGGGATAAAGTTACGGCTGTTGCTTGGCACCACCTCTTTATTTTGAGAGAAACTAATTCAGACCTTTGTTTAAACGCAGAGATGCCCAGGGAGGGGGAATTAAAGCAGCACGAAGCTCTCTGAGTTCACCCAACTCCACCAGAACCAGGCTGGTGCCTCCAAATTCCTTGTGTTTTCCTTCTTGGAGCTTCCCAGCTGAGCCTGAACACCCTGAGGTGCCATCATTGTGACACTGGTTAAAACAAAGCGATTCAAAGGAATATTGTGTGGCCTTGGAACTGAATCCACGTCCAAAGCTCGTATGTGGGACAAAACAAGGATTTGGGACAAATACCAGCATTTAGGGGGCTCAGAAATCCAACCGATGGAATATTTACCCAAAAGTCTCACCAAAAGAATGCAACAAGACCCAGAACCTGCTCTCCCAGCAAAACCTCCACATCCTTTGATCCTTCACCAGCTTTTCCATCTTTTTAGGTCATAAATGAAGGTTGGAAGGTGATGCCACCCAAATATCAACCCCTGATCCAAGAGGAGATCCAAGAGGAGATGCTCCATGGCATTTGAGATGCAGGGATGTGGTTTAGTGTGGGCTTAGCAGTGCTGGGTTAATGGTTGAGCTCCATGGCCTTAGAGGGCTTTTCAAACTGAGATGATTCCATGAATTTCCATGAATTTTCTGGGCTGAATGCTGCACCCAGACCAGTCCCAGATTAAGGAACTGGCAACAGGGCTGATGGATATGGCAGGGAACCATGGAATCATGGAATATCCTGAGCTGGGAGGGACCCACGAGCTGTGTCCCTGCTGGTAAATTTCACCCAGAATCTGGGATACATGGATCATCAAGGTAGGGAATCTGTTCCATCCCATCCTTTCCCACTACTACATCAAGTGCCACAGAAATAATACCCAGTAAATATCCAAAAGTGGGGTTTAGTCCTTAAAACCAAGGGACTAAACCCAGTCTGCACTACAGAAGGGTTTAGCAAAGCCAGGGATGAGACCTGATCCATTCGAGAGGTCTCCCAGTTTTTCCTTCCTCCTTCCAACTTTGCAAGTTAAATGAATGACCTCAGGACAAAGAAAGCCTGGGAAATCTCTTCCCTAGGGCAGATTTTGGCTTTAAAGAATGATTTTCCAAGGTTGAATTCCGATGGAAAAGGGCTGAGAGAAGGATTTGTTTCTGGGGATGTGGGTGATGCTTCTGCAGTGCTGAGATCCAGCTTTTACCCAGGGTCATTCCACAAAATTCCTGATACTCTCACCAGGAGTCTCCAGGGATGAAAAGAAGGTTTCCACAAACAATGAGAGTTTTACTTATACAAGGGGAGACATTTAAAGCATGAAATCACAATAAAATCATGGAATGGTTTTGGTTGGAAGGGACCTTCAAGATCATGGAATTCCACCCCCCTGCCATGGGCAGGGACATCTTTCACTATCCCAGGTTGCTCCAAGCCCCATCCAACCCGGCCTTGAACACTTCCAGGGATGGGGCAGCCACAGCTTCTCTGAGAATTCTATTCCAGGGCCTCACGGGGTGGAATTCCCAACTTCCCATCTCTGGAGGTTTGAAACCATTCCCTGCCCTACATCCTCAGAATAGTTTGGGTTGGAAAAGACCTTGAAGATGCCCCAGCTCCAAACACCAACCCTCAAAAGCCACCCACTCGTCCTCACGTTTGTGACCACGAAGCAAATTCCCAAGGGTTCTTCCCGAGGCAGCAGGGCAGGGGAGCCGTGACAGCTTGCAGATGACAAATCCTGTTTTCCTCAGGGAAAAATGTTCCTGTTGGCTCCTTGGGAAACTGCGATGCTGATGACAAGAGGGCGCTGTATTTTTAGAAAGCCCACGAGGACTTTTATCACTTGTTCTAAATTTTATCTTCAACTCCAGTTCACCCAGCTGGGAGATGCTACTCCATGGAAGCACGGATTGGGTGGGATGTGGCAAAATTCCTGCCGGGCGCCACGGATTTGCAGGATTACTCACAAAGAAGCACAAAGTGATTCATGTTTGTCCTTCTAGAAAAGGAATTTTTTTGTCTCTTTCCTGTTCCTGCACGTCTAGGACAACATGTCCACGGAGATCTCACAGATTAACGCTTCCTGCTCATCAGAACTTCCATCCAAAATGCTGGACTGGAATTCTGGGGGAGAATCCAGCCTAAAAAAAACCTGGATGCTACTGGGGAATGTTGCAGTGGGGATACTGCAACACGCATATATCAAACCAGGAGTCCCGTGGAAAGGAAATATATATGGACAGACAGATTCTTGATAGCTGTTTCAGAGATGTTTATTTCTCCAGC
>NW_008238962.1:179394-189361 GCF_000691975.1 Corvus brachyrhynchos
CGCGGGAACTGCCTCGCTGCTGCTCGCAGAGCGCTCGGTGCACGTGGCCTGGGCCGCACGGTCCCTGCGCCAGGCTTCCCTTCGCCAGGACACAGCTGACATTGCTCAACAGTCTCGGTAACGAAATAATATTCACGAAAATATTCTTCCATCGGCATATATTTTGACTCCAGTATTAACTGTGTCCAAACGGTTTTCCAAAAGCCCTTGGTAAGAATTAAATCCCAAGAAACATAGAAAAAGTTCTTAAACAACCATGCCAGGAAGTGTTTCAGTTCTTTTTGAGCTTGAATCAAGCTAAAATTTACAAATCGTTGTTCAAGAATCATTTTAAGTTTAAGATAAATGTCCATATGCGGCTCTGAGAGCCAAGAGTCTTCCCACGGTTCCTCCATAGTTAAGATATGGAATAGCAAAGCAAAACCAAGAAGAGGAATCCAAAGTTTCCAGGGTTTACTCACACAAATCAGTCGCTTAGGGATCGGGGATCGTTCTGCTCACAAATCTCCACCATTTGTTGCAGTGGGGATCCTGCAACACGCATATATCAAACCAGGAGTCCCGTGGAAAGGAAATATATAGGGACAGACAGATTCTTGATAGCTGTTTCAGAGAGATGTTTATTCCCCCAGCCGCATGGCCTCCAGTCACGGGACCAAGGGTCCTTCTGCCCACGCAGGGAACACAAACCAACCCATGGGAACGAGGCTGAGCAGGGGCAGGGAAACCCCGTGTCTGTGCCCTCAGGGCCCCTCTCCCAGGGCTACACGGCAGGGGAGGGACCCCAACAGGGGAATAGGTCAGTCATGTTGGAAGAGCAGCCTGGAGTGATGGAGCATGTCCAGAGATGGGAATGGAACTGGCAAGGGGCTGGAGAACCAGGAGAGGCTGAGGGAGCTGGAGAGGCTCATCCTGGAGAAAAACTGGATCAAAGGGATCCCAGGGTGAATCCAGGTGGGGGTCAGGATCTGGTCCCAGGAAACAAGGGACAGGAAGAGAGGAAATGGCCTCAAGCTGTGCCAGGGAAGGTTTAGGTTGGATTTTAGGGAATATTCCTCCTGGACAGCTTGGAATTCATGGAAAACAGGGAGTTTGTGGCCTCTGGAAGAAGGGCAGGAACTCAGGACAAGGATGGTGGAAGGTTGGTCAGGGAGAAAATGGGAAAAGGGGTAAATCCCAACTGGAATTAATCTGGTTCTTGCAGCTAAAAGACAATGGAAAAGGTTCCCATGGATCCATGGAAAATGGGGCAGAGGGGAATCTCCATCCTTTGTGGGATGGACAGGGAAAGGGGACAAAGGATGAGGGAAAGGCTGAGGCACTTCCTGACTTCTTTCCCTTGGCTGGGAAAGGATTTCCAAGGAGTGTCTGAAGGAGCTGGGGAGGCTCATCCCAGAAAAAAAGAGGAGTCAGAACTCTTCTGGAATTCCCAATCCCACAAGAGATTGAGCTCCTCCAGAATTCCCAACTCCACAAGAGGTTGAGCTCCTCCTGGAATTCCCAACCCCACAAGAGGTTGATCTCCTCCTGGAATTCCCAACCCCACAAGAGGTTGAGCTCCTCCAGAATTCCCAACCTCAAAAGAGATTGAGCTCCTCTGGAATTCCCAACCCCACAAGACATTGAGCTCCTCCTGAATTCCCAACCCCACAAGAGATTGAGCTCCTCTGGAATTCCCAACCCCACAAGACATTGAGATCCTCTTGAATTCCTAACCCCACAAGAGGTTGAGCTCTGGAATTCCCAACCCCACAAGACATTGAGCTCCTCCAGAATTCCCAACCCCACAAGAGATTGAGATCCTCTTGAATTCCCAACCCCACAAGATGTTGAGCTCTCCTGGAATTCCCAACCCCACAAGAGGTTGATCTCCTCCTGAATTCCCAGCCCCAAAGAGTAGCCCCAATCCCAAGAAGAGAGGTGCTGGCAGTTTTCCAGTGCTTTGTGTCTTCCCAGGAAAACACCCGCCTCTGTCCCTGTCCTCACAACATTTATTTGTTCTCCGGCCATACTTTGGCTCCTGTGACATCATCCCATGGCTTGTACATCACAGGGAAAGAAAGGAGGAGTAATAAAAGGAATATTCATCCCTAAAGGTTGACAGGGCAGGAAAACCCACTCGCCTGGTGGATTCCAGGAAAGCGTGGGAAGAACAGTGAAAATGTTAAAGTTGACATTCATGGTTTTCCCGCCGGGAGCCTGTTCCCTCTACAACAATAATATCTTGTCACGCTGCTTTTTAAAATTCCCTGACCACTTCCCGGAGTTATTCCAGGCAAAGGTGGGAATTTTAGTTCAGTAAAACACGATTTGCTTCACCTGCACCGAAAAAAAACCCCAAATAACTTGAAAGAGTCAAAATGAAATATTTAGGATGTGTTCAATTAAAAGGCCACGGATGGTGACTCCACCATGCTCCATGACCCCTTTTCCCAGTCATCCCTCGGGAGGGACGGATTTGTAAATAGATTCTTAGTCAGAAGGAGCCACAAAACTGTGTTTCAAAAGCCATATTACAAAACATACCCAAAAAACCAGGGAGTGGAGTACGGCCCAGTCCACAGGCAGGATACCACGACTTTGCTCATTCCGAGGGATTATTGTTAAACCCTTCTTAATTAGGGCTTTACTCTGCTAATTCTATTTAACAAAATTAAAGTTTCAATTTGGTCCTGGACTCATCAAAAGGAGGTTGGGGGAAGTTGTTTCCATGCCCGGAAAATGCAGATTCCAGACTGAAGGGTTGGGAATGCCAGGACAAGGGGGCTGTAAATGGACAGAGAGTGGGTTTAGATGGGATACTGGGAAGAAATTCCACTCCGTGAAGGTGGTGAGGCCCTGGAATGGAATTCCCAGAGAAGCTGTGGCTGCCCCATCCCTGGAAATGTCCAAGGCCAGGTTGGATGGGACTTGGAGCAACCTGGGATAGTGAAAGATGTCCCTGCCCATGGCAGAGGGGTGGGAATGGGTGATCCTTAAGATCCCTCCCAACCCAAAGCATTCCATGATTCCATGACTTGCTTAAAGCCTGCCGCACAGGTCGCTCATTAGCTGCTCCAGAGCTAATGAAGCATCACGACTCATCAAAGACCTGAGTGTGCAGAATCCACCAGTCACGGAGAGAAATTCCCAATCCATCAGGAGCCAGCCGGGAGCCCTCACTCTACCAGACTTTTAGGACACAGCTGCTGTGTCTCCGGCAGCAAAGGAATGCAAGGGATGATTAAAGCTGCTGCAGAGTAATTTTAATTATCTCCGAGTAATCCATTAAAACAGCACATTAGGACAGCTCCTTCCTTTTGGGGCCACCTGGAATCCTGGAGGTTTGGGAAAAGCTCGGGCAATCCAGATCAGGACTCTTGTCCTGGGTTTCCAACCAAATCCCTGTTTGTTTGCTCACCTTAAATATCATCTAAAAACCTGTGCTGACCTTTCGGGCTGAAAGGACAACTCCGTGCTGTTAACAGTTGGAATTTATGACCTTGGAGGTCTTTTCCAACGTAAATAATTCCATGCTCAGCAAGAAGAGCAGCAATATTTTGGTTAAGAGGAAGTTTGGCATTGTTATCCCTCAACAGGAGACGTCACTTGGATTCTCCTCCCTCCGCTAATTAAAATTTCTATAAATTAAAATTAAATTAGAATTAAAAGAAATTAAATTCCTTCAAAAAGGCATCAAGTTCAACAGGAGCCCTCAGAGAAATGCTGCTATTACAATTTAAAATGGAATAATGGAATGGTTTGGGTTGGAAAAGACCTTCAAGATCATCTCGTTCCAACCTCATTCCACCATCCCAGGTTGCTCCAAGCTTTGTCCGACCTGGCCTTGGATGCTTCCAGGGATGGTGCAGCCACAGCTTCTCTGAGAACTCCAGCCCAGGGCCTCACCACCCTCACAGCCAAGGATTCCTTCCCAATATCCCAAATTCCCTCTGTCAGTTTAAACCATTCCCCCTTGTCCTTTCACTCCAGGCTCTTTTCCAAAAATTTCAGTCAAATCAAACTTTTCACGGGAAACGAAGGAAGCAAATCCAGCAGCCACATCCCTTCCCTCCAGGATCCCATTGTCAGCATCCTGTTACTCCTGGGGGGCTGCATCCAACC
This sequence comes from Corvus brachyrhynchos, assembly GCF_000691975.1. Classification (NCBI taxonomy): domain Eukaryota; kingdom Metazoa; phylum Chordata; class Aves; order Passeriformes; family Corvidae; genus Corvus; species Corvus brachyrhynchos. The sequence goes on from NW_008238962.1 coordinate 183,499, forward strand.
CCAGGGAGGGAGCCCAGGTCCCTCCACCCTGGAAAAGCCTCGGGAGTGATGGCTCTGCCTAAACCAAATCCCACGGCCATGAATTCACCTTTTTGGAGAAAAGCTGCCAGGACAAAGGGATTGGGATAATCGGGGGATGGAACCAGATGGTCTTTAGGATCCTTCCCAACCCAAACCATTCCATCAGGATTTAGGAGTGCAACCTGGTCACCTCAACAGGGAGGACTCTTCAAAGGCAATCATCCAGGCTTCTTCCCGGGCCTCCTTCGGCCTGCGCACACCAGGATGCTCTGCGCCCTCCTTTCCTCACAGGTTTTATTATTCCCTGGGAAGATTGCCCAAGAACCAGGAGAGGACTCACGTACAGGCTCTCAAGGACTGAAATTATATTTTCCACTCCCAAAATCCGGCGTTACTCAACAGGACTTTGTGACCAGTGCCTGAATTCCTGCGGCTCCCGCTCCCAGGTGGGGCAACAACAACATTGCCCAACCTCCCAGCTGGACACGCACACCTTTCAGAGAAGCCAAGCAAACAGAAACAAAGATTTTATATGAATTTAGAAACTATTTGGGGTTGTGTGAACATCAGGAGAGCCGGGAAAGCAACTTCACCGACACGGAAAAAAATCATGCCAAGAAAAAGTGCTCTCCAGTCCTGATCGAGTCTTGTTCTCCAGCTTCATTCCTTAAGGTTGGATTTGCAACAGGCCGGGGGGAATGGAGAGGGAGCAACGTGTCAAATGATGGGATTAAAACACCAGCACTCAAAGATTTGGGCTGTGGAGACGCAGTGGAATAAATGGGATTGGATTTTATTCCCAGTGTGTGCAGCAAACAGGAGAAAAAAAATCAGAGCACCACAGAAAAGGTCGTGGTAGAGCAAATGATTTTTACAGCATTAAATGCCACGATGGACACCGGCCAAATCCAATTCCATGACGGAATCATGGAATGGTTTGAGTTGAAATGGATCTTAAAGCTCATCTTATCCCAACCCCCTGCCATGGGCAGGGACACCTCCAACTATCCCACGTTGCTCCAATCCCCATCTAACCTGGCCTTGGACACTTCCAGGGATCCAGGGGCAGCCACAGCTTCCCTGTGAATTCCATTCCAGCCCCTCACCACCCTCACAGCCAAGAATTCCTTCCCAATATCCCATCCATCCCTGCCCTCTGGCAGTGGGAAGCCATTCCCTGTGTCCTGTCCCTCCATCCCTTATCCCAAGTCCCTCTCCAGCTCTCCTGAAACCCCTTTAGGCACTGGAAGGGGCTCTGAGGTCTCCCTGGATCCTTCCTTTCTCCAGGCTGGACATTCCCAGCTCTCCCAGCCTGGCTCCAGAGCAGAGGGGCTACAGCCCTTGGAGCACTTCCGTGGCCTCCTCTGGATCTGCTCCAGCAGCTCCACATCCCTCCTATGCAGGACACCCCAGAACTGGACACCAGCTATCCATGAATGGAGAATGGTGGGATTCTATTTCCCATAATTTTCAAGGTCAGGGGGACTCTGCCCAAGCAACTACGGGATCTCAGAAGGTCCCAAACCCTCAGCATCAGCAATTCCAGGGAATAACTGACCCAGCTCCATGGCCTGGCAGCAGCAAACAGCGGATTCCCGAAGCAGAGGACATTGATGGCCATCTCCCACCGCTCCGAACCAGCAGGAAGCTTCCTGGCTGGCGCCGTCCCAAAGGAAGAGAGAGGATGCTGGGATCATGCCAAAGCCAACCACACACGGTTGCTTGGAAACCTTTGAAAACTACATTGAAAATTCAGATTTTGATGAAGAGCAGCACAGGCAAAACAAGCCCAAGTTTTGCTTTAAATCCACTTTTCCTGGAGCCAACCACACTGTCACCGCTGTGTTCCTGCTTCCCAATAATCCTGCGGAGCTCTGCAGGTCACCTTTGGGCCTGGAGGCTTCAAGGTTTTCACAAGTTCAGGCAGCAAAGAGGGACCTGCCCACAGCAGTGAATCTTTCTAGAGAATCAAAAATCACCCAGCACAACAGTAATTCAATAAAAAGAGGGAAAAGGGAGACGGAAGGGAAACGCGGAGAAGGAAAAGAATGGAATTCCTGTCGCACGGTGCCGCCCTGGCATCTAATCAGGGAGCCAGATGAAGGCAGCAATCTGTCTCCTTAAAATATGCATATTTTATTTTATTATTTTTTTTTCCAGTGCTGCAGAACTGTGTTGGAAGGCGCTCGTTAAGAGGCTGCGCCAGGAACGTCCCTCTGCAATCACGAGGGACGGAACGAGCGATTCCATCGTTAGCGGGGTTTAATTGCCAGGAGCCAGAGAGCTCCTCAGCATCCGCTGTGGGATTCAGGATGGACCCGAGGACCAGAAGGATAAAACCAGGTTTTGGTTCTGAGTTTACATCCTGCTGTAACTGCACTGGGGGAGATCTGGGAGGTGGCTCAGGGTTGGCACAGAATGGGCACCGCATGTGGCTCGTGGGGGCCATGGAACACCGGGAGATGGTGGGATCACAGGCACGAGACCTTTCCAGCCTGCCCCAAACAGTCCTCTGGGTCGTCTTCTACAGCAGGCTCTTCCTCACCTCACCTTCACACTGGACTGTTCCTCACCTTCCACATGGGATTGTTCTTCATCCTCCCCACTGAACCCTTCCTCACCTTCCACACCAGACTCTTCTTTACCTGCCAAACCAGACTCTTCCTCACCTTCCAGACCGGATCAATCCCCGCTGAACCCTTCCCCACCTTCCACACAGGACTGTTCCTCATTTTCTAGACCTTTCCTCCCTTTCCACCCTGAACTGCTCCGTATCTTCCAGACCACTGTATTCCTTCCAAACCAGACCCTTCCTCCCCTTCCACACCAGACTCTTCCTTACCTTCCACACCAGGTCCTTCCTTCCCTTTCACACAGGACTGCTCCTCACCTTCCACACAGGACCATTCCCCACCTTCCACATGGGATTGTTCTTCATCCTCCCCACTGAACCCTTCCTCACCTTCCACACCAGACTCTTCTTTACCTGCCAAACCAGACTCTTCCTCACCTTCCAGACTGGATCAATCCCCACTGGACCCTTCCTCACCTTCCATATAGGATGAGTCCCCACCTTCCACACAAAACTGCTTCCACATTGGAGCCTTCCTCACCTTCCACACCAGCCTTCCTCACCTTCCACATGGGATTGTCCTCCCTTCCTGTCTTCCACACCAGACCCTTCCTCACCTTCCACGTAGTCCTTCTACACTGGACCACTCCTCACCTTCCTCACCGGATTATTCTTTGACTTCCACACAGGACAATTCCCCACCTTCCACACGGGATTGTTCCTCACCTTCCACACCTTCCAGAATGATCATTCCCAACCTTCTACACTGGAGTCTTCCTCACCTTCCACACCCAACCCTTTCCCTCAGATTCTCCCAAAAAAACTCATGGAGCAATTCATGGCAGGGCAGGACAACGCTGCCCATCAACACTCCAGAAGCACATGGGGAATCTATCGTCAGATTCTGTGCAAGAATTCCGGGTTAAATTCCTCACATTTGAGGCTCAAATCAACTCCACACCAACCTACATCGGATTTTGTTCCCTGCCACATCAAAATTCCTCCTCCTACTCCACACTGTTTATTTTGGCTTCCCAGCCAGCCCATTGGCTGCACTGCATGGATCGCATTCCCTTCTCCATCGGAAGGAAACATGCCTTATCCATAATAAAACTTGGATACAAGGAGCTGAATGACCCAGCTGCTCTGACCTTCTCATTCCCTCAAAACTCCTCTCAAATTTTAAGTTCCTCTACAGAGGGATGATGTAGTATTTTCCCTCGAGGAAAAAGGGATGGATATCCATGGATAGGAGTCACTTTTCCAACAGCCAGGGAAATGGATACTCAGCAAAGATCTGTAATGGGATCCTGAAGGTCCCTTCCAACCCAAACCATTCCATGATTCTGTGAATTGCAGCTGAGACAGAGCCTTCAAATCCCTACTTGGAAGGCTCCTCATCCAGCAGGGACAGCATCTCAAACCACCCACAGAACTCCCAAGTTCTTCCCAAGAAATCCCACCGAGGCCAAGGGGAGATTTTATCATTTCCTCCTGATTTGACACAACCGGGACCTGTTTTACTCTGGCAGAAGGAAGATCACGGGATATCCTTGGCACAGCTTCTGTTTTCCCCCACGTTTTTCCCGAATCCCACACCCTGAATTTTCCCTCCAGTCTCTTGTTCACAACTCACAGTGGCCAAAAAAACTCCGTGCTAAAACTGCCAGGAATTAATGCAGTTTGGTTTGGGCTTTTTTTTTCCCCCATGGATTAACTGTTCCCAGTAGCATGAGGGTTAATTCCCACCGGGAAACAATGGAGCTGGATCAACAATCAGGCACCTGAAAGACGCAGCAAGGTACCAGCAGCACAAAGGAGATGCAAATAAATTTGCATATCCGAGCATCAAAGACTCCACGAGATCCTGGAGTGTGAAAACATCTTTTCCCTGCGAGGTACTGAAGGAATGGCAGCGGGAGCGATGGGAGTGGGAGGACAGGAGAATGGGGGAAAAAAAAAAGACAAAAAGTGTGACTGTAGCAGGAGCTCGACAGTTGGAGAAATTCCAAGGCAACGGCAGAGCCTGGGCACGAGGAAAACAGTTGGGAAGACGCTGACGGGATGTTGGAGCCGGGTGGGGGTTGGGATCTGTTCCCAGGGAACAAGGGACAGGATGAGAGGAAACGGCCTCAAGCTGCGCCAGGGGAGGTTTAGGCTGGATTTTGGGAATATTCAGGCTGTCCAATCCTGGCACAGAGGTGGAGTCCCCACCCCTGGAGGGATTTAACATCCCTGTCGATGTGGCACTTGGGGACAAGGCCAGTGGTGGCCCTGGCAATGCTGAAGGAATGGTTGGACTCCTTGAGCATTGAAATCTTTCCCAACCTCAACAATTCCGTCATTCTAAGAGAGATATCTGGGCACCTGATATGAGACAATTCCTACAGGGAATGACCAAAAAATGATGGGAGGAGGAGAAAACTCAAAGGTTGATCCCAAGGGCCTGGCATGGAAAAAAGAGGAGCAGCGTTGTGAAGCACCTGCGGATGGAGTTCACACATCCCTGCAGCCCCACCGGACTCCAGGAGCTCCGTGAAAAGCAGCCAGAAGGGATATTTTTGTGCTTCTGCAGCTTTCCGACAGAATTCCGAGTCTCTCCTCGCAGGGATGAAGGAGTTTCTGCCGGAGCCGTGAAGGAGGACTCGGAAGGTGTGAAAAAAGCAAGCGAAGAGAAATGGAGCAGAAGGAAAACGTGAGAAATAAAGGCAGGAGGGAGCAATTTTTCCAGCAAATCCCACAAGGCTTCTCAATACATTTCTCAGACCATCCAAGCCTGTTACAAAGTTTGGGATAGCCTGGAAAATCCTGGTTTAGCAGCCATGTATTCCACAGGCAGGAGAAGAACCAGGGGATGAGTGGAATGCTCTGGTTGAAGGCCTTGGAAGGGGAAAGATGAAGAGAAGAAAAAAAACCCTTCCAAAATCCCAACAAAATAAGGCTGAACGAGATCTTCAGGGAGACGGAGCCCAGGAATGGTAAGGAAGTTGAAGAAAACGGAATCATTGGGATTTTTAATGTCCTGCTGGAGCACGGCTGAGCCAACTACCTCCAGAAATGGAATCATGGAATGGTTTGGGTGGGAAGGGACCTTCACGATCGCCAGTCCCACCTCCCACTATCCCACGTTGTTCCAACCTGGCCTGGGACACTTCCAGGGATCCAGGGGCAGCCACAGCTTCCCTGCGAATTCCATTCCAGCCCCTCACCACCCTCACAGCCAAGAATTCCTTCCCAATATCCCATCCATCCCTGCCCTCCAGACGTGGG
>NW_008238962.1:189598-191393 GCF_000691975.1 Corvus brachyrhynchos
GAAGAGCGGGTGACTGGCGAAGGCAGACACGATAAATAAGATTTTGTCTCATCCCATTTCAAGCAGGTGCCCTGGAAGTCATCATGGAGCTGTCAGGATGATTAATCCCTATTTATCCACCGCCAGAGCAGGGAATGATTGCTGGGCTGGCAAGTGGGAAAGCCAAGGGAAGAGGAGCCGGGTGCGTGTGGGAGAGAAGCGCTCCGGAGGCAGCAGGGATGCGGAGCTGACTCAAAACTTTGGGATTTGTGGTTGGAGCTGCAGAAGGGAGCTGAAAACACGGGAGAAACTGTTGTGGGATAATCAGGCTGTAAAACAAGGGAATACCTGCGGCACCAGTCGAGTCAGGAGCTCCACTTTGCATAAGGAATATTTAAATAAGGATTTTCCCAGTCCTTAGGGCTCAAAGCAGAGTTTTAAACCATTTTGGGGTGGTTTATAGTGTCGGGAACTCAGTTCTCCCAAGGAAGAATATTTTGGAACAGAAGTCAGGGTGGTCCTGGGTGCTCATGAAGATGATCCTTAAAATAAAACATTTTTAGGAATTCTGGCAGTGCCAAGCTACTCTACAGCAAAGAGCCCATTTCCATCACCCACACTCCATCCAAAATGGAATTATTCCCTGCCCTAAGGCAAATAATTTGATTTTAAGAGTAAAACTATTCCTTCCCCATATTCCCAGGCTTTTCCAACTCCTAACACCCCAAAACAAAGGGCGAGAACCATGGAAAGATTCTCAAAGACGCAGAAACGTGGAATAACCTGAGCTATTCCAGAAGGATTATCAAGTCCTGCATGGGACAGCCCCAAAAATCCCACCATGTTCTAGAGAGACTTTTCCAAAGGTTTCTTGGACCAGGAGACCAAATTCCACCACTCTGGAGAACAAAACAAAAGAGAAACTACCAGAGAACGGCAAGAGTTTTATCCAGCCCACCCTTCACCCACATCTGGGAAGCTCTGGAGCTGTGGACTGGAAAAACAGGGAATTATTGTTGGGAAAACAATTCATTTTTTATATTGTCATTTTTGGATTGACAACACTGGGAACGTTTACCTGTCCCAGCAATTTTGGTGTAACAACAAGAACTTGTAGCAATTAGGATCTGTTTTTATTACGCAGGAAGAACAAAGGACCCAACTCCCAACTCCCACACCCTCTCCGTGAGGTGACCAAATCCTCCTCCTGAACCTGCTTCCCTTTGAATTCCAGCCTTCCCAGTCCTTTGTGAGAGTTCACAGCAGCCTCCGTTTCCAATAACAGGTGCCTGGAACAAAGGAGCTGAAAGGTTTGATTATCCCAGTGATGCCTTCTGTGAGCAAATCAGGCTCCTGGCCCCTTGGGAGAGCAAAAATTTCCCTTCTTATCCATGTCATCCTTGCGACGGAGCTGCCGAGGGAAAATAGGGCAGAGGAAACGCAGGGATCCCTTTGAAAGACCACGGGAAAAGCAGGTAACCAGGTTAAAGGGATGCTACGTCATGGAATTTTTAAGGATGACAGGAGAATTTGGCGGATTTGACGCGATTCCTGGGGATTTGAGCTGGATGTGGCTGAGTCATGGAGGCTTTTCATGGAAAGGCTCCTCACCTGGAAGGATTCAAAGAACTCAAAATGCTTCCTGTGGTTAAACAAAGTTTGCACTCCTGGAGAAGCTGCTCAAACCTGCAGCTCCTGTGTGCTCAAAGCCTTTAATCCCGGGAATTCTGCCCTCAAAGAAGTTTGGGAGCTCGTCCCAAAATGACAAAGCCGAGCAGGGCCCTCAAACCTGAGCAGCAAGATCGGGAGATAAGGC
>NW_008238962.1:191604-204478 GCF_000691975.1 Corvus brachyrhynchos
GGGTACAAGGCGTGGATCAAGCAAAGCCTGCAATTTGCTGGCTGATTAAATCCCTGGAGCGGCAGGAAAATTAGGGAAATCATCTCCCAGACACTTGAAGGAACCACTGGCTGCTGGCTGCCTCCTGGGATAAACGATCTCATCCCAGCATTTGGGGGATGACAGTGGTTGTTTGGGCATGGATGAGACATTGTTGGAGTCTCCAGAACTCGCTCAGCCTGTCTGGCACAGGACGGGTTTCGGGCGACGCGGGCGACTCATCTGAGTGAGTTTCCAAGGAACATTTCCCACCACAAACCATCCAAAAAGTTGTTTGTCCAAAATTCTGAACTGCTTAGGATGTTCTCCAAGCAAGCTGAGTGTCCATGGAGAAGGTCTGCAGCCAGCTGGACCTTGGCCACACAACGGCCACAGTTCCAAGGTGTTGGAGAGGAAGCTGATCTCGTTATCCGTCAGAATCCTCCTTCCAAAGTGGCACCGGCAGGACACAATTCCAGAGTGGTTTGGGTTGGAAAGGACCTTCAAGATCATCCAGTTCCAACTCTCCCCCCTGGACAACTTGCACTATGCCAGGTTGCTTCAAGCTCCATCCAACCTGACCTTGGACACTTCCAGGGATGGGGCAGCTACAGCTGCTCTGGGAATTCCATTCCAGTGCACCACCACCCTCACAGCCAAGAATTCCTTCCCAGTATTCCATCTATCCCTGCCCTCTGACACTGGGAATTCCCTGTGTCCTGTGCCTCCATCCCTTGTCCCAAGTCCCTCTCCAGCTCTCCTGGAGCCCCTTCAGGCACTGGAAAGGGCTCTGAAGTCTCCCTGGAGCCTTCTCTTCTCCAGGCTGGACATTCCCAGCTCTCCCAGCCTGTTCCAACACAATCCAGGGTTTTGAGGGAAAGGAAAATCAATCCCAACCCTCAAGACCGTTCCAACTGAGACCCTTTGAACCCAAAAATTTGAGCAGAAACTCATCAAGAACCACCCAATATCCCTGCTCAGAAACTGAGGCAAAGATTCCTGGATGATGCGGCATTCCAAGCCCACAGAGACAGATCCTGGGAGTCCAACCTCAAATCTAACCCTGGGAAAAACCTCTTGAGGGGGATGACAAATTTCCAGGGAGGAATAGGAATTTCCAGACACTGCCACGCTCCGAGAGCATTTCCGACCCCCAAGCAATGCCTTCGCTGGGTTCTTCACCCAACGGTGTCCACCCGGCTCAATTCCGCCTCTCTGGACACGGATTCCTCGGAGCGACGTTGGAGCTGGAGGGAATCTCATCTGCCAATCTCAAAATCAATGACCCGTGCTCTCGGAAGCCACAGTTGAAAAGTGTAGCTAAAAATGAGGAAAGATGAGGAGGAGAGCAGGAAAATTCCTTAAAAAATCAAGATTTGGGGTTTGTTTTGGTTTTGGGGATTTTTTGGAGCACATTTATAATTTATTCTCCTCAGACTGATAAATGCCACCTGCACCCAGGTGAGGGCGAAACAGAAATTTAGGATAAGAAAAGCTCAGATTTGAGGTGGGGGAAGGAGGAGACACCCACTGAGACATCTCCTAAATCGGGGTCCCGATGAGATCCGCCCACTTCTCCCTTTTTCTCCTTTGAAACGCGACAAAATAAATCCCTGCTGGCTTTAAATAGAAATCAAATTAACCATGAACAACCGAAGCAACTCCGTGATGGTCCAGCCATCACTGGGTGTGCTCAGAAATCTTTTTATAAAACATTTTCCTCCCTCCTTGCACAACGAACAAATTGAAGCAACAAATCAATACCGAGAGAGCTCTAAAACCCAAATCTTATTCCGGCTGCATTAGAAATGTTCTTGGAGCTTGCTCGTGAAGGGTTGAATATTTCCAATTATTCTTCCTCCTCCTCCAGCTGACAGAGGAGTTCCTGAGACAAATGTGGAAAAAACCCAAATCTGCTCTGAATATTTTCACCCTTTGGAGCAGTTGAAGGCCTTTTTTAGGGATAAAAGGAAATTTGTCAAGGCGAAGCGAATCTCAGACAGGGAAAGGAATAAATGCAACACACGGAGCATGTTGGAAGAGTTTGCATTTAAGTCGAGGAATAGGGAAAAAAGGCATTCCTTGGAAATATGTTTTGGTGGATTAAAGGGTTAGAAGCTCAACTGGAGCTTCTTCCTTGGATTTAGGAGCTGATCTGAGCTTAAGGAAGACAGACACCACCAAGCAGGATGGTTTAGGAAGGAAAACTGGGGATTCCCTTGCCCAGGAATCATAAAAACACAGTCAGGGCTTTCCCAACAAAGCAATTCCAGCTGATGTCATGGCTCCTCTCCCTCCATCCCACATCTCCCATCCATCCCGTGGATCTACGCAAGCCTTTCTGAGGAAATCCATTGGGTTTTAAAATTAGGATATGGAAAGTATGAGAAGATGTTTCCAAGTACCAAAATACTGGATTTTAATGGGTTTTTTTTATAGAGAGACACATGAGGACCCTTCCCATCCTTTTCCTCATCTTAAGGATGCATGTGGAGCTGCCCTGCCAGCTCCAGGACAACAGGAATGCTTGGGAGAAGAAGACAAGGAGAGATCCCACATCCTTTGTCATTCCTGTTTCTGGGTCCTGCCACGCTTGGATTTTTAACTGGAGTTCTTCTCATCTCCTGCATCAAACGGATCCTGCCTCAAATGGATTCTGCGTTAAGGCCTCGTTATGGTTCCCAGCCAAAAATATTCCTGAGTCTCTCTGTGCCAAGGCTGGACAGCCCTTTCCAGGAGGAATTTTCCCAAAATCCAACCTAAACCTCCCCTGGCACAGCTTGAGTTTCCTCTCGTCCTGTCCCTTGTTCCTTGGGAGCAGATCCCAACCCCCACCCAGCTCCAACGTCCCATCAGCATCTTCCCAAATGTTTTCCTTGTGCCCAAGTTCTACTTGGAATTTCTCCAAGTGTCGAGCTCCTGCTACAGTCACACTTTTTGTCCTTTTTTTCCCCCCATTCTCCTGCCCTCCCACCCCCATCCCTCTCGCTCCCAATCCTTCAGTACCTCGCAGGGAAAAGATGGGATAAAAAACATTTCCAGGCAAATTTTGTCGAAAATACAAAGGTTCATTCATGGAGAAGGATCCCAAAAAAATCTGTCTCTCTTCTGGGGTATCCTCAGATCATCTCCGTGAGATCACAATCTGCCTGTTCCCTTCTCCCTCAGATGTTCAGGATAAACAACAAAACCTCTCCTAATACTGAGCTTTCCCTTGGAATTCTCGGATCTGTGAAGGAGCTGAAGCGCGAGGTACAAGATCCTCAAATCATGGAATGTTTTTTTTTGGTGATTTGACCCTTGCTCCAAGGTTTCTCCTGCTCCTGCTCCAGCAAGTCCTGCTGTAAATTTTCCTGATAAAAAAAGGGATTTTTACACATTTATCTGACTACAGAAAATATTTCCCACTACTCCAGAAGCTCCATACGAGACTCTTCCTTACAAAACTTGTCTGGTCCAATTCCCACAATTTCAGGCAAATCTCCACGGCACCAATCCATAAACTCATTTATTCCTGCCCTTCCTACCAAAATACCTCGAAGGCTTCCCTAATTCCACAACTTTCCAGGAACAACAGTTCCTAAAAGACCCACAGAGGCAACACCAAATCTCCCTTTATTCCCTGGGATTTAAGTTTGGCTGGAATATTTTTACATTCTCCATAAACAGGGATTTAGGAACTCGGCAGCCGCTTGGGAACTGAAGCGCTGCCCGTGTTTTCCTCACAACCATTCCAAACTTCCCTGTTTTTTCCTGAGCCTGCACTTCATTCCTGATCACGATCAAAGAGCCTCCACGTCCCTCTCCGTGCACGCAACTTCCACGTGTAGCCCAGAGCATCCTCGGCCTCCTTCACATCCAGTTTTCTTCTCCTGAGTTTCTGTCCCTTTGGATTAATTCCACAGTTATTGGTTTCCCCCCCGCCATGTTTCAGCTCTGAGGTTGGAGCCGGGTGAGGGTCGGGATTTTCTCCCAAGGGAATAAAGGACAGGATAAGAGGAAGTGGCCTCAAGTGGCATCAGGAGAGGTTTAAGTGGGATGTTTTTGGGATAATTCCTCCTGGAAAGAGCTGTCCAGTCTGGGCACAGGGATGAAGTCACATTCCTGGAGGGATCCAAAATCCTTGTGGATTATGGCACCATGGTCAGCACATTGAAAGTGCTGGGGCTCAATCTTAAAGCTCCTTTCCAACCTAAACAATTCCATGATTTTTACCTACATAGGTCCCAAGTGATTTATTCCTCATTCACCTCTGATTTTTCCCTTTCCAATCCCTGTTTTTTGACAGAGTTTTCCAGGTTTTTGTAGCCCCCTTGGACATTTGTGCCTTTCTCTTCCTGCTCTAAATCCTGCTTGAGTCAAAATTCCATGGAGCTTTAAGTTCTTACTAAGCTGAAACCATTTAAGCTCACAAAATCGTGGAATGGGTTGGGTTGGAAGGGATTGGATTAAAGACCATCCAGTTTCAACCACCTTCCACCATCCCAGGTTGCTCTAAGCCTCACCCAACCTGGCCTTGAACACTTCCAGGGATGGGGCAGCCACAGATTCTCTGGGAATTCCATTCCAGGCCCTCAAAGGGAAGAATTTCTTCCCAATATCCCATCTAACCAGTGGGAAGCCATTCCCTGTGTCCTGTCCCTCCATCCCTTGTCCCAAGACCCTCTCCAGCTCTCCTGGAGCCCCTTTAGGCCCTGGAAGAGGCTCCAAGATCTCCTCGGAGCATCCCTGAAGATTAAATCATTTCTACCACCCAGGAAAATCTGACATGAATCAGGAAAAGAGGAATGAAATCCTTGGATCAGGGAATGTGGGTGGAGGGAGATCCATGAGTCACCGATAACCTTTAATCACTTCCATGGGCAGATTTGTCTCCTCTGCAATTCCCTTTTCCAAGTTCTCCGGAACAAAACCAAACCTGTTCATGGCACGAAAATATCCAGGCTCAGTTTTCCAAACTTAGGTGTTCTCCACGTTCCATTTGAGGGAAAGGGAACAAAGAATGGAATTAGAATTCCCGGCTTTGCAGTGGGATTTGACACACGGAGGGACAAGTCTTAAACTCAGCTTATTTATCCCTAAAGCTCCATTTTCACCAGGATGAGCCCTCCCCAGCTGCTCCTGGTGTTCCAGACCTTTCCCCAAATCCATTCCCATCCCTGGACACGCTCCAGCCCCTCCACATCCTTCTTGTCATGAAGGGCCCAAAATTGATCCTGGGATTTGAGGTCTCTCAGCACAGTTGGGAATGTCACTTCCATGATCCTCCTGGCCACACAAGCCACGTATTCCCACAAAATTATCCCCACAAAAGGCCAAGACACTCCATAGTTAAAAGCCTTAAGGAAAGACATTTGCACACGGCAGGAGTATCCCGATTTTTCTATTATCCCTACTTGCCAAAAGGACGGGCACCTCAGAATTCCAAAGGCCACAGACCCCTCCGTGGGCTGATAAGACACTTAATAAACTGATAAGGCACTTAATGAGCTGATAAGGCACCGTCACTGAGGCAATGCCTGAGGAACACATGGAATGAGGCAAACACAACCTGTGGCTTAGAAGTCTGGATCGGGATTTTCCTACATGGAAAAGCATGGGGAAATGGAGGGTTCTGCTGCCAAACCTGCTCCTCCTGCACATCCAGCTTGGCTTTTCCCAAGGGTTTGTGTTAATCTCCTGATTGGAGCTTCCCAAAAGACACTTTGGGGGACTCTGGAGATGATAAAGTAAGACCTGTTTTCCTCCCTGTGTTATTCCATGTGCTATTCCCATGGGTTTTCCCACAAAAATCTTCCCCAACCTTGTTCTGTGCTCCAAGCATTACGATGAGGGTGGTGGGGGGCTGGAATGGAATTCCCAGAAAAGCTGTGGCTGCCCCATCCCTGGAAGTGTCCAAGGCCAGCTTGGATGGGGATTGGAGCACCCTGGGATAGTTGGAGGTGTCCCTGCCCATGGAATTATTTTTAAGGTCCCTTTCCAGCCCAACCCATTCTTTGATCTTATTCCCACTGCCATCCCAATAAAAATCCCCTTCCATGCCCCTGACAGGCGAGGAAAAAAAGGGGAATTGTTCAGGTGAGCTGGAGTGTGACAGAACAGGAATTATTCCAGACTCACTTATCAGGGTTTGGAGTTCTGAGCACAGGATTTCCCTCAATTAAACAAACTCAGGAATTCCTTGTTAAAACAGAAAATTCCCAGACAGAAAATGTGTTTTCTGGATCACTGTGGGGGTTTTTTTTGGGAGCAGCACCTACTTCCAAACAGAAAATCCCCAGCACGGAACCGCCACGCTCCGATATGGACTCCTCAAGGTGACATTCTGGAGATGTCGGAGAGGCAGGAGAAGAAGGGGGAAAAGAAAAAGGCTCCTAAAAGGATGGATTCGTTTGGAATTTTCCCCTTCCTGGCAGCTCTGACAGATCCGACGGCATCTCCTGGAAATGGCACGCAAGGTGGGAATAGGGAAGGGAATGGTCTCTGCTCCTTGGGAGAGGCAGAGGGTGCAATGAAAATCAATTTAATGTGGAATTAATGGAAAATAAAGAGGTTTTTCCATGTTTTTGTTGCCCAACTGCCCCATTTAATCCAGCCACACTTAATTAGGGACACACCAATCCTGAGGGAAGCCGCTCCCATCCTGGCACCATCCCCACAGGAGTCAGCAACCCAAGACTTCCACCCCAGCAGGATTCCTGAACCATTTGGACTGAATTTAAGGAAGGAATTTATTACAGTGAGGGTGGTGAGGGGCTGGAATGGAATTCCCAGAGAACTCTGTGGCTGCTGGAAGTGTCCAAGGCCTGGCTGGATGGGGCTTGGAGCAACCTGGGATAGGGCAAGGTGTCCCTGCCCATGGCAGGGGTTAGAACGAGATGATCTTTAATCCAATCCCTTCCAACCCATTCCATGACTCTGTGATTAAGAACAATTCCTGCTCCGTGGACGATTCTGAGTCCAGCAGCCTCACCCAACAACCTCCAACCCAAATCCCAGTATTTTTTCTGGGAAGTGGAAGAAAATCCCCTCCCACCTCACCCAGAGCCCGCTGATGCACTCAGAGCTCCATGAGCACAAATCCCTCGATTCCTCTCCTTTCAAAAGGAATTCTTCTGTCTGGTGGGGTATTTTTTCCCTTTCTCCTAATTATTCCCAAATATTCCCAACCACATTAAATCTTGCCGAGACTGTTCTGTTGTTCTTTTTTTTTCAAGCAGCCCACCTGGGAAAGGGCTCCATGGAGTTCCTCCTTTCCCTGTCTTTGAGGGGCCATGGATCCATGGATGCACTCGTCGGGTTAAAGGGAGTAAAGAAGCTTAGGAAGCGTCCAGCAATCCAACTCCAGGTCCATCAATGGATCCAGAAAGCCCTTAAGAGGCAGCTTAATTACCAAAAAAACTGAGGATACATCCATGCATCCACCAAACCCTTGTGTCTGTGCTTGGGCAGCTCCCGATGTGTCCTTGAATGTACGGAATTTAAAAACGGACACCAAAAAGATCAAAAATGACCCTGGATTATAGAAAAGAAGGAAGATGGGCTCTTCAAGGAGCAGCATTTTCCCTTCCGAGCCCAACTGGAACTCAGAATCCAGGGACAGCTTTATTTGGAGCTTTTGAAAGGATTTAGAGTCCAAAGAGGTCCCAGAAAAAAGGTGGAAAAAGGTTTTGGAAGAAGGCATAGAATGACAGGATAAGGGCAGGGTTAGGTGGGATATTGGGAAGAAATTCCTCTCTGGGAGGGTGGTGAGGGGCTGGAATGGAATTCCCAGAGAAGCTGCGGCTGCCCCATCCCTGGAAGTGTCCCAGACCAGGTTGGAGCAGCCTGGGATAGTGGAAATTATCCCTTCCCATGGCAAGGGGGTGGAATTGGATGATCTTTACATCCCCTCCCAACCCAAACCCTTCCACGATTCTGTGATTTGAGCGGTCCCAACATCCCAGACTGGCATTGAGTTGAAATTCCAAAGCAACCGAAATTCCCACGTTATTCCAAGGCACTTCACTGCCCACCCTCCTCTTCCAGACAAGAAACCGCCCCGCTTCCATCCCATAAAGGATTGCACTTTTCCATGCTTTTCCATGACCTCTCCCAGCCGGGTGTGAAGCGCATGAGGAAGATCAATTAAAAAACCATAATTCCGTAGCGGTGCTTCCCAAAGTAACATTTTTTTGATGGCTTCCCGAACACGCGGCCCTGTTGGAAGTCATTTCCATTCCGGCACAGAGGGCACGGAGCAGAGAGGGAAGATCAATAAAAATGCAACGAGGCAGACAGGGAAATGTCAGCATCTCGGGAAGAGGCGGCCCAGAATCCGCCCGAACCCGGCTCGGGCGCAAATGAATCGGGCACACGGGTTTTCCGTAGGAAAAACACCATAAGGGAGGAACCGTGCTTCAATCCAGGGATTTTTCCATGCTTTTTGGTGGTGAAGAATAAAGGGACAGCATGGGCAAAGGCAGTCATGGCCAAAGGAGCTGAAATCCTGGGAAAATGGGAACAGGGTTGGGGGTGTTTAACCTGGAGAAGGGAAGGATCCAAGGAGACCTTGGAGACGTCTCCAGTGCCTAGAGGGGCTCCAGGAGAGCTGGAGAGGGACTGGGAACAAGGGATGGAGGGACAGGACACAGGGAATGGCTTCCCACTGCCAGAGGGCAGGGTTAGATGGGATATTGGGAAGGAATTCTGCCCTGGGAGGGTGGTGAGGGGTTGGAATGAAATTCCCAGAGAATCTGTAACTGCCCCATCCCTGGAAGTGTTCAAGGCCAGGTTGGAGCACCCTGGGATAGTGGGAGGTGTCCCTGCCCATGGAATCGGATGACCCTCAAAGGCCCCTTCCCACCCAAACCATTCCATGATTCTCTAATCCTCCCTCTCTGCCACATCCAAGCCCAGAGATCACCAATCCCCTTCTCCCTCTTCTCCAGTTCCTCCAGCGCTTACAACTAATGAGGAAACTCTGCTGTCACCCACAATTCCAAAAGCTCTGCTTCAACCCAGAACCCAAACTTCCAACCCCCATTCCAGCCAGGAACAAAACCTCCCAGGATCCTGCTGTCCGTGAAATCCAACAAGCAGAACCTTCTCCCTCTGAGAGTCCATTTCAGGCCTCATTTGCTCCAAGTTTTACGAGACCTTCCTCAACAATCAGAATTTTCCATGTCTTTCCCTGTGGGAACAGTGATTCCTGGTCTTGGAACGACACCACTGGGTCACTCCACTGCCTCTTCCCACCTCCTTCCCATTTATTGTTGGGAAAGACTCGACAAAAATTGGAAATAAGATTTATTTTCCTCTTGGGAATGTGGGGATGGGGATATCCAGCTTCCCGAAAGTCAGAGCGACACTTTCAGCTCCCTAAAACTGGGATTGGCGGATTTATTTCCTAAAAATCAGGATGCTGGAGCTGGATGTGGGAATGTTTTTAAAAGGCAAGAGCAGGAGGAGGGAAATAAATCCAATCCCTGGAGCTGTGAAGCTCAAGAAAAGAGAGAGGGATGAAGAATTTGAGACAGGAGGCACCTCCCATTGGAAAAGCACAATGTGATTCTTTCAGGAGGGGATTTGGGGATCCCTGGGAACAATTTCAGGGATAACGACAAATTCCCAAGGGCACTGGGAGGTCTGGAGTGCTCCACTTCTTCCTCTCAGCACCTGGAGCACATTTATCCCTCAAACGCTTCTTGGCAGCTGGAATTAAAAATAGCCAGCCTGGATAAGTTGGAAAGTGGGGGGAAAAAAAAAAATTCCAGCCGGAATGTTTATTTTTGGGAAGAGCCAGAGGAGGAAGAGGAAAGGTCGGGGTTCAATGCGTTATTTAGAGCATGTAAGGAAATAATCACTGGAGCAAAAATGCAGGAGGGAGAGGATGGAGGAAGAGCAGGGAAACGATAATTTAAAGGATTTTTTTGAAGGAAGAGGTCACTGGAAAACTCTTGGAATCGTCTCAACCAAATCTTAGTCCTCAAAACTAAATTCCCACAGATACTTATCACCTGGAGCAAACATTCCCAATAAAAACTCCATAAAACAGCAACAGCAGCCACAGCACAGCCCAAAACCCCCAGATTCGATGATTTGGGATCCCTCCCCTAAATCCAGGCCCCTTCACAGCTCTGTTCCAGCATCAGGGAATGCGTGGTTTTATGGGATTTGACATCAATTTGACCCTGGAATCTGCCTGAATTCCCAGCTGTATTTTGTGGTTTGGATTTGGGGTTTTTTAAAGGTTGCTGGGTTATTATTTGGTTGGGTTTTCATGGTGTCTGTTCCCAAATTCCCAGAGGTGAGACTCCAAAATTCATCATTTTTCAGGAAAGGGACGATGGCACCGCAAGGCTCTCCCGGGAATGGTTTGAGGAGTTTCCCAAACCAGCTTTAAACCAAGATTATCCCATGGGATGCAATGTCCCATATCTGGATTACTGTTTATGTGGAAAATTATCCAGAAAAACTTGCCCTGGATCTTCCTAAATGTGGACTGAGGTGTCAGACTGATCCAGGAGAAATCAGTGACCTGGATAAGGAAAAGCCACGAGACATTCCTGGGATTTAGGGGATTGAGGAAGCTGCTCCCGTTCACTACCTAAAGCAATTCCTCTGTGGAATTTTGGAGGGAATTTGTGTCCACCAGCACTATCAAGATTCCAACCCCCCAGGAATTTTCCAGGAGAAACCCCCCTGCAGTGGCAGGAACCGAAGGCCTGGAACTTTGGGATCAAGGCCTAAGTAGGTCACCTTCAAATCCAGGTTTTGATTTTCTGGGAAATGGAGGGAAAAAAATGCTTTAAAGGAGCACAAAGTCGAGGGAATCCCGTCCCTGAAGCTTCACCCGAGAAGACCAGGATTATCCATAGGGAGGACCTATGGGATGCCTCAGGGATTCTCCAACTTTCCACTAAAGAAGGTGGTCCACAGGACAAGATTTTCATGGAATGGATTCCACACATTCCCAGGAGGTGTGATGTCCAACCAACCAGACACACACACACGACATTCCTGTATTTTTCAGAAGCCTGGAATTCCATGAAATACCTTTTTAAAAACGATTTCGGATGATCCAGTGATATAAATGACTGGAAATCCTAAAAAGCTTGGACAATCCATAAAAACCACTTTGGGGTTGCATCCAGGGTAAAAAGTGGCTCCTTGTCATTGCGGCAGCAATGAATAAAATCCCAAAAAACCAGGATAAAACTGTGAACTGGCCCATTTTCATGGATATCAGGAAAATCCACCATGAAACACGACCTGACTCAGGATTTGGAAAACCTTCAGGAGTCTCCCTTTCCTTCCAAACTTTTAGGGTTGGAGTCCATGACTTTAAGGGTCTTTTTCCAGCCTAAACGATTCCATAAATCCCTGACCTCTCTTTGCTCCCATCACCCCAGCAGCCAATCTCATGGCACAGCGGGACATTCCCAAAAATCCCTTTGAACCCATCTCCAGCCCCTCTGGAAAAGAGCAGCCTGAAGACATCTGGCTCACAGACAGCCCGGACCCTGGATTCTCTGGATTTGCAGCAGGAAAAATCCAGGAACCACAGATTCGGGTGGGAAAAGCAAAGACTTCCCTGGAAAACAAGGCCCTCCCCACAGGCCTTTCTTCCCAAAGGGAAGCACTGAAATGCTCTTTCCCAAGGGGATTAATGTTGGGATTATCCTGAAAATCCATCCCTGGTTCCGGTGGGATGAGTTGTGCCACCCTCAGCAACTGGAAATTCCAATTTTTGGAGTTAAATTCATGCAAGTTTAGGCTTTTAGGCCTAAAAGTGCTCCCAGTCAGCGATCCCAAGATCCCACACTCCAACTCCAGGCCAGGTTGGAAGGGGCTTAGAAAAACCCGGGATAGTGGAAGGTGCCCCTTCCCATGGCAGAGGTGGATTTAAGGATTAAGGTGGGATTTAAGGCCTCTTCCAACCCAAACCATTCCAGGATTCTATAATTCAGGATATTCCATGGAAGCCCCACGTGCTTCCCTTTGGAGGAAGGGGAAGGCCGCTGGATGCCTTGAGCTCTCCCTCCTCCACCCATCCCGAGGGAGGGGGAGGGAATACAACCCATATTCCCCCCCAAATCCACATGGAATAACACTCGGAGAACTCCAAGAGCCAACACAAAATCGCACAAATAATCCGAGACCCCACAGTCCTGGGCTAATCCACATCCACAACCAAATCCCACCGCTCTCCCTTTTCCCAAAACCATCGGTTTTCCACTCCAGCAGCACCAAACCCAGCTCCTCACGTTTGCAATCCCGCTGGTTTTGGGATCAAGGAACATCCATCTGGGAAAAGACATTCCATGGAGGAAGGAGCCCAACCAACCTTCGTCCCTGGATGGACACGGAGGCACCGAGGGAAGCATCACATCCCAATTCCAGCCCTGTCTGAGCCACCTGCTGCTCGCAGATCCCCAACAGCTCCCTCCAAACATCCCGAATCCATCCATTTTCTATGGAAAACGTGTTGGTTTTTTTTTTTTCCCCCTTAATCCCACCCAGCTGCGTGTGCCAGGTGAGGCTCCGGAGCCCCAGAGCAGCTGCGGATTTCTCCGTAGAGGTCACTCAAGAGGTTGATTAAAGTGGGAATAAATAACAGGATAAAGAAATAACTCGATAAATTACTCAATAAATAATGAAATAAATAAATGAGGGAAGAAATAAACGAGCACGCAAATAAATAAGGAAATAAATAAATAACTCCACAACCATCCTGCAGTTTTCGCAGCCGGAGGGAAACGCAAGGAATGGGGGAAACGGCGCAGGGAAGAGGGGGGAAAAAAAATCCCGAACCAGCAGCTCCATCGTCCGTGGGAAAGAAATAAATCCCAAACAACTCTCCCCTTCCACCTTT
>NW_008238962.1:204751-205688 GCF_000691975.1 Corvus brachyrhynchos
CAGAGGGTGGGATCCAGCCCTTCCAAACCCCTTCCATGGGGATTGGGATTGGATCCAGCACCACCATACCCCCTCCATGGGAAGCAGGGTGGGATTTAACCCCTCCAGAGGGAGCAGGATGGGATCCAGCACCTCCAAAAAACCCCTCAAGGAGAACACGGTGGTATCCCTGATCCTAAGGAGCAGGGTGGGATCCAGCCTCTCCATAGGGAAAACAGTGGGATCCAGCCCCTCCATAAGGAACAGGGTGGGATCCAGCCTCTTCAAACCCCCTCCATGGGAAGCAGGGCGGGATTCGACCCCTCCATAGGGAGCAGGATGGGATCCAGCTCCTCCATAAAACCCCCTGTGGGGAACAGGGTGGGATCCAGCCCCTCCAGAGGGAGCAGGATGGGATCCAGCCCTTCCAAATCCCTCTCAGGAGGGGCAGGGTGGGATCCAGCCCCTCCGTAACCCTCCCCACGAGGAACAGGGCGGGATCCAGCCCCTCCAGGGGTAACCAGGTGGGATCCAGCCCCTCCATAACCCCTTCCAAAGGGAGCAGGGTGGGATCCAGACCCCCCTCCCCACCACGGGAAACACGGTGGGATCCAGACCCTCCACTGGGAGCAGGATGGGATCCAATTCCCCTCCTTTCCCAATTCTCCCCGAAATCCAGGGTGGGGTTGAGCTCCATCCCCTTTTTCCATCCCCTTCCTGCAGCCACAAGGAACCAGGTGGGCGCATCCAGCCCCCCCCTCCATGCACCAAAATCTGGGAGGGGGGTTTGGAATTCTCCAGGCAAACCAACACCTGGATGCAGCGCAGGTGGGGATGCCCCCCCCAACCTCCAAAAAAAAGGTGGAGACCCCAATACGGAGCCAGAGGAGGAAGGAACCCCCCCTCCCCAAAAAGGCGTTGAGACTCCCGCAAAGTGATGACGGGGGGGGGGGGAGGC
>NW_008238962.1:206078-214836 GCF_000691975.1 Corvus brachyrhynchos
CAAATGAGGGGCGGGGAGAGCCCCCCGCGGGGGATGATGGGAGGGCTGGGAGGGGGGTTTGGGTGGGATGCGCGTGCGCTCTGGGAAATACGGTAGCGCGGCGCATGTGCGTGGGGGGAGGTGTGGCGTGCATTGCGCGTGCGCACTGGGAATTACGGTGCTGTGGTGTGCGCGTCGGTAAATACGGTAGTGGGGTGTGTGACGCGCACTAGCAATTACGGTAATTGTGTGATTGTGCGTGCGCATTTGGAGGTAAGGTAGTTGCGTGGCGTGATGCGCACCAGCAATTACGGTAGTTACGTGATGAGAGCTTGGAAATACGGTAGTTGTGTTGGATGCCCATTAGGAAATATGGTAGCTGTGTTGGGATGCGCTTTTGGAAATACGGTAGCTGCGGCGCGCAAGCGCATTTGGGATTACGGTACTTGTGCGCATGAGCATTTGGAAACAGCGTAGATCTGGTGTTAGTGCAGTTGGAAATACGGGAGTTGCGGAGCGCATGCGCGCTGGGAGATACATTACGGATGCGATACACACTTGGAAATACGGTAGTCATGGCGCGCAGGCGCGTTTGCAAGCTGCAATTATGACGCGCATGCGCGTTGGGAAATATGGTAGATAACACCTTTAGAATTACGGTACTTGAGATGCGCATGCGCGTTTGCAATTACGGTAGCGCGGCTTGGGCGTGCATTTGGAACTACGGTAGCTGTTGTACGCATGCGCATTTGGAAATGCGGTAGTTGTGGGATGCGCATTTGGAATTACGGTATCGCGGTGTGATGCGCTTTTGGAGCTACGGTAGTTGAGGCGCGCATGCGCATTCGTAAATACGGTACTTTCATGATGCTCATTTGGAACTAGGCTACTTGAGGGCGCCTGAGCTCTTGGATATACGGTAATTGATGCGCTCTTGAAATACGGTGCTCAAGATGCGCATGCGCATCTGGAAGTACGGTAACTGTGATGCGCATTTGGAATTACTGCATTTGTGATGCGCCTGCGCGTCCGGAATTACGGTAACCGTGCGATGCGCAGTTAGAATAACGTTACTTTCAGTGCGCATGCGCACGATCAAATTACGGTACCGGAGCGATGCGCACTTTAAAACCACGGTATTTATTTTGCACGTGCGCATTTGAGATAACGGCATTTTCTAAGCGCATGCGCACTGGGAAATACGGTACCGGTGTTATGCGCATCAGGAAAATTACGGTACCAGCAGCGCGCACACACATTTGTAAATACGGTAATCCCGTATTTCCCGAGGCGCACAAAGAGAGAAGACGAGTGGGAACACGCGTGGGAGCTGCCGTGGGCGCTCTGTGTGTGCACGTCCACCAAACTCACTCATGGGGTGTCCCCAGCACCCCGGGACCCACAGGTCCCCCGGGACCTTCACCCCACGGTGACCCCTGAGCCACCACGGGGTCTGTGACGCTCCCTCCCCGTTCCCCCTGCACCCCAAAATACCCCACTGTACCCTATGTGCCCCTCCTCCACCCCTGTCCCCACCCCCTGTGGCCCCACATCCCCCTGCCCTCCATCCATATCCATGTTCCCATTCCCTCCCTGGTGTCACTGGAATGAGGATGGAGACCCCAAACTGGGAAGCTCCAACTCCCCGGGCCCCCCCAGAGCTGCGCAGTCTGCTCAGCTTGGTGGTCCCTGCTGAAATTCATCCTTTCCACTCCAAACTGTTTTCCCTCGATCCCACCACCTCTTCCCGGTCCTCCATTAGATATTCCCTCACTGTGATGTCCATCAACACACCCCAATCCCCCAAACACCCCGAGGATGAAGCCCAAAATCTTTTCGGGAGGATGAGGGACACCTGGCCAGGGTGACAACTGCGTTGAGGACACCACGAGACCTTGGAGCAGCTTCTACCCCGTGGCCAAAACTTCGGGAATTAAAGGAACTGGGAGCAGCAGCAGCTCATCAGCTTCAATCTGTCAGGAGGGGACAAGTTCTGTCACGGTCCGAAACCAACCACAAAACCCTTTTATTCCCTTTCCAGCCTCAGCATAATCCCTGACTTGCAAATTTTCAAGGAATTTGGCCGGCTGTCCTGCTGGCTGTCTCAGCAGGATGGTGCCGGCGTCGGCGGCTCCGCCGTGCCCGGGGCTCCGGGTGCTGCTCACATGTTCTTTTTTCCACGGCTGCGAGAGACTCCTCACGTCCAACTCGTGGTTTTGAGGAGCAGAAGGACCCAAAACCGTCAGGTTTTCTCCTCTGAGCTTCTTCGGGACGTGCGTGGAGTGGGATGGAGGCTGGGAAAGGGTGAGTCAGTAAAATGTTGGTGTTTTCCTGGCTTCTTTCTCCCGCTCCTGTTGCTCTTTAGGTTTAGTTTTGGAAACATTTCGTTTTGGGCTGGTTTGGTTTTTTTTTTCAATTTAACCTGATTTATACAGAATAAAAGAGCAGCTTTGTCCTTTTCTCAGAGCATCCTCATCTGAGAAAGACCTTTCCATTACCAAATCATAGAATGGTTTGGGCTGGAAGGGAATTTCACCGAGTTCCACCCCCCTGCCATGGGCAGAGCCACCTTCCACTATCCCAGGCTGCTCCAAGCCCTGTCCAACCTGGCCCTGGACACTTCCAGGGAGGAATCAGGATGTTTCCGAGGGGTTTGACCCTCAGAGGTGCCCCAACACTCCTCCCAAATCCACACCCAGAGGCATCACCCCCTTTCCCAGGAATCTGGCCTCCATCCCCCACCTCCAGCTCTGGTGGGATCCAGACACGGAGGCACAGCCTGACCTCAGCAGTGACTGGGTGAGCCCCAGTTATCCCACTCATTCCTCGCATTCCTGGGATGCAAAGCTGACCAGGACCTTTGTTCCCAACCCTTTGGAGGTGAGAGTCACCTCATGATCCCAAGCCAAAACCTTGGGACAGCAGAGCCTGGAGCAGGTGGGAACGCCCCCCTTTGATCCAGGACCCAGTCCTGGGATGGTGCCTGTCCCTGAGTCACCCTGGTGGGGAGTGTCTTGGGGTGACTTTATGATGTGTATCCCATATCGCTGCCCTATGCCCAGGAATTAATTCTGTGCCTTTCTATGCCTTTAAACTGAGCCTGAGAGGAGGGAGGAAAACCTGATTCCCTCAGCTCCTTTTCCTCTGGAGAGTTGAACTTTTGTTTTCCTGGGACTTTGTTTTTTCCTTTTCTCTCTGCTGGACAGTTTCAACATCAGAATACATTGGGAGGATGTTCCACCGAGGCCTTGGCCCTGGAGGTGGGCCCACCACCCTGTCCCAGCTCCAAGGAGGGGGAGAGAGAGATCTGTGGAAGGAAGGACTCTGAATTTCCCCCCAGGTTTCTCTCAGCAGAGCGTGAGGTTTTATCATTTAGCATTATTATCCTTTTCCTGTGTGTTAAATAAATAGTTTTTATCTCCTTCACGTTCCTTCGAGGAAAATTTATTTTTTCCTGGACCTGGTGGGGGAGGGGTGGTTGTAGCCTGCCTTCTTTCAGATGATGTATTTCTAAATTTGGCCAAACCGGAACAGGAGACTGAGCCGTGTCCTGTGCTCCAGAGGGGACAGGGATTCCCAGCAGGCACAAGCTGGTGTCCCTGTCACATCGGTGGTGGAGCACCTCTTCCCCACATTCCTGTTTTTATCCCTGGGGAAGGACAATCCCACCGTGACCGGCTGATGATCACTCAAATCCATCTGGAAATTGTTCATCCTACAGGGAAGGACGGGACTTGGAGCAACCTGGGACAGTGGAAAGTGTCCCTTGTCCTTGTCAGGGGATGGGAAAAATGGGATGATTCCCTGGGAGGTTGATCCAGCTCTGGTGGGTCCCATTCCTGGTGGCATTTAACATCTGTGTGGATGTGGCAGTTGGGGACATGGTTAAGGTCCCTTCCAACCCAGCCCATTCCATGATTCTATTCCTGGACAGGGCCTCTCTTTGTTCTACCTGAAGCTTTTCAGGGAACCTCCAAGCAAATTTCTCTCTTTTAAACCTTGATTAAACACGAGATGCCAACAACTCAAGCCCATGAATTCCCACTGTCTCTGTCACCATGGAAACGAGAGACTGTTATCTTTTAATATTTTTAAGTTATATAAAGGCTTGAAACAACTCTGAAACCCCCCAATGATTAAACAAGAGGAGGAATGGAAAAAATAAATGCTCTTTTCCGTCAAGGAAATGGTGGAAATGGATGATCTTGAAGGTCTCTCCGAACCAGAACCATTTTCCATGATTCTTGTTTGCTGCACACACTGGGAATAAAATCCAATCCCGTTTATTCCACTGCGTCTCCACAGCCCAAATCTTTGAGTGCTGGTGTTTCAATCCCATCATTTGACACGTTGCTCCCTCTCCATTCCCCCCGGCCTGTTGCAAATCCAACCTTAAGGAATGAAGCTGGAGAACAAGACTCGATCAGGACTGGAGAGCACTTTTTCTTGGCATGATTTTTTTCCGTGTCGGTGAAGTTGCTTTCCCGGCTCTCCTGATGTTCACACAACCCCAAATAGTTTCTAAATTCATATAAAATCTTTGTTTCTGTTTGCTTGGCTTCTCTGAAAGGTGTGCGTGTCCAGCTGGGAGGCTGGGCAATGTTGTTGTTGCCCCACCTGGGAGCGGGAGCCGCAGGAATTCAGGCACTGGTCACAAAGTCCTGTTGAGTAACGCCGGATTTTGGGAGTGGAAAATATAATTTCAGTCCTTGAGAG
Source organism: Corvus brachyrhynchos (assembly GCF_000691975.1). Classification (NCBI taxonomy): domain Eukaryota; kingdom Metazoa; phylum Chordata; class Aves; order Passeriformes; family Corvidae; genus Corvus; species Corvus brachyrhynchos. Next base: position 210,774 of record NW_008238962.1, read on the forward strand.
CCTGTACGTGAGTCCTCTCCTGGTTCTTGGGCAATCTTCCCAGGGAATAATAAAACCTGTGAGGAAAGGAGGGCGCAGAGCATCCTGGTGTGCGCAGGCCGAAGGAGGCCCGGGAAGAAGCCTGGATGATTGCCTTTGAAGAGTCCTCCCTGTTGAGGTGACCAGGTTGCGCTCCTAAATCCTGATGGAATGGTTTGGGTTGGGAAGGATCCTAAAGACCATCTGGTTCCATCCCCCGATTATCCCAATCCCTTTGTCCTGGCAGCTTTTCTCCAAAAAGGTGAATTCATGGCCGTGGGATTTGGTTTAGGCAGAGCCATCACTCCCGAGGCTTTTCCAGGGTGGAGGGACCTGGGCTCCCTCCCTGGGGTTGGATGCAGCCCCCCAGGAGTAACAGGATGCTGACAATGGGATCCTGGAGGGAAGGGATGTGGCTGCTGGATTTGCTTCCTTCGTTTCCCGTGAAAAGTTTGATTTGACTGAAATTTTTGGAAAAGAGCCTGGAGTGAAAGGACAAGGGGGAATGGTTTAAACTGACAGAGGGAATTTGGGATATTGGGAAGGAATCCTTGGCTGTGAGGGTGGTGAGGCCCTGGGCTGGAGTTCTCAGAGAAGCTGTGGCTGCACCATCCCTGGAAGCATCCAAGGCCAGGTCAGACGGGGTTGGAGCAACCTGGGATCAAGGAAGGTGTCCCTGCCCATGGCAGAGGGGTGGAATGAGATGATTTTCAACCTCCCATCTCACCAAACCATTCCATAATTCCCTGATCTGGGTGCCCTGGATTGCCCCAAACTTTCCATCAGGAGGGGCACAGGGACACTGGGACCCCCCCAGTGATGGGATATGTTTTATGGGACTGTCCGATGTTTGGGCTGGGAACCACAGCAAGAGGATTCCATGGGAGCTGCTCCTGCATTTGTGTCCCAAGGATCTTCTGACAGGGAAGAAAAGTGACATGGATGCTGCAAATGGTGGGAGCGGTGGCTTTGGGATGCCTCAGGAAGGGCAGGAGATGACAACACCCAAAACTGGCGGTCCAAGGACCCTGTGGATGGTGAATAATGACATGCAATGGGTGCAGGACTGAGGGGTCTGTGGCACCCAGGAGATTTGCTTTGGAAAATTTTAGAGTTTGTTCTTGTTATCAACATTTTTAGCAGGATTCTGCTTTTTGTATCCTTTTCTTTCCCCCTTTTTCACAATTTATGTTTCGTGTTTCTTTGCCATTTCCCCCCTCTTTTTGTTAAAATTGATTTTTTTCCCTTTTCCCTCTATTTTTGCAGGCTTGTTGCTCAATATTAATAATTCCTTTAGGTGGGGCTTTCTAACCAGGTGTTTTCTCATCTATTTTTTGGCAACCTTTCTCCCCCAGAAGGCCTTTGCTGGGTAGTTTGGCTTTGGCATTTATTCTAGTGGGCCATTATGGATTTACTCAAAGCAGGAGGTTTTTGGGGTTTTTTTATCTTCAGGGGGTTCTTCCTTCCCCAGCAGCTGCTTGCAGGGTCTGTTGATGGATTTATTGATTGCAGCTGGTTTTGAGGGTGGCAGGATTATTTAATAAGGACATTTTCCCTTCTCTCTTGCTCTTCTAAGGCTGTGTTATTCCCGTAGCTTTAGGATGGCCTCACTTGTGGGATTTTTATGGCAGTCAGGGCACTTGAATTGTGCTGTTGGAGATTATATTCCTTGTTGGATTCCTGTGCTCTGGTGATGCAGCCAGGTAAGAGCACTTTTTTTTCTACAGATTTATGAGTATTGAGGGATGGCAAAGGCAAGAAGTGTTGTCCAACTTCTCGGTGCAGAATTAAGGAGGAAAAATGGAAAATCAGGGGTCCTGATTCCCCAGGACATGGGGAAAGTGAACAACACTTTCACCTCCACACCAAAGTGCCATGAAATGAATTGTTTAGGTTGATTAAAGTCTCACTGTTGAAGGCGCCAATAAAAGCTGGTTTAATATAAATTACATTTTATTATATTTTATTAATATAAAGTTTGATGGGAAGGTCCACTCGACTAATTAAAATCATATCATAGAATAATTATGGTTGGGAAAGACCCCGAAGATCATCAACTTGCTACATGGATGAAACATAAAAGGGAGCATCAAATTAGAATTAATTTAGAGTTATTTATGTGGACAATGAAGATTTAGGGAAGCTTAGCAGCACTTTAGGATTGTCTTATCATTGTCTTATCACCAAAGTGGTTCCTTAGAATTGACCACAATTAGAACAGGGACTGAGCCGTAGTTTCCAGATGGCAAAATCGGTTCTGTATTTACCATAAGGAATTTAAATCTTGGAATCAGCTTCCCTCTACAACAAATTCCAAAGGGTCATAGAATCATGGAATTGTTGAGGTTGGAAAAATCCTCTGAGACTGAGTCCAACTGTTCTTGCAGCAGTGCCAAAGCCACTCTTAACCACGTCCCCAAGTGCCACATCCATATGGATGTTGATCCTTCTCAGGGATGGGGACCCTACCGCTGCCCTGGGCAGCCTGTGCCAGGGCTGGACAACCCTTTCCAGGAAGGAATTTTTTCCTAAGATCCAACTAAACCTCCCCTGGAACAACTTGAGGCTGTTTCCTCTTGTCCTGTCCCTTGTTCCCTGGGAGCAGAGCCCAACCCCCACCTGGCTCTACCCTCTTATCAGGGAGTTGTGGAGAGCCAGGAGGTCCCCCTGAGCCTCCTTTTCTCCAGGCTGAGTCCCCTCAGCTCACTTAGCTCCACTGTTTGTAGGGTCTTGAGATTACTCCCTCTACTCACCCATAATTTTTCTAATCTGTGGTCACTAATCATTGAAGTTCCCAAAGTAAATATTTCCAGTACCATGGGAAATTGTTTTCAAACATCCCAGCCTGGCCATGAACATTCCAGGGATGGAAGTAAGGCATGGGATGGTTTCTGCAGCCCTTTCTTTGCCTTGGCCTCAGCGCAGGACACAAGAAATGCCTTGGGCAGTGATGATCTCTGTGGAAAAGGGACCAGAGCCTGTTTGGTCAGTGCCTTAGAGGTTATGAAATGGGGACACAGAAGTCAGTGCTGAACCTATGGAAAGGAATAACACACTTTTCCCACTTCCTTTCTCTCCTCTTCTTTTCCCTGCTTCCATCTTCTTTTTCTGCTTCACTGAGATGATTTCTCCTTAGGGATTGTGAGTGGTGTTGGGGAAGGAGGTTGGTCAAGACTGTTCTGACAGCAGCAGATTTCATCAGCGCCCCATCCAGATGAGCACAACTGTACCCAAACCTTGGTTTGGGTGAGGGAAGGGTTTGTGTCATGTGCTGGAAGGAAAAATTACACCAGTAGTTGTTGGGGCTGAAATATTTCCCTGAATAAGTCTTGGCACATTGGGGTGCTCATATCTCTGTTGAGATGAGTGGCTTGACCAGACTGGACAGAGGGTGAAGACCAAAGCCAAGGCCTGCTGGAACTGATAGACAGTAACACATGGATTCAGGCCATGAGAGGCTGGAACAGTCTTGGGAGAAGAAAGAAAAAGGAGTCATCTGAGGCTATGATGCAGGAAAACTTTATTGATGCAAAAAGAAATTAAAAGCAGGAGAACTTAATAAAATGGAGCTGATCTGAGGTGCGACGGGACAACCGTCTGCTAAGATCCTTTCCTTGCAGGAGGCTGTGCCAGAGCATCAAGGCCTTCCTGCCTCACAGTGGGAGCAACCCAAAGGAGGTGCCCAATGGTCTCTGGCTTGGGAGAAGGGGTTTGCAGCAGAGGGGACTGGACAGAGCCAAAGGGGCGATGCAGAGCAGGGAGAAGGAGTGGGAGCAGAAGGCAGATGGTGATGTTTGCCGGCAGCCTGGGCTGGGCCTGATGGCTGCTGCCTCACTTGGTGCCCTGAGAGCAGGAGCTGGAAGCGCTGAGCCCGTTTGAGAGCCTCGGCCCAGAGAGGCATCCTCAATGCCTGAGATGTGTTCCAGGGAGTGGGTGGTTGGTGTCAGGGGTGGTGCCAAGGGTCCTTAGCAGATGTAGCCACCCCTTCTGCCATAGCAGCCCAGGCCTTCCAGGCCATAGCCAAATCCACGGCCATAGCCAAGGC
>NW_008238962.1:215551-217057 GCF_000691975.1 Corvus brachyrhynchos
TGTGTGTAAGGGAGGACTTAATAAACAACCAGGGCTCAGGAGAGCTGCGGTGTCATCAGTGAGGTCATAATTTGGCCCTCATGTGCTGTGGTTTGTGGTGGTCTTGTGAAGACTGGGCCCCTGTTCTGTGCCTCTTGATGTCCATCAGTCATTGTGTTGCACCCAGGAATGCTGAGGGAGCTGCTGATGTCCTGGAGAGGTCCCTCTGGAAGACCTTGGAAAGCTCCTGCTTCCTGAGAGTAGCTCCTGATGGATGGAAGAGAGATCATGGCCTTGTGCGTTGAATGGGATCAAGAGAGAGAGGATCTGGAAAACAAGAGGTTGGTCTGGCTGAACTTGTTGCAGTGTTTTTGTCCGTTTGTATTTCTCAAATTGACATGTCAATGAACTCTGTCATTTAAAGTGTGTTCCTTGACCTGGTTAGGAAATCCAGTAAGCAAACAACAAATCAGGGCCTGATCCCTTTTTGCTGGGGCTGTGAGGTCAATTCCCTTATTCCGCATTCAAGCCGTAAGGTTTCGTAACTTATATTCTATAAATGCTTGTATTGTGTTCCTCTGAGCAAAACCCAGTGATTACTAACGGACAGTCAGTGTGATCCTCTTCCCTCCTCTGTCATGGTTCTGGTTTATCTTTGTAAATTCTGTGATTCCACGTCCTTCTCTTGGGGCCGTGTCCATCTGATCTTGGCGGCAGTTTTTAATTCTTTTAATTGTGAATATTAGGGACCAAATTGTGCTGTTGAAGGTTCATGTCAGGGCAGGCTGAAGACGTGACCCAAACTTAGGATAGGTGGGGTGTCATCATTTAGGTCATCCTGTGGTACTGGTGTGTTGTGGTTTGTGGGTGTGTTGTGAGGAGTTGTCCCCAGTTTCTCTGAGGCCTGACAGGCTGCTCTGGGCTTTGCAGCTGCTCCATGTAGGAGGTGCTGCCCTGTTGCAGTGGGGATTTCTGCAACATGTGTAGGACAGCGAGGCCCGTGGAAAAAATTTGGGACGGATTCTTGGTAGATGTTTTTCAGAGATTTTTATTCTCCAGCCGCATGGCCGGCGTCCTGCCGCAGAACTCCGGCAATCACGGGACCAGCAGGGTCTTCCCTGTGCAGGGAAAAACAAAACAATCAATGGGGGACAGGATGGACCAGGGAGTGGGGAAATCCCGTAGGTCATGCTTCTACCTCAGGGTCCCCTCCTGCAGGACCACATGGCAGGGAGGAGGAATCCCAACACTTCACCCTTTTGTTTTAACTGAAAGAGATGTAAAACATAACATTGAAAACAACTGGATAAACATAAGATAACAAGAAGAGTTTCATAAGGAAACAAGCAACCCTCCTGAGTCTCTAAATGTCCAAATAGATTTTTTCTCTGGAACATCTTAGCGCTGGCAGAAGGGAGACAGGACTCTCTGAGGGTGCTTTGTGGGGAAACTGAGGGAGGAGAGGGTTTCTTCTATTTGTACCTGTTGGAACTCTAAACAACACTAGTTAATTCTTCCCACCCCCCC
>NW_008238962.1:218381-222260 GCF_000691975.1 Corvus brachyrhynchos
AAAACAAAACAATCAATGGGGGACAGGATGGACCAGGGAGTGGGGAAATCCCGTAGGTCATGCTTCTACCTCAGGGTCCCCTCCTGCAGGACCACATGGCAGGGAGGAGGAATCCCAACACTTCACCCTTTTGTTTTAACTGAAAGAGATGTAAAACATAACATTGAAAACAACTGGATAAACATAAGATAACAAGAAGAGTTTCATAAGGAAACAAGCAACCCTCCTGAGTCTCTAAATGTCCAAATAGATTTTTTCTCTGGAACATCTTAGCGCTGGCAGAAGGGAGACAGGACTCTCTGAGGGTGCTTTGTGGGGAAACTGAGGGAGGAGAGGGTTTCTTCTATTTGTACCTGTTGGAACTCTAAACAACAATAGTTAATTCTTCCCACCCCCCCTTTCATCCCGCACTTGGCATTGGAAAGGGATTTTTGGGAGAACAATTGGTAAAGGTAGGGTTTTGTGAGGGAAACCATGGGTGGAAAAATGGATTGGGAATACACTGGCGATAAAAGGATATAGGATAAAAGGGAAAGGTAGAATTGGGAAAGTGAGACTCTATGGGCTGCTTATAATGGGGATATTGTCTGACATGACTACGATTTGCAGCATATATACTGCCTTTTACAGAAACACCACTAGGCGCGGTAACATTTGCTGCTTGCAGGCCTTTCCTTCCTTGAATAATCCTGAACTCTATCACTTCTCCGTCTCCTAAGCTTGGGATATATTTTTTGGGGTTATTCTTCATAATGGCAGTACGATGAACAAATACGTCTTCCTTGTTGTCACATCTCGTTATAAAACCATAATTTTGTTTGTCATTATACCATTTTACTATTCCTAAAACCTTAGCTACGACGATTTTTTCTTTTTTCCGTGTTGGTGCTGTTTTCTATCTCACTGTGTTCTTGCTTTCACTTTCGCTTTTGCTTGCTCCTGCATTGGGGCTGCCTGGGCTGTTGGAGCCGCTCGTGCCTGTGCGCTCTCACCGTGGGGTTTTGACTTTTTGGGGCCGCGTGGGCCCGCGCTGCTCAGCTCCTTGCATGCCACTGGTGCCACCACTTCTGGTCACAGCTGTGCTGTGCCTGCCTGGCGCCACGCCCACGTCTCGGCCAGGCCCCTGTGTGGTGGCCCCGCCACGCCCTGCAAATGGCTCCGTCCCGGCGCGTGCCTGGGCTTTTCGTGGCTCCGCTCTGCCGCCATCACTGCTGGCCGCCGCCTGCGCGCCGCCCCTCTTGGCCAGGTGTTCACGGGGCTCGCTCCACCACACGCGGCGTGGGGCCGAGCGGGCACTGCCGGGTCACGCCGCTCCCGCCACGCCTGGTTCCACTGCCAACACCACAGCTCGCGCCGCTCTGCCCACGCACAGGAACTGTCTTGCTGCTGCTCGCAGAGCACTCGGCGCACGTGTTTGCACGGACGCAGATGATATTGTTCAACAGTCTCTGTAATTAAGTAATATTCACGGAAATATTCTTCCATAGGCATATATTTTGACTCAGAAATTAACTGTGTCCAAACATTCTTCCCAAAGTCTTTGGTAAGAATCAAGTCCCAAGAAATGTAGAAAAAGTTTTTAAACAACCGTGCAAGGAAGTGTGTCAGTTCTTTTGGAGCTTGAATTAAGCTAAAATTTACAAATCATTGTTCAAGAATCTTTTCGAGTTTAAGATAAATGTCCCGATGGAGCTCGGAGAGCCTCGAGTTTGTCCACGGTTCCTCCATAGTTTATGGAACAGCAAAACAAAAGCAAGAAGAGAGATCCAGAAAGTTTCTTCACTCAAGAATTTTTGGGGATCTTCAAAATCTTGATTGTTTCAGAGTTGCTGACTCCAGAGAATGGTTATGCCTGCAATCCATACCATTTGTTGCAGCAGGCATTTCTGCAACATGTGTAGGACAGTGAGGCCCGTGGAAAAAATTAGGGACTGATTTTTGATAGATGTTTTAGAGATCTTTATTCTCCAGCTGGATGGCTGGCGTCCTGCCGAAGAACTCCAGCAATCACGGGACCAGCAGGGTCCTTCCCTGTGCAGGGGAACACAAAACAACCAATGGGGAACAGGTTTGACCAGGGAGTAGGGAAACCCCGTGCCTCTACCTGAGGGTCCCCCTTCCCCAAGACTCCAGGCCATGGGGGAGGAACCCCAACATTGCCCCTTCCATTGCATTCCCTCCTTCCTCTCATTTCTCCTATCTGGCAAAGCCTGATATGAAACCTTGTCTTTCACACTGGTTGTGCTCTTTGGGTTTCTTAGTTCCCCTCTTGATTTGAAGGTTTTGATATCCAGGGCATTTTGGGCCTTTACTTGCACTGAGGTGTGATGTCACTTCTCTGGGCGAGGTCTGATTGTCAGAAAGAGGATTTGGAGGTGTCCCAATGTTCTTGGAGGTGAGCATTGCACGGTCCTTGACAAGCCAAGCAAGTCGGAGTTGGATCAGTGCCCAAAGTGGCCTGAAGTGTCTGAAGGACTGGCCCTAAAGGCTTGTGGTCAGTGTCCCAAAGTCCAGATGGCAGCAAGGCTGCAGTGCTGTAGCCCAGGAGTTGAAACCACTGGGCCAACACTGAAAACCTGACGGGTTCTGGACATTTGCTGGACTTCAGCAAGGGCTATTTCTTGAGGGGGAGTCATCCCAGGTAGGAAGGAATGTCTGGGTGTCACTTGGAACAATTGTTTTCTTCTCTGAAAAAGCCTTTGTGGTTCTGGGTTAGAAGAAATGGGGCAGGAGGTGTCCCTGTATCATTGTGGGAACAGGGACGCCAAGTCTTCAGGTCAGGATTGGGAAAAATGTTAGGACCAAGCAGGGAGAGGTGACTCTTGCTGTATGTTTAGCAGTGGTGAGGTCCCATGTGAGGGGTTGTGGGCAGTCCTGGGCTCCCCAGTGTGGAAATGAAGTCAATTTAGTGAATCAAGACCATTTCAGGGCCAGCAATAGGCCCTGAAAAGGGGCTGGAGGAGCTTTCCTAGAGGAGAGACTGTGAGAGCTGGGACTCCCATGTCCGTGGGGTGGACAGAAGGGTGTCATCAGTGTGTTCAAATCTCTGATGGCAGGGAATGAAGTTGAGGGAGCACGGCTGTTCTCAGCAGTGCACATGTGGCAGACAAGAGGCCTTGGGCCCAACAGATGTAATTATATGGGAAAAAGAAGGCAAGAATTTTTCAGTGTGCGGTTGGTTCCAGAGTGGAAGAGGTGGTGGAGACTGTGCCGGGAGACCAAAACATGAACTGTCCAAGGTCCTGGAAATTCTGCTCTTGCTCATCTTACTTGAGCAGAAGGGAATGAAGCACTTGCACTCCAGAGTTCCTGCCCAAATGGAAGGTTTTATGAGTGTTTGTTTGGAGGGCTTGAGAATCCTGCTGGGAAGAGAGTTTGTCAAGTGTGGGGTGGTGGAGAGAGACTTTGCCAGAGCCATGAGCAGGAGAGAACTGTTGTGTCAAAGCCTTTGGTGTAGCAGGTGTTGGGCTTGAATAATGTTATGGAAGGTTCTGCCCCTTCTCTGCCTCCCGTGCCAGTCTTGGTTGTTACTGGTGGTGACAGATTTCCTAGAGAAAAGTGTTTGTGCCCCTTTTCCTTTCACCAATGTCCTGTTGAGCCCAGGCACTGTGATGGATGATGATGTGAGACCATTGGAATTCAAAAAGCAAGAGGAGGCATTTCAGGCTTTGATGCAGAAAAACTTTATTGAGGCGTAAGAATGAAGAGAAAGGAGAAAGAAGTAGAAGGGATTGAGTGTGAGGTGCGAGTAGGGCGAGGATCAGCCGAGGTGCTTTCCTTGCAGGAGCTGTTGCCAGAGCACCGAGCTGGTGATGCCAAGGGCCCTTAGCAGATGTAGCCGCCCCTTCTGCCATAGCAGCCCAGGCCTCCCCGCCCATA
>NW_008238962.1:224390-224957 GCF_000691975.1 Corvus brachyrhynchos
GCAAAATGCCCCAAGGCCATGGGACAAGGCCGCCCCACCCCCTCCAGGACCAGCATGAAAGCCGGCCCAGCGCCTCTCTCCCTCACACCCTTCTCCTCAGGCCTTCTCCTCCTGCTCCTACGGACAACCAGGTGAGTCTCAAGTCCCTGATCCTCCTGATCCTGAACCCCTGGACCCTCCCTTCTAGCATGCTCAGCCCCAGCCTCAGCAGCCCTCATGCCTCCCCACAGCCCCACAACAGCCTCCACACTCCCTCACCCTCCTGCGTCACCGGCCCTCAGACCCCCACACCCCTACCCTGCCTCACTCCCCTCTCTCTTCCAGGGAACCTCCCATGGCCTGCTACAACCGCTGCCAACCCTGCGGACCCACCCCGCTGGCCAACAGCTGCAACGAGCCCTGTGCCCTGCAATGCCAGGACTCCCGTGTTGTCATCCAGCCTTCCCCTGTGCAGGTCACCCTGCCAGGACCCATCATGACCTCCTTCCCCCAGAACACCGCTGTCGGATCCACCTCCTCGGCTGCTGTTGGTAGTGAACTCAGTGCCCAGGGACAGCCCATCTCTGG
>NW_008238962.1:235205-238312 GCF_000691975.1 Corvus brachyrhynchos
GCTGGAAGAGAGGGGGTTTAAGCAGGGCCGTGGGGGTTGAAGAGGTATTGTGGAGGCTGTTGTGGGGCTGTGGGGAGGTGTGAGGGCTCCTGAGGCTGGGGCCAAATGTGCTGGAAGAGAGGGGCCAAGGGGAATGGAGCAGGAGGATCAGGGTCTTGAGACTCACCTTGTTGGCAGGAGCAGAAGGAGAAGGTGTGAGAAGTGTGTGAGGGAGAGAGGTGCTGGGCCGGTTTTTATGCTGTTCCTGGAGGGGCGGGACAGCCTTGTCCAATGGCCTTGGGGCATTTTTTAGGCTGCAGCTCTTGCCTGGCCCAGCCTTACATGAAGTCTTGAGTTGAGGAGTGTTTTCCTTCATGCAGTTGTGCAATTCCACGTCCTGCTCTTGAGGCCATGTCCATCTGACCTTGGCGGCAGCTTTCATGAGCTGGTGTTTGGGAGGATTGGATTGTTCAGTGTGTGTGTCAGGGAGGGCTGAATAAACAACCACTGCCCTGGAGATTTGCAATGTCATCAGTGATGTCATTTTGTGTCACTGGTGTGCTGTGCTTTGTGCGTGCCCTGTGAAGACTGGACTCCTCTTCTGTGCCACTGCATGTCCATCAGTCATTGTGGTGCACCCAGAAATGTTGAGGGAGCTGTGGATGTCCTGGGGGGTCACTGTGCAACAGCTTGCAAAGGTCCTGGTGTCTGGGAGCACTTCCTGATTTATGAATGAGCGCTCATGCCCTTGTGGCTTAAATGGGATCACAAGATCTGGTAAATGAAAGGCTTTTCAGGCTGAACATGTTCCATTTTATGGTCCACTTGGATTTCTCACATTTTAATTTCAACATACTTGTACATGTAAAGTGTTTTCCTTGACCTCCTTCAGAAATCCAATAACAAACAACAAACCGGGCCTGATCCCTTTGTTCCCAGGCTGGTTTGTGGCGTCAATTCCCTTGTTCGGCATTTAAGCCATCAGCTTTCATAATGATTTATATCCTGTAAATTGTAATATTGTGTTCCTGTGAGCAAAACCCAGTAATTACTAACTGATGGTCAGTGTGCTCCCTTTTCTCTCTCTCTGTCATGATGTGGGCGTGTCTTTATGGAATTCCATGGTTCCATGAACTTCTCTTGAGGCCCTGTCCTTCTGACCTTGGCGGCATCTTTTACGTGTGCGTTGGTATTCGGGAGGGTTTGCATGGAAGCTGAGTGTCAGGGAGGGCTGAATAAACAACCAATGCGTTGGAGAGGTGGGGTTGTCATCAGCAAGGTGTGCTCTGGTTTGTGGGTGTGTTGCGAAGAGAGGCCCCATTCCCTCCCAGCCCTGTCAGGCTGCTCTGGGATTTGCAGCTGTGTGGAGCTGTTTCCCCTTCCCTCACATTCTATGCCTTCCAAACTTACTCCCACCCAGCAAAGCCTTATACTAGACCTGACCTTTCTCTGTTAACTGTGCTGTGTGGGTGTCTTAGTGTCCCTCTTAATTTTAAGCTTTTGATATCCAGGGCCTTTGGTGTCTTCACTTGGGATGATTGCCAAGGGCTGAGGCCACTTGGATTGTCAGAAAGAGGATTTGGACATTGCCCAGGACTGTTGGAGGTGAGCACTGCATGATCCTCAACAACCTGGCAAGTCCAGGTTGTGTCAGTGCCCAGCCTGATGGCCTGAGAAAGGTCTGAAGAACTGGGCCCAGAGACTTGTGGTCAGTGTCCCAAAAGTCCAGATGGCAGCAAGACTCCAGTGCTGTAGTGCAGGATCTGGATCCACTGGGCCAACCCTGAAAACATGATGGGTCCTGGAAATCTGCTGGAGCTCAGCAAGGGCAGCTGCCAAGGGCTGTTTCTTGGGAGAAAGGAGGAAGTCATGCCAAGTAGGAAGGAACATCTGGGTATCGTTTGGAGCAATTGTTTTCTTCTCCAAAAAAGCCTTTGTCATTATGGCTGAGAAGAAATGGAGCAGAAGGTGTCCCTGTACCCCTGTGGGGAAAAAGATACCGAGATTCAAGGGCAGGATTTGGAAAAGTGTTGTGATGAGGCAGTGGGAGGTGACTCTTCGTGTCTGCTCAGCACTGGTGAGGTCCCATGTGAGGTGTTTAGGGCAGTTCTGGGCTCCCCGGTGAGACCAGTGCCCCAGGGCCACCCAGATACAAAAGGGGCTGGAAGATGTTTCCTAGATGAGGATCTGAGAGAGCTGTGGCTCCCAGGGGACAAGGGTGGACAGGATAGTGTCGTCAGTGTGTGCAAATCCCTGATGGCAGGGATTGAAGTTGAGGGAGCCTGGCTGTTCTCAGCAGTGCACACATGCAGGGCAAGAGAGCAAGGGCACTAGTGAGATGGAATTCCATGGGCAAAGAATCTTTCATTCAAAGACAAGAATCTTTCATTGTGAGGGTGGCTGCAGAGTGGAAGAGGTGGTGGAGTCTCTGTCTTGGGAGATGAAAACATGAACTTTCCGTGGTGCTGGAAATGCTGCTCCTGTTGGTCTTGCTGGAGCAGGGGTGTTGAAGCACTTGCAGTCCAGAGTTCCTGGCCAAGTGGTTGAAGTTGTTTTTCTCTTTGCTGGAAGGTTTCAAGAGTCCTGGTGGGAAGAGAGTTTGTCAAGTGTGTGCCTACATGGAGTGTCTTTTGCAGTTTAGTGCCCAGGAGAGAATTGTTGTGTCAAAGCCTTTGGTGTAGCAGTTGAGGGGTGTGACATGTTCCTGGAGATGTCCCCTCATGTGCTTCCTATGCCAGACTTTGTTATTAGTTGTTTTGCCAAGTATGTGAGGGAAAGTGTTGCTGCCCTGTTCCACGTAACCCCAGTGGCCTGTTGAGCTCAGGAATGTGCTGTGTGAGGATGTGAGACCATTGGAAACCAAAAAGATAAGGAGGCGTCCCAGGTTTGATGCAGGGAAACTTTATTGATGTGAGAGCATGAGAAGTCAGGTGAAAGAAGTGGAAATAATCTGTTGTGAGGTGCGAGTAGGGCGACCATCAGCTGAGGTGCTTTGCTTGCAGGAGCTGTTGCCAGAGCACCGAGCTGGTGGTGTCAGGGCTGGTGCCAAGGGCCCTTAGCAGATGTAGCCACCCCTTCTGCCATAGCAGCCCCGGCCTCCCAGCCCATAGCCATCGCCAAGGACGAGT
>NW_008238962.1:238555-241108 GCF_000691975.1 Corvus brachyrhynchos
CAGGAGGCTGAGTGAGTGTGGAGGCTGTTGTGGGGCTGTGTGGAGGCGTGAGGGCTTCTGAGGCTGGGACCAAATGTGCTGGAAGAGAGGGGCCAAGGGGTCCAGGAGGAGGAGGGTCAGGAGCTTGCGGCTCACCTGGTTTTCAGCTGGAGCAGAAGGAGGAGGCGTGAGGAGAAGTGTGTGAGGGAGAGAGGCACTGGGCCGGCTTTTATGCTGGTCGTGGAGGGGTGGGACAGCCTTGTCCCATGTCCTTGGGGCATTTTGCAGGCAGCAGCTCTTGCCTGCCCATCCTTGTGAGTCATGATATTGGGAGTGTTTTCCTTCATGCAGTTGTGCAATTCCATTTTCTGCTCTTGAGGTCATGTCCATCTGACCTTGGCGGCAGCTTTCATGAGTTGGTGTTTGGGAGGATTGGATTGTTCAATGTGTGTCAGGGAGGGCTGAATAAACAACCAGAGCCCTGGAGATTTGCAATGTCATCATTGTGGCATCATGTCATTTTGTGGCACTGGTGTGCTGTGGTTTGTGGTTGCCTTGTGAAGACTGGGCTCCTCTTCTCTGCCACTGGATGTCCGTCGGTCACTGTGTTGCACCCAGGAATGCTGAGGGAGCTGCTGATGTCCTGGGGGGTCACTGTGCAACAGCTTGCAAAGCTCCTGGTGCCTGGGAGCACTTCCTGATGGGCGGATGAGAGCTCATGCCCTTGTGTCTTGAATGGGATCAAAAGAGAGGATTTTTAAAATGAGAGGCTGTTCAGGCTGGACCTGTTCCAGTGTTATGGTCCATTTGGATTTCTGAAATCTACACGACAGCATACGCTGTCATTTCCAGCATATACCTTGACCTCATTAATAAGTCCAAAAAACAAACAACAAACCCTTGTTTGCCCAGGCTGGGCTGTGACATCAGTTCTCTTATTCTGCATTCAAGCCACATGGTTTCATAATTTATAACCTCAAATTCTTAATATTTTCTTCCTCTTAGAGAAAGCTAATTGTTAGTGGATGGTCAGTGAGCTTCTCTTTCCTCCTGTGTCATGGTGCTGGTGTTTCTTTATGGAATTCTGTGATTCAAAGCCATTTTCTTCAGGTCTTGCCCATCTGAATTGATAGCAATATTTAAATGCAAGTATTAGAGGTTAAAGGCTGCTGTTGATGGCCTTGTCAGGGCAAGCTGAAGATGTGGCCAAAACTTTGGAGAGGTTGGGAGTCATCAGTAAGGTCTCCCCAGGGCACTCATGTTCTGTGGTTTGTGAGTGCATTGTGAAGATGGGTCCCAAACCATCACAGCTCTGTCAGGCTGGTCAGGGATTTGCAAGAGTGCTGCTTGTGAGGGACTGCTCCTTTCATCACCTTGTCTCCCTCCCCACCATGTTGCCATCTCTCCATGTCTTTCTATGGGCCTGGCATTTCCCATTGCAGATGGGAAAGCAATCCCTGGGATATAGGGAGGCCTCCCATGCTGCTCAAAGTCCTGTGTTGGTTCATCCATAACGCTCATCTCATCTGGGCCCAGCAAGGTCAAACTGTGGGGTCCCAGTGCTGGGCTCTGGCTGACCCATGGAAAGGAAACGTGGTGAAGGATAAGGAGAACAAGACACGTGACGAGAACAATTCCTCATCCATTGATTAATCCAGCCTTTGGCCATGTAGCCTTTGCTGCAAAAAAACCTCCAGCAGTTACCAGGACAGGATTAGGAAAAGAAATACAAGCAGGCTGAGGGTAGTGTTCATCCTTTCACCCATGACTGGTGGGCTTCCACAGTGGAACAAGGAAAAGGACATGGGTGACCAAGAGCGGTGCAGGGAGACCATGACACTGATGGAACCAGAACATCCTTAAAATGAGAAGGAACTAGGGAGCTGGAATTTTGCTCAGGCAGGAGACAAGTATGGAGATAGGAGATGTTGTCAATACGCCATGGCATGACCTCAGTGTTGAGTCTGCAGTTCTCCAAATCTATAATTAAATCTTCTATGTGTCCTGACATGTGCCACCAACAGAAAGACATTGGTCACCAATTCTCTCAACCAGGAGGTCCTGCCAAGGTCAGAAGAACACAGCCTCAAGGGAAGGACATGGAATTGCAGAGTTGCAGGAAGGAAAACACTCCCAATATCATGACTCATGAGGCTGGGCAATGCTAGAGCTGCTACCTGCAAAATGCCCCAAGGCCATAGGACAAGGCTGTCCTGCCTCTCCAAGACCAGCATAAAAACTGACCCAGCACCTCTGTCCTTCACACACTTCTCCTCAAGCCTTCTCCTCCTGCTCCTGCTGACAACCAGCTGAGCCTCAAGTCCCTGATCCTCCTGCTCCTGCACCCCCAGGCCCTTCTCTTCAGCACCTCTGTCCTTCACACACTTCTCCTCAAGCCTTCTCCTCCTGCTCCTGCTGACAACCAGCTGAGCCTCAAGTCCCTGATCCTCCTGCTCCTGCACCCCCAGGCCCTTCTCTTCCAGCACGCTCAGCCCCAGCCTCAACAGCCCTCACACCTCCCCACAGCCCCACAACAGCCTCCACACTACCTCACCCTCCTGCATCACCGCCACA
>NW_008238962.1:248208-250192 GCF_000691975.1 Corvus brachyrhynchos
TTCACGCAATCCTGCAATTCTGTGCTCTCCCCTTGAGGCTGTGTCCATCTGACCTTGGTGGCAGAACCTCTTAATCCGGAGAATTGGTGACCATTATCTTGTTTATGACATTAGGACATGTGGAAGATTCAGCCAAATCTTAGGAGAATTGGGGTATTGTCAGTGAGGTCCTGCCATGGCATATTGACACCAGATCCCGTTTGAATTCTTCTCTCTTGCCTGGAAGAACTCCCAGCTCTCTCAGCTTCTCCTCATTTTGAGGATACCCCAGTCCCATCAGTGTCATGGTCTCGCTGTCGTGTTCTTGGTCAATCATTTCTATCACCTTGTTCCAGTGTGGGGCCCCACCAGTGGTGGGGACCAGGACAGTCCACTCCCTCAACCTTTCTAAAGCACCGGCACATGGGTTTGAAGGGTGGATTAACAAATGGATGGGGAATTGTGCTTTTCATGTGTCTTGCTCTCCTTATCCTTCACCATTTTTCCTTTCCATGGGTCAGTCACAGTCCAGCACTGGGACTCCACAGTGTGACCTTGCTGGTCCCAGCTGAGACAAGTGCTACGGGATGAACCAACACAAGACTTTGGGGAGCATGGAAGGCCTTGCTAAATCACAGGGATTGCTTTCCCATCTCCAACAGGAAAGGTTAGGAATACAGACAGGCTCTGAGTGTTGGCAGCATGGTGGGGAGGCAGAGAACAGCATGGAAAGGGCAGTTCCTCACAAGCAGTGCTCCTGCAAAGCCAGACCAGCCTGACAGTGATGTGATGGTTCAGGACCCCTCTTCACAATGCTCCTGAAAACCAGAACACACCAATGCCATGGGGCGACCTCACTGATCACACCCTATGCCCCTAAAGCTTTGGTCACATCTTCAGCCCACCATGACACACGCCGTCAACACCTGCCTTTAACCTCTAAGACATTTCAAATCTCCTTCCAAGGTCAGATGGACATGGCCTCAAAAGAAGGACATGGAGTTGCAGAATTCCACACAGCAACGCCCACAGCATGGCAGAGGAGGGAAGAGGACCACGCTGACCAACCATTAGTAATTACTGGGTTTTGCTAGCAAGAAGAGATTAATAAGACTAAAAGGATATATGAAACCTTATGGCTTGAATGTGGAATAAACAAATTGACATGACAGACCAACCTGGGAAAAAAGGGATCAAGCCGAGCTGGTTCTTTGTATAATGGATTTCTTAATGAGGACAAGGAATACGCTTTAAATGACAGAATACAACATGTCGGGTAAAGATGAGAAACCTGAATGGACCGTGACACCAGAACAAGTTCAACCAGGCCAGCCTCTACTTTTCCAGATCCTCTCTCTTGATCCCATTTAGGACACAAGACCATGAGCTCCCTTCCATCCATAGGAACACTCCTACGTGCTATAACATTTCCAAGCAATTGCAGAGTGACCTCCCCAGGACATCAGCAGCTCCCTCAGCATTCCTGGGTACAACACAATGACTGATGGAAATCCAGTGGCACAGAACAGAGTCCCAGTCTTCAAAAGGCACCCACAAAACACAGCACACCAGTGCCACAAAATTACCTCAGTGATGATATCGCAACTCTGCTGTGCTCTGGTTGTTTATTCATCCTGACCTGTCACATATTGAACAATCAAATCGTCCCAAATACCCACCCATGAAAGCGGCCGCCAAGGTCAGATGGAAATGGCCTCAGGAGCCGGTCATGACACTGCAGAATTCTGTGAAGGAAAACACTCCCCACCTCATGACTCACCAACTGGGCCAGCCAAGAGCTTCAGCTTGCAAAATGCCCCAAGGCCACGGGACAAGGCTGTCCCGCCCCTCCACAACCAGCATAAAAGCTGGCCCCAGCACCTCTCTCCCCCACACACTTCTTCTGACACCTTCTCCTTCTGCTCCTGCATACAACAAGGTGAGCCTCAAGCCCCTGACCCTCCTGCTCCTGCACCCCCAGGCCCTTCTCTTCCAGGACGCTCAC
>NW_008238962.1:254006-258338 GCF_000691975.1 Corvus brachyrhynchos
GCCTGGTTGTCAGCAGGAGAAGGAGGAGAAGGTGTCAGGAGAAGTGTGTGAGGGAGAGAGGCACTGGGCCGGCTTTTATGCTGGTCGTGGAGGGGCGGGACAGCCTTGTCCCATGGCCTTGGGGCCTTTTGGAGGCAGCAGCTCTTTCCTGGCCCAGACTGGTGAGTCATGAGGTGGGGAATATTTTCCTTCTCAGAATTCTGCTCTCTACTGTCCTGCTGTTCTGTTCATGTCCATCTGACCTTGGCGGCAGCTTTTAGGTGTTGATATTTGGGAGGTTTTGATTGTTCAATGTGTGTCAGAGAGGGCTGAATAAACAATCAGAGCCCAGGAGAACTGCAATGTCATCAGTGAGGTAATTTTGTGGCACTGGTGTGCTTTGGTTTGTGGGTGCCTTGTGAAGACTGGGCCCCTCTTCTGTGCCACTGGATGTCTGTCAGTCATTGTGTTGTTCCCAAGAATGTTGAGGGAGCTGCTGATTTCCTTGGGAGGTCACTATGTAATAACTTGTAAAGTTCCTATTGCCTGTGAGCAGTTCCTGATTTATGAAAGACACTTCATGCCCTTGTGTCTTGAATGTGGGCAGGAGGGAGAATCTGGAAAACGCGAGGCTGGTTGTTCGCTTGTTATCGTCCTTTTGGACTTCTGAAATTTACTCGACAGTGTATTCTGTCAGTTAAAGTGTATTCCTTGACCTCATTCAGAAATCCAATAAATAGCAATAAATCACTCTTGATCCCTTTTTTCCCAAACTGATCTGTGTCGTCAATTCACTTATTCCGCGTTCAAGCCACAAGGTGTCATAACATATAATCATAAGTCTTAATGTTTTGTTCCTGTGAGCAAAACCAAATAATTACTAACAGAGAGCCAGCAAGCTCTTCTTTCCTTCTTTGTCACGGTTTGGTTGTTCCTTTGTGGAACTGTGCAATTTCATGTCCTGCTCCTGAGGCCGTCTCCATCTGACCTTGGTGGTAGGTTTTAGTTGTGAGAATTAGAGACCAAAGTGGTGTTGTTGATGGTGTGTGCCAGGATATATAGAAGATTCAAGCAAAGCTTACAGGGATTGGGGTGTTGTTGGTGAGGTCATGCCATGGCATATTGACAACGTCCCATTTGCATTCTTTCATCCTGCCTCAAAGAACCCCCAGCTCTCTCAGCTTCTCCTCATTTTAAGGATACTCCAGTCCATCGGTGTCATGGTCTCCCCACACTGCTCTTGGTCAACTATATTCATGTTCTTTTTCCAGTGTTGGGCCCCACCTATAGGAGAAAGTTTCACGAAGGATGTCTGGACTTCAGGCGGCTCTCTTGAAAGCTGTTTATTGCATAGGCGAAGTTACAGCATTTCTGGGAATGGGTATCCAGAGCCAGCCCTACAGCTGCCAGCTCCAGCTGTAGGCATACCTGAAGCCACTTTCTGTTCAAGTTACAAAGCATTATATACTTTTCTTTGCAGAGTATCTTAACACGTAACAACCAATAAGCACCATACACAATACCTTTACATTTGCCTATAGCCTATAATAGCTACTACCATCACCATATTATAGTCATTATTATCCAATCACAAGAGTAAGGAAGTTACAATTTAAGCTTACAGTGGAAAATTCTTAGACCTTTCTTCTTCTTGCTACATCAACATTTCTTGTTTGTCTGCCATATCTTTCTTTTTGGTAAAGACATGTTTTCTATTTACTTATGCTCTCCTCGAGATTTATTTACTTGGTGAAAAACATGTCTTTGTTTGTAATCACATACCTTTGTCCTGCTCCTAAAAATCTCCTTCCAACTCATCTCCATCCTTTGCCTTCTCAGTTACTCATCGATCACTGTTTCAGCAAAACATCTTTTATTCTATACCAAAACTTGCTTCCATTTCTACCTCATCCCCAGCTTCTACATTCACAGACCTTTCTGCCAAGCCTACATACCTTACCAAACTTTCATCCTCCCCAACACCCACCCCTGCTGGGGAACAGGATGTTCAACTCCCTCAACCTGCTTGTATTTCTTTTCCTAATCCTGTCCTGGTAACTGCTGGAGCTTTTTACCATAAAGGATACAGAGCCATCGCATGATCCATTTATGCTCCAGCAGGAACAGAAGGTACTTCCCTGTTCGAATGCTTTGGTTACCAAGGGAATGGCAACTGCTGTCATGTGCCTGGACTTCTGTCAGGGCTTTAACACAGTCCCACAGGACATCCTTATCTCTAAAGCGCAGACATGTGGGTTTGATGGGTGGACTAATGAATGAATGAGGAACAGCCAGAGAGTGCTTGTCACTTGCTCTCTGTACAGCTGGAGGCCAGTGATGCGTCCTTCAGGGCTCTGCCTTGGACCGGTGCTCTTCAACACCTTTATCAAGGCTTTGAGCAGTCAGATTGAGACACCCCTCAGCCTGTTTGCAGGTGCCAGGAAGCTGAGAGGTGCAGTTAACACAAGAACATGGAGGGATCCCATCAGGAGCAACACTGGGAATGATGAGAATAAGAACCTCTTGAGGTTCAACAATTCCAAGTTCAAGGTTGTGCACCTTCATTGGGGCAGTCCCAGACACGAGAAGAGCTTGGGAGAGGAACTCCTTGAGAGCAGTTTCACAGAGAAAGATTTGGGGGTACTGGTGGACCAAAAGCTGGACATGACACAGCAATGTGAAATTTCAGCCCAGAAAAGCAACCATATCCTGGGCTGCGTAGAAAGAGTTGTGGCCAGTATTAATGGCTGTGGGTCAATTGGAGACATGATAATATCATTATTGTCATGGCAGAGATCAAGTGGATCAAAAAATGGCCATGCAACCTTGCAACAAAAGAACTTCTGGAAAAGGGTTTCCAGCAGACTGACACTTCCTGTCTCCTCAGAGATAAGGATCTCTTATTTGGGGTGATGTGTTGGGCTCTACAGTGGAAGAAAGACATGGACTTAGTGAAGCACGAACAGTGCAGGGACAGCAAGAGACTGACCAAAGAATCCTTGCTGTGATTAGAAATGAGAGACCGGCAAGGTCTGTTTTAGCCAGGAGGCAAGAGCGGACAAAGGAGATGTTGTGAATGTTCCATGGCATGACCTCATTCATAACACCCCAATTCTTGTAGGCTTTGTAGTCATCTTCTACATGCTTGACACAAAACAATGATACCAATCCATTGGCCTCTACCCCTCCCAATTAAAAACTGCCATGAAGGTCAGATGGACACAGCCTCTAGAGAATGACATGGAATCACAGAATTCCACAAAGACACACCAGCACAATGACAGAGGAGGAAATACGATCACAGTGACCATCTAGTAGTAATTACTGTTTTTTCCTAATAGGAACAAAGTATTATGACTGACAGGATATAAGTAACGAAATCACCTGGCTTGAATGCGGAATAAACAAATTCGCATCACTGACCAGCCCAGGCAAAATATGATTGAGCATCATTGGTTGCTTGTTCATTTAATTTCTTAAAGAGGTGAAGAAATACACTTGAAATGACAGAGTACCTTTTCATGGAAAATTGAGAAATCCAAATAGACCATAGCATTGGAACAAGTTCAACCTAACCAGGCTCTACTTTTCCAGGTCCTCTCTCTTGATACTACACAAGAAACAAGGGCATGAGCTCTCTTTAATCTATCAGGAAATGCTCCCAGGCACCACGACCTTTCCAAGAGATTGAAGAGTGACCTCCCCAGGACATCAGCAGATCCCTCAGCATTCCTGGGTGCAACACAATCACTGATGTACATCCAGTGGCATAGAAGAGGAGCCCAGTCTTCAAAAGGCACCCACAAACCAAAGCACACCAGTGCCACAAAATTACCTCACTGATGACATCACAACTCTGCTGTGCTCTGGTTGTTTATTCATCCTGACCTGACACACACTGAACAATCAAATCCTCCCAAATACAGATGCAATAAAGTTGCTGCCAAGGTCAGTTGGAAAAAGCTTCAAGAGCAGGATATTGGAACTGTAGAAAATCAGGAAGGAAAACACTCTCCATATCATGACTCTCCAGTCTGGGCCAGGCAAGAGCTGCTGCCTGCAAAATGCCCTGAGGTCAGAAGCCAAGGTTGTCCCACCCCTCCATGACCAGCATAAAAACCACCCCAATGCCTCTCTCCTGCACACACTTCTCCTCAAGCCTTCTCCTCCTACTCTGCTGACAACCAGGTGAGTCACAAGCCGCCGACCCTCCTCCTCCTGCACCCCTTGGCCCCTCTCTGCCAGGACACTCAGGCCCCAGCCTCAGAAGCCCTCACACCTCCCCACAGCCCCACAACAGACTCCAAACTCCCTCAACCGCCTGCATCACACCCCCTCCCACGACCCCCACCC
>NW_008238962.1:258638-261647 GCF_000691975.1 Corvus brachyrhynchos
CCGTGGGTAGGGCCGTGGATTTGGCTATGGGCTGGGAGGCCTGGGCTGCTATGGCAGAAGGGGTGGCTATCCCTGCTAAGGGCTCTCAGCACCACCCCTGACACCAACCATCCACTCCCTGGAACACATCTCAGGCATTGAGGATGCCTCTCCTGCCAAGCCTCTCAAAAAGGCTCAGAGCTTCCAGCTCCTGCCCTCAGGACACCAAGCATGGCAGGAGCCAAGGGGCCAGCGTGGGCTGCCTGCAATCATGGCCCATCCGCCTCCTCATCTCCATTCCTTGCTCTGCATCGCCCTTTAGCTGTGTCCAGTCCCCTCTGCTGTAAACCCCTTCTCCCACAGCAGAGACCATTGGGCACCTCCACTGGGCTCCTCCCAGTGTGGGGCAGGAAGGCTGTGATGCCCTGGAAAAACTTCCTGCAAGCAAAGGACCTCAGCTGATGGTCACTCTACTTGCACCTCAGCCCAGCTCCCTTCCACTGGCTGCTCGTGACCTTTCATTCTTCTACATCAATAAAGTTTTCCCTGCATCACAACCTCAGATGACTCCTTCTTCTTTTTTCTCCCAAGACTTTTCCAGTCTCAGCACTAAGCCAGAATTATAGCAGCCATTGGGGTTAAAAAGTACACCAAGACCTGTCTTTAGAATCTCCAGTTCTACTACCCACTGGCACACTTTGGTCTTCCAGTGCATCCCACAAACCCTTCTGTTTTTAGAACCCAGACCTGGATACACTAATGCAGGTCTATCCCTGCCTCTGATACAACCACCTCTGAGTGGTATGTTCACTTTGGCTGAATTCCAGTTGCTCCAGCCCCTCATCATATCCTCAGCCCACTAAGAGATCTGCTCGAGCAGATCCATGTCTTCCTTTTCATAGGGGTCCTACAGTTCAACACAGAATTTCAGTCTTACCAGAGAGGAGTGGAGGCTATGAATCTCTTCCTCACCTGCAGCCCTCACTATGGGGATGAGCCCAGGACACGGGGTATTTCTTGTTGGCAAGTTTTCATGGCTGGGACACATCCAATTTTTCATCCACCAGCACCCCAAGTCCTCCTCCTTTGGGGCTTCTCTCAATGCCCTCATCTCCCAGCCTGTATCCTGCATGTTTGGGATTGCTCCAGTCCAGTTGCAGCAGATTCTGCCCCTGTGCTCTGCTCTGGTGATATTGGAGAACTCTGTTATCTCTGGGTTACTGGGAATAAGGAAGCCAAGATGGTTTAGAAGATCCAGAGCATAGCCTTGAGGATGATCCATGGCTGGAGGCTTGGGACAGCCTTGGCCAGTGATTCTTGGGCATTTTTTCAGGCAGCAGCTTTAGCCTGGCACAGCCTGGCAAATCATAAGGTGGGGGTGTTTTGCTTCCCACAGCTCTGCAATGTAATGTCTTGCTCTTGAGGCCATTTCCATCTGACCCTGACAGCACCTTTGATGAATTGGTATTGTTTCCAGAAATGGTGGATGAGGGAAGAGGGACCAATATCATATACCTGGACTTGTGCACAGTATTTGTTCCTGAGTCAGACAACATCCTTTTCTGTAACCTGGAGAGATGTGGACTTGATGGTTGGACCTCCTAGTGGATAAGGAATGGGTGGGATGGTCTCACTCAAAGAGTTGTGGTTAATGTCTGCATGGCTGTGTGGAGAACAGGAATGAGTGGTGACCCTCAGAGACTCGTGTTGGGATCATTATAATTTCCCATCTTTGTCAGAGACAAGGACAGTGCAATTGTGTCTCCCCTCAGCAAGAATGTGGATTACACCAAGCTGAGTGGTGTAGTTGATTGTCTGGGGAGAAGGGATGGCATCCAGAGGGTTCTGGACAGGCTGGTGGAAAGCTTGTCAAGGTCAACAGTGCCTACAGGAAAGTCCTGCACCTGGATTGGATCAATCTCAGTAACAAACACTGGATGGGTGATGAGTTGATTAAGAGCATCCCCAAGGAGAAGGACTTGGGCTGCTGGTGGATGAAGAATTGAACATTCCTTGTCCATGTGAATGCATTGAGTAAAAATCCCACTGTGCTGGGGTCACCACACAGCCTGGGCAGCCCGTTCTGCACCTCTGCTCCACTGTGATGAGACTGGATTTGCGTGTTCCACTCTGAGGACACACAAAAAAAGAAGACGTGGACCTGCTCGAGCAGATCTGTAAATGGCTTTAGGAGATAATGAGGGGCTGGAGCAACTGGTGCCCAGCAAAAGTGAACACACCACCTAGGAGGTCCTTGTGTTGGAGGCAGGGATAGACCTGCATGAGTGTATCCAGGCCTGTGTTTAAGCAACTTGAAAGTTGCTGTGATGATGCAGTGGAAGAACAAAGTGTACCAGTGGGTAGTGGAATTGGGGAAACAATTATTAAAGAGGTCTTGGAGTACATTTTCAACAATCCAAATGGCCTCAACAACACTGGCTTAGTCGCAAAGAGTCTTGGGAGACGAAAGAAGAAGGAGTCATCTGAGGTTGTGATGCACAAAAACTTTATTGATGTAGAAGACAGAAAGGTCATGAGCAGCAAATGGAAGGGAGCTGGTCTGAGGTGCAGGTAGGGCAACCATCACTTGAGGTCCTTTGCTTGCAGCAGGTTTTGCCAGAGCATCACGGCCTTCCTGCCCCAGCAGAGGTGCCTGGTGGTCTCTGGCTTGGGAGAAGGGGTTTGCAGCAGAGGGGACTGGACAGAGCCAAAGGAGGGATGCAGAGCAGCCAGTGGGAGAAGAGGAGGATGGTCATGTTTGCAGGCAGCCTGGGCTGGATGCTTGGCTGCTGCCTCACTTGGTAGCCTGAGAGCAGGAACTAGAAGCTCTGAGCCTTTTGAGAGCCTTGGCTCAGGCACACATCCTCAATGCCTGAGATTGGGAGGAAGTTCCAGGGAGTGGGTGGTTGGTGTCAGGGGTGCTGCCGAGGGTCCTTAGCAGATGTAGCCACCCCTTCTGCCATAGCAGCCCAGGCCTCCCAGCCCATAGCCAAATCCACGGCCATAGCCAAGGCCATAGCCAACGCCACC
>NW_008238962.1:261819-264119 GCF_000691975.1 Corvus brachyrhynchos
CTCGTTGCAGCGGTTGGCCAGCGGGGTGGGTCCGCAGGGGCGGCAGAGGTCGTAGCAGGCCATGGGTGTGGTGTGGATGGTCCCTGGAAGAGAGAGGGGAGTGAGGCAGGGCAGGGGTGTGGGGGTCTGAGGCGCGGTGATGCAGGAGGGTGAGGGAATTTGGAGGCTGTTGTGGGGCTGTGGGGAGGTGTGAGGGCTGCTGAGGCTGGGGCTGAGCGTGCTGGAAGAGAAGGGGCTGGGGTGCAGGCATAGGAGAGTCAGGGGCTTGAGACTCACCTTGTCTTCAGCAGAGGAGGAGAAGTGTGTGAGGAGAAGTGTGTGAGGGAGAGAGGCACTGGCTTTTATGCTGGTTGTGGAGGGGCAGGACAGCCTTGTCCCATGGCCTTGGGGCACTTTGCACACAGCAACTCTTGACTCGCCCAGCCTTGCAAGTCATGAGCTGGTGAGTGTTTTCCTTCATGGAATTCTGCACTGTCATGTCCTGATCCTGAGGCTGTGTCCATCTGACCTTGGCAGCAGCTTATAATTCTGAAAATTAGAGACGAATGTGGTTTTTTTTGATGACATCTATCAAGACACATAACCAAAGCTAAGGACAACTGAGGAGTCGTCAGTGAGGTCTCGCCATGTCATATGGACATGTCCCATTTGCATTCTTGCATCATGCCTCAAAGAAATCCCAGCTGTCTCAGCTTCTCCTCATCTTGAGGATACTCCCATCCCATCAGTGTCATAGTCTCCCCACACTGCTCTTGGTCAACCATGTGAACGTCCTTGTTCTGCTGTGGAACCCCACCAGTGGTGGGCAACAGAAGGGTCAACTCCCTCAACCTGCCTGTATTTCTTTTCCTAATCCTGTCCTGGTAACTGCTGGAGCTTTTAATTCCAAAGAGTACATGTCCACCTCGTGATCCACTTATACCCCAGCAGGACTACAAGGACCTTCCCTGGTAGAACGCTTTGGTTGCAAAGGGAATGGCAACTGCTGTCATGTGCCTGGACTTCTGTCAGGGCTTTAACACAGTCCCACAGGACATCCTTATCTCTAAAGCGCAGACATGTGGGTTTGATGGGTGGACTAATGAATGAATGAGGAACAGCCAGAGAGTGCTTGTCACTTGCTCTCTGTACAGCTGGAGGCCAGTGATGCGTCCTTCAGGGCTCTGCCTTGGACCGGTGCTCTTCAACACCTTTATCAAGGCTTTGAGCAGTCAGATTGAGACACCCCTCAGCCTGTTTGCAGGTGCCAGGAAGCTGAGAGGTGCAGTTAACACAAGAACATGGAGGGATCCCATCAGGAGAAACACTGGGAACGTTGAGAACATAAGAACCTCTTGAGGTTCAACAATTCCAAGTTTATGGTTCTGCACCTTCATTGGGGCAGTCCCAGACATGAGAAGAGCTTGGGAGAGGAACTCCTTGAGAGCAGTTTCACAGAGAAAGATTTGGGGGTACTGGTGGACCAAAAGCTGGACATGACACAGCAATGTGAAATTTCAGCCCAGAAAAACAACCGTAACCTGAGCTGCATAGAAAAAGGTGTGGCCAGTATTAATGGCTGGGAGTCAACTGAAGACATGAGAAAACACCAAAATTCTTGTAGGCTTTGTTTGCATCTTCTACATTCCTTACATAAAACAATAACATTGGCCTGTATTTCTACCAATTCAAAGTTGCTGCTGAGTTCAGATGGCTACGGCCTCAAGGGGAGGTCATGAAATTGCAGAATATCAGGAAGGAAAACACTCTCCACCTAATGACTCACCAGGCTGGTCAAGGCAAGAGCTGCTGCCTAAAAAATACCCCAAGGCCATGGGACAAGGCTGTCCCGCCCCTCCACAACCAGCATAAAAGCCGGCCCAACACCTCTCTCCCTCACACACTTCTGACACCTTCTCCTCTGGTGCCAAAAACCAGGTGAGTCTCAAGCCCCTGACCCTCCTGCTCCTGCGCCCCGGCCCCTCCCTTCCAGCTCGCTTGGCCCCAGCCACAGCAGCCCTCACCCCTCCCCAAAGCCCCCAAACAGCCTCCACATTCCCCATAGCCCTCCTGCATCACAGCCCCTTGCACCCCACACCCCTGCCCTGCCCTGCCTCACTCCCCTCTCTCTTCCAGGGACCCTCCACACCACATCCATGGCCTGCTACAACCGCTGCCAACCCTGCGGACCCACCCCACTGGCCAACAGCTGCAACGAGCCCTGTGCCCTGCAATGCCAGGACTCCAGCGTTGTCATCAACCCTTCCCCTGTGCTGGTCACCCTGCCAGGACTCATCATGACCTCCTTCCCCCAGAACACC
>NW_008238962.1:264241-266921 GCF_000691975.1 Corvus brachyrhynchos
AAGGGCAGAAGGGGTGGCTACATCTGCTAAGGACCCTTGGCACCACTCCTGACACCAACCACCCACTCCCTGGAACACATCTCAGGCATTGAGAACGCCTCTCTGAGCCAAGCCTCTCAAACTAGCTCAGAGCTTCCAGCTCCTGCCCTCAGGCCACCAAGCAAGGCAGCAGCCAAGGAGCCAGCCCAGGCTGACTGCAAGCATGGCCCATCTGCCTCCTCCTCTTCTCCCACTCCCTGCTCTGCATCGCCCCTTTGGCTCTGTCCAGTCCCCTCTGCTGCAAACCCCTTCTCCCAAGCCAGAGACCATTGGGCACCTCTGCTGGGCTGCTCCCAGTGTGGGGCAAGAAGCCATTTATGCTCTGGCCAAACCTACTGCAAGCAAAGGACCTTGGCTGATGATTGCCCTGATTGCACCTCAGACCAGCTCCTTTCTAGTGGATGCTCATGACCTTTCACTGTTCTTTCGCCTCAATAAAATTCTCTTGTCTCACAGCCTGAGATGTCTCCTCTTCCCTCACGGGCACACACTGGCACACTTTACTCTTCCAGTTTATCCCATAAACTCTTCACTTTCTTGATACCAGGTCTGGCTACACTAATGCAGGTCCATCCCTACTGCTGATACAAGCCCCTCCTGGGCGGTGTGTTCACATTGGCTGGACACCATTTACTCCAGCCCCACATCCTCTTCCATGATGATCTCCATATCAGCTCAAGTAGGTCCATAGCATCCTTATTTTCAGGTCCCAGAATTGAAAGCACAACTCCAGTCTCACCAGAGCAGAGTAGAGGGTCAGAATCACCCCCTCACCTCTTGCCCTTGCTGTGGGGATAAGCCCAGGACATGGGGGGTTTTTCTTCAGCACATTCACATGGCTGGGTCACATCCAGTTCTTCATCCAACAACATCCCAAGTCCTTCTCTGCGGGCATACTCTCAATCAACTCATCACCAAGCCAATATCCATTACTGAGATTGCTCTGATCCAGATGCAGGATCTTGCACTTTGTCCTGTTGACCTTCATGAGCTTCACACCAGCCCCTCTACCCAGCCCATCCAGAACCCTCTGGATGCCATTCCTAGCCTCAGACTATCAACCTCACCACTCACCTTGGTGTCACCCCAAGCTTGCCAAGGGGGCACTCAAACCCACTCTCCATGTCCCTGGAAAAGATGGGAAGTTATAATGGTTCCAGCATGAGTCTGTGGGTCACCATTCATCCCTGTTCTTCACACAGGGGCATGGAGACATTGACCACAACTCTTTGAGTGAGACCATCCTGCCCATTTCTTATCCACCAACAAGTCCAACCATCAAGTCCACATCTCTCCAGGTTACAGACAAGGATGTTGTCTGCAACAGGAACAAAAGGTTTGCACAAGTCCAGCTACATGATACTGGTCCCTCTTCCCTCATCCACCCATGCTGGAACCAATACCAACTCACCAATCTGTTGCCAAGGTCAGATGGACACTGCCTCTAGAGCATGACATGGAATTTCAGAGCTGTGGGAAGCAAAACACTCCCCTCCCAACCTCACGACTCACCAGGCTGTGCAAGGCAACAGCTTCTGCCTGGAAAACGTCCCAGTGTGATGGGCCAAGGCTATCCCAAACGTTCCGCCCCGCATCATCCTCAAGGCTGTATTCTTGATCTTCTCCAGCAGAGTCTTCTCCTCCTTATTTCCAGTAACTCAGAGATGAACAGAGTTCACCAGTATAACCAGTGAGTAGCAGAGGGGCAGGATCTCCTGCAACTGGATTGGAGAAATCACAAATATGCAGGATGCAGGCAGGGTGATGTGAGGGCATTGAGAGCAGCCCCAAGGAGGAGCACTTGGACTGTTGGTAGATGATGAATTGGATGTGTCCCAGCCATGTGCGCTCGCCAAACAGAAACCCTCCATGTCCTGGGTTCATCCCCACAGCGTGGGCAGGACAAGAGAGAGGGGGAATCTCACCATCTCCTCTCTTATACTAAGACCAGAGTTCTGTGTTGAACTCTGAGCCCCCAAAGACAAGGAAGACATGGAACCTGCTTGAGCGGATCTGTAGATGGACCTGGAAGATGATGAGAGTCAGGAAGTTATACTGGTTCCAGGATGAGTCTGTGGGTCACCACTCATCCCTGTTCTCCACACAGGTACATGGAGCTGTTGGTGTCCAGAAAAGTAAACACGCCACCCAGACGGGCATGTATCAGAGGCAGGGATAGACCTGCATTAGTGTATCTAGGCCTGTGATTCAGGAGCTGAAGGGTTTGTGTGATGATGCACTGGAAGAGCAAATTGTGCCAGTTGGTAGTAGAATGGGGAAACATTTCCTAAAAGAGGTATTGGTGCACTTTCTCACCCACCCCAGTGGACTCTACAATCCTGGCTTAGTGCTGAGTGAGATTAGAAGAGTCTTTGGGGAAGAAGGAGTCAGCTTAAGATATGATGCAGGAAAACTTTATTGAGGTAGATCACGGAAAGGACATGGGCAGCAAATGGAAGGGAGCCAGGCTGAGGTTCAAGTAGAGTGACCATCAGCCAAGGTCCTTTGGTTACAAGAGGTTTTGCCAGATCATCAATGCCTTCCAGCCCCACAGTGGGTGGTTGGTGTTAAGGGTGGTGCCGAGGGCCCTTAGCAGATGTAGCCGCCCCTTCTGCCATAGCAGCCCAGGCCTCCCCGCCCA
>NW_008238962.1:267531-269041 GCF_000691975.1 Corvus brachyrhynchos
AGGAATGCCAAGGGAGGTGTTGATGTCCTGGGGAGGTCACTCTGGAAGAGCTTGGAAAGGTCACGGTACCTGGGAGCAGTTCCGGATAGAGGAAAGAGAGCTCATGACCTTGTGTCTTGAATGGGATCAAGAGAGAAGATCTGGAAAACGAGAGGCTGTTCAGGCTGAACTTGTTCCACTGTTATGGTCTATTTGTATTTTGGAATTTACATGACAGTATACTGTGACATGTAAAGAGTATTCTTCGACCTCATTCAGAAATCCAACAAACGCGGCCCGATCCCTTTTTTCCCTGGTTGGCCTGTGACATCAAATTACTGTTTTCCGCATTCAAGCCACAAGTTTTCATAACTTATAACTTGTAAGTCTTAATGTGTTGTTCCTGTGACAACAACATTAATTACTAACGGAGAACCAGTGAGTTCCTCTTCCCTTCTTTGTCATGGTGCAGTTGTTCCTCTGTGGAATTGTGCAATCTCACGTTCTTCTCCTGAGGCCGTCTCCATCTGACCTTGGTGGTAGGTTTTAGTTGTGAGAATTAGAGACCAATGTGTTGTTGTTGATTGTGCGTGTCACGACACATAGAAGATTCAATCACAGCTTAGGAGAATTGGGCTGTCATCACTGAGGTCATGCCATGACATATGTACAAAATGGTCCATTTTGCATCCTTGCCTCCTGACTCAAGGAACTCCCAGCTTCTCCTCATCTTAAGGATATCCCAGTCCTGTCAGTGTCGTGGTCTCCCCGCACCGGTCTTGGTCAACCATGCCCATGTCCTTGTTCCTCTGTGGAGCCCCACCAGTGGTGGGGAACAGGAGGGTCATCTCCCTCAACCTGCTTGTATTTCTTTTCCCAATCCTGTCAGGGTAACTGCTGGAGCTTTTCTCTGCAAAGTACACAGGGCCACCTTACGATCAATTTATGAAATTTCAGCCCAGAACACCAAACATATCCCGGGCAGCATAGAAAGAGGTGTGGCTAGGAGGAATGGCTGAGGAACCAACTGATGACAGGAGACAACACCCAAATTCCGGTAGGCTTTGTTTGCACCTTCTACATTCAAGAAAAAAACAGTACCAATCCATTGGCCTCTATTTCTCTGAATTAAAATCTGCGGCCAAGGTCAGATGGACAAGGACTCAAGGGAATTGCAGAATTGCAGGGAGGAAAACACTCCCCAAATCATGACTCACCAGGCTGGGCCAGCCAAGAGCTGCTGCCTGCAAAACGCCCCAAAGCTATGAACAAGGCTGTCCCGCCCCTCCATGACCAGCATAAAAACCGGCCCAGTGCCTCTCTCCCTCACACACTTCTCCTCACGCCTTCTCCTCCAGCTCCTGCAGACAACAAGGTGAGTCTCAAGCCCCTGATCCTCCTGCTCCTGCACCCCTGGCCCCTCTCTGCCAGCACACTCGGCCCCAGCCTCAGAAGCCCTCACGCCTCCCCACAGCCCCATAACAGACTCCACACTCCCCACATACCTCCCGCATCACTGCCCCTTCAAGAA
>NW_008238962.1:273355-275275 GCF_000691975.1 Corvus brachyrhynchos
TGTCAGAAGGGGTGGCTACATCTGCTAAGGGCCCTCAGCACCAGCCCTGACACCACCAGCTTGGTGCTCTGGCAAAAGCTCCTGCAAGCAAAGCACCTTGGCTGATGCTTGCCCTACTTCTACCTCACACCAGATCCCTTCTACTTGTTTCTCTTGTCTTTTCCATTGTTTGCCTCAATAAAGATTTCCTGCATCAAACCTGAGCTGTCTCTTCATCTTTCTGAATTCCGATGGTCTCACCTCCTCACGCAGCACAATGCCAGAAATAAACAAACCATTGGGGTGAATGGAAAGGGGGCTCAACACCTTTCTTAGAAAATATGAGACCATGAGTAACAATCAAGACTGGCATGGGAAGCAGGGATTGAGGGGTGACACAAGCCCATCACCTACTGTACCAAAGTCTTTGACACAAGAAATTTCTCTTGCTCATGGCTCTCTCAAAGTGTCTCTGTGCCAGGACACACTCGAAAATCTCTCTTCCCAGCAGGACACTCTAACCTTCCCAAATAATAAAATAGGAACCTCACCCACTTAGGCAGGAACTCTGGAGTTCAATTGGTTCATTCTCTTCTGCTTGATCAGAGTCAGCTAAAGCCAGGTTTCCAGGACCTTGGACAGTTCAGTGTTGGATCTCCCAGGACAGACTCCACCACCTTCTTTTACTCTGGGACAAAACTCACACTGAAAAAGGCTTTTCTGCCTTGCCCATGGAATTCCATCTGTTTTCACTTGTGCCCAAGGCCTCTTGTCCTCCACATGTGCACTGCTAAGAACTGCCGGGCTGCCTCGACTTCATTCTCTGCCATCAGGAATTTGCACACACTGATGACACCCCCTTGTCGATCCGTGTCTCCTGGGAGCCTCAGCTCTCGCAGTCTCTCCTCTAGGAATGATCCTCCAGACCCTTTGGAATCTTACTGGCCCTGAACTGCTTTTCTTTCACTAAATCTACTTCATTTACACGTGGCAAGCCCAGAACTGTTCAGAACACCTCACGTGGGACCTCACCAGTGTTCAGGAGACACCCAGAGTCACCTCCCATGGCCTCATCACAACACTTCTCCCCAGTCCTGATCTGGAGACTGGGGGTCCCTTTTCCCACAATGGTACAGGGACAACTCCTGCTCCATTCATAAGATATGAAACTTTACGGCTTGAATACAGAATAAGTGAATTGAAGTCACAGACCAGCCTTAATAAAAAAGGGATCGGACACCATTAGTTGTTTGTTTTTTGAATCTCTTAATGATGTCAAGAAATACACTTAAAATGAAACGGTTCATTGTCTTGTAATTTTCACAAATCCAAATGGACCATAAAAATGAAACAAATCCATCCTAACTAGTGCCTGGCTTTCCAGTTCCTCTCTCTTGATCTCATTCAAGACAAAAGGGGATGAGCTGAGTCCTCACACGGCACCCACAAACCACAGCACACAAATGCCGCAATATGACCTCACTGAAGACATCGCACATCTCCTGGGCTCTGGTTGTTTATTCAGCCCTCCCTGACACACACGGAACAATCAAAAGCTCCCAGAGACCAACTCTCACTTTAAAGCTGCCTCCAAGGACACATGGACATGTTTCAAGAGTAGGACATGACACTGCCAAATTGTGGGAACGAAAACGCTCCCAAACTGAGGACTTACGAGACTCAGCCAACCAAGAGCTGCTGCCTAAAAAATGCCCCAAGAGCAGGGGACAAGGCTGTCCCATCTCTCTAGGACCAGCATAAAAACCGGCCCAGTGCCTCTCTCCCTCACACACTTCTCCTCACACCTTCTGCTTCTGCTCCTGCTGACAACAGGTGAGCATCAAGTCCCTGACCCTCCTCCTCCTGCACGCCCTCCTTCATCACTGCCCCTCACACCCCACACCCTGCCCTGCCTCACTCCCCTCTCTCTTCCAGGAACAC
>NW_008238962.1:275294-277961 GCF_000691975.1 Corvus brachyrhynchos
GACCCCTGCCGCCCCTGCGGACCCACCCCGCTGGCCAACAAGCCCGGTGCCCTGCAATGCCAGGACTCCCACGTTGTCATCCAGCCCTTCCCCCATGCTGGTCACCCTGCCAGGACCCATCATGACCTCCTTCCCCCAGAACACCGCCGTCGGATCCACCTCCTCGGCTGCTGTTGGCAGTGAACTCAGTGCCCAGGGACAGCCCATCTCTGGAGGATTTGGTGGATTTGGCTATGGCCGTGGATTTGGCTATGGGCTGGGAGGCCTGGGCTGCTATGGCAGAAGGGGTGGCTACATCTGCTAAGGGCCCTTGGCATCACCAGCTCGGTGCTCTGGCAACAGCTCCTGCAAGGAAAGCACCTCGGCTGATCCTCGCCCTACTCGCACCTCACACTCAATCCCTTCTACTTCTTTCTCCTTTCTCTTCATTCTTACGCCTCAATAAAGTTTTTCTGCATCAAAGCCTGAAATGCCTCCTCTTGCTTTTTGAATTCCAATGGTCTCACATCATCATCCATCACAGTGCCTGGGCTCAACAGGACATTGGTGAAAGGAAAAGGGGCACAAACACTTTTCTCTAGGAAATCTGTCACCACCAGTAACAACCAAGACTGGCACGGGAGGCAGAGAAGGGGCAGAACCTTCCATAACATTATTCAAGCCCAACACCTGCTACACCAAAGGCTTTGACACAACAGTTCTCTCCTGCTCATGGCTCTGGCAAAGTCTCTCTCCACCACCCCACACTTGACAAACTCTCTTCCCAGCAGGATTCTCAAGCCCTCCAAACAAACACTCATAAAACCTTCCATTTGGGCAGGAACTCTGGAGTGCAAGTGCTTCATTCCCTTCTGCTCAAGTAAGATGAGCAAGAGCAGAATTTCC
Source organism: Corvus brachyrhynchos (assembly GCF_000691975.1). NCBI lineage: Eukaryota > Metazoa > Chordata > Aves > Passeriformes > Corvidae > Corvus > Corvus brachyrhynchos. The sequence goes on from NW_008238962.1 coordinate 276,180, forward strand.
AGGACCTTGGACAGTTCATGTTTTGGTCTCCCGGCACAGTCTCCACCACCTCTTCCACTCTGGAACCAACCGCACACTGAAAAATTCTTGCCTTCTTTTTCCCATATAATTACATCTGTTGGGCCCAAGGCCTCTTGTCTGCCACATGTGCACTGCTGAGAACAGCCGTGCTCCCTCAACTTCATTCCCTGCCATCAGAGATTTGAACACACTGATGACCCCCTTCTGTCCCCCCCACGGACATGGGAGTCCCAGCTCTCACAGTCTCTCCTCTAGGAAAGCTCCTCCAGCCCCTTTTCAGGGCCTATTGCTGGCCCTGAAATGGTCTTGATTCACTAAATTGACTTCATTTCCACACTGGGGAGCCCAGGACTGCCCACAACCCCTCACATGGGACCTCACCACTGCTAAACATACAGCAAGAGTCACCTCTCCCTGCTTGGTCCTAACATTTTTCCCAATCCTGACCTGAAGACTTGGCGTCCCTGTTCCCACAATGATACAGGGACACCTCCTGCCCCATTTCTTCTAACCCAGAACCACAAAGGCTTTTTCAGAGAAGAAAACAATTGTTCCAAGTGACACCCAGACATTCCTTCCTACCTGGGATGACTCCCCCTCAAGAAATAGCCCTTGTACATTCTTGGATAGTTTGGAATGATGCAGTAGGAGACAGTGTCAAAGACAATGCTAAGAGGTGGAGGTAAACAGAGGCCATGACTCTCGCATCATTAACAATAAGATTTTCTTCTCTGTAGGTAACACAGAAGTCACTAAGATACAATTTTGCCCTCCAAAATCAACTCTAACCGCTCCTTTTCACCTTCTTGTCCAACCTGCACTGACAATGCTTTCCAGGTGAAAATAATTGTCCCATCCTTGTCTGCAGGAACAAGGTCCCTGGAAAGGTGTTTACAAAGGAAAAGGGAAAAAATGCACTGGTAGGGCAGGTCCCAATACCTGGCAGAGCTGCAAAGCCCAGACTAGCCTGACAGGGCTGTGAGGAAAACAGGCCCCTCTTCTAAATGCAACCACAACCAGTGGCAGAGGGTGACCGATGACACCCCACCCCTTCAAAGCTTGGGTCGCTTCTTCAAACTGCCCCGACATGCCTCCTCAGCAAAAGAATATTTCTCTAATACTCCCACTTAAAAGCGGCCGCAAAGGTCAGACGGACACGGTCTCAAGAGCAGGACATCAAACTGCACAGATGTGGGAAGGAAAACACTCCCTGCCTGAAGATTCACCAGTCTGGGCCAGGCAAAAGCTGCTGCCTGAGAAATGCCTCAAGGGCATCGGCCGAGGCTGGCCCGCCCCTCCACAACCAGCATAAAAGCCGACTCAGGGCCTGTCTCCCTCACACATTTCTCCTCACACCTTCTCCTTCTGCTCCTGCTGACAACCAGGTGAGTCTCAAGCCCCTGACCCTCCTGCTCCTGCACCCCTGGCACCTCTCTTCCAGCATGCTCGGCCCCAGCCTCAGCAATCTTCATACCTCCCCACAGCCCCACAACAGCCTCCACACTCCCTCACCCTCCTGCATCACTGTCCCTCGCACCCCTCACACCCCCCTGCCCTGTCTCAATCCTCTCTCTCTTCCAGGGATCCTCCACACCACACCCATGGCCTGCTACAACCTCTGCCAGCCCTGCGGACCCACCCCGCTGGCCAACAGCTGCAACGAGCCCTGCGCCCTGCAATGCCAGGACTCCAGCGTTGTCATCAACCCTTCCCCTGTGCTGGTCACCCTGCCAGGACCCATCATGACCTCCTTCCCCAAGA
>NW_008238962.1:278265-280782 GCF_000691975.1 Corvus brachyrhynchos
GTGCCCTGGCAACAGCTCCTGCAAGCAAAGCACCTCGACTGATGGTCACCCTTATTGTACCTCACACCATCTCCCTTCCACTTGTTTCTCCTGCCTTATACTTCTTTTGCCTCAATAAAGTATCCTTGTAACATAGCCTGAGACGTCTCCTCCTCCTTTGTTCTACCAGAGCTCTTGCAATTTCACCTAGCACAAAGTCAGGAGCCAACAGCCCATCAGTGTGGGTGCAAAAGGGGCCACAAGACCTCTCCTGGGATATCTGTCAACAGCAGAACCATCCACTGGGTTTCCAGAATAGAGCTCAAGCCCTTCCTTTTCCCAAAGCCTTGGACACACCAATGCACTTGTGCCCATATCTCCAACACAACCTCTCAATGGCAGCAAACATTTGTCCAACTCCTCTCCACCGGGAATCTCTGAACATCCCAGCGCTGGAATCCAGGAGTGCACAAGGAACCTGGGGGAATCAATTAGTTCAAGCTGACCTGGTGCCCAGACAAAGCAACCAGCCTTCCCTCAGCTGCTCCTCACAGAAATGGTTCTGTAGATTCTTCACCAACATCCTTGTTCTTTGGACATCCTCGAGCACCTCAATATCTTTCTTGCTCTGAGGAGCCTAAAACTGAGCTCAGATTCAGGGTGTGGCCTCACCAGTATCCAATACAGTGGGACAGTCACTGCCATGGACTTGCTGGCCCCACTATAGGTGATAAAAGCCAGGATGCTATTGGTTTTCATGGCCATCTGGGGACACATTGGACCATGTGCAGCGACCTGTCGACCAGCACTCCCAGATCCTTTTCCCACAGGCAGCTTTCTAGTCACTCCTTCCCAAGCCTGGAGATTTAAGTATTTACTACATTCCAAGTAAAAATCATCCACAGCCTTTCCCTCATTTACTGAGGAGGTCACATCATCACCTCAGGTGATGAGGTTGGTCAAGAAGGATCTGACTTTGCTAAACTCAGGCTGGCTGGGCCTGATCACCTGGTTGTCCTGCAGGGGCCATTAAATACTCTCAAGATGATCTGCTCCAGCAGCTTCTGCAGCACTGGCCTCAGACTGACAGGCCTGGAGTTGCCCAGACTCTTCTTCTGGCCCTTCTTCTAGGGGAGAATCCCATTTGCAAGCCTCCATCAACTGGGACCTCCCCAGTCAGCCAGGACTGCTGGCAAAGAATAGCAAGTGGCTTGAGAGCAGTTCCACCAGCTCCCTCAGAGCCCTTGGGTGTATCCATTCAGTGCCACAGACAAGTCTATCACTGACCATTCTCATTGGATTGTGAGGGCTTCATTCTGCTCCCTGGTGAGGAACTTTCTCCCTCAGCAGGACTCTGTGCCCATCCCAGGAAGCACAATCACACCAAAGGGAATCACTAGTGCTCAAGGAACCTCTTGGACGTGACCAAAGACTCATCGTAGAATGGTTTGGCTTGGAAAGGACCTTGCGGACTCTCTCATTCCAGCCCCTGCCGTGGACAAAGACATCTTCCACTATCCCAGGTTGCTCCAAGCCCTGGCCAACCCAGCCTCAAACACTACCGGGGTCGTGGCAGTCACAGCTTCTCTGGGCAGCCTGTGCCAGGGCCTCATCCCCCACACAGGGAAGAATTTCATCCCAGTATCCCATCTAACCCTACCCTCCGGCAGTGGGAAGAAATTTCCCCTTGTCCCATCCCCCTCTGTTTGTGTAGGAGATCGTGGAATCCAACCCAACCTGCTCAAGCAGGAACTGCTCAACAAGGCTGCCCATGACCACGTAAACTCAAGGTTTAGTAACTCAAGGCCATTTTCACTTGTGCCATCACTTGCTAAAAGGGAGAAAAGAGCAACAAGAGTCTCGCAAAAAAACTTTTCAGAAAGCTGTGGAGAGAGAGAAGATCTCTCCTCTGGCTGCTTTGTCTGCATCTAAAAATCCGCAGATCATACAACCACTACTCAAAAGTCTTGTTCTCCACATCCCTCAGCAGCTGTTCCTTGAACGTGTCATACCAGAAACACCAGGGTGTCAAAGCCAGAGCAGAAACAATGAGAAAGGCCGGTCAGAAGGACAGGTCTGGCCACCTGGTGGTGATGTGGGGAGGAATGACCATGATGGAAGGATCAACTCCTCACACATGGCAGAGCTGCAAAGCCCAGACCAGTCGGACAAGGATGCAATAGAATGGGGCCCATTCATACAACACACCCACAAACCAAACCACACAAGAGCAACAGGATGGCCACTCTGATGACACCGCTAAGTTATTGTTGTCTATTCTGCATTCTCTGACATGCATCTTCCATGCAAATCCTGCCAAATAAAAACTTTCATTTCAAAGCTGAAGGTCATATGGACACGGCATCAAGAGCAGGACATCAAACTGCCAAATTGAGGGGAAGGAAAACACTCCCCAGCTCATGACTCACCAGACTCGGCAGGCCAAGAGCTGAGGCCTCCAAAATGCCCCAAGGCCATGGGACAAGGCTGTCCCGCCCCTCCACAACCAGCATAAAAGCCGGCCCAGCGCCTCTCTCG
>NW_008238962.1:282863-284558 GCF_000691975.1 Corvus brachyrhynchos
TGATGTCGTCCCCCCCCCCCAACAACGGCCAGGCACGCCTGGCAGGGTGAAGAGGGCCCCTCTTCACAACACACCCACAAACTAAATCACACAGGTGCCAAAGGGTGACCTCACTGATGACACCCATATTTTCCCGAAGCTTTTGTTGTTTATTCTGGTTTCTCTGATGCCCATCTTCAATGAAAACCTTCCCAAACACCAACTCTCACTTTAACGCTGCCACCAAGGTCAGATGGACACCGACTCAAGGGCATGATATGGAGTTGTACAATTGCTAGAAGGAAAACATTCCTCACCTCATGAATCGCAAGGCTGGGCCAGGCAAAACTGATGATTTCCATTCAGGTACCTTGAAAGAGTTACAAGGTTACTCTCTTTTTCTGAAAATTTAACATATCCCGTTCCTTCAACTGCTCCTCACATGTCTTCTTCTTCTTCTTATCCTTCACTGGCTGCCATGAACAAGCACAAGACTTTGGGGAGCATGGGAGGCTTCCCAAAATACCTAAATGGGATTGCCTGCCCATCTCCAGTGTGTGGATACAAATATTGCTGCTAGCAAGATTTTTTCCCGCTTCTTTCCAGTCCCGTGAGATACTTTTCTCTCTCACAGAAGATATTTGTAGACTTCTATAGAATAGGAACACCTGCGGCCTTGCAAAGCCTTGTTTATAGTACAGTAGAAAAATATTTTGACAACGGATGTTTTAGGAACTTAGCCAATCACCCCAAGGGATGGCTGATCCTTTGGCCAATTGGATTATGAAGAAAAAAGTCTATAAAAGAGCTGTAAAATAGTTAAATAAATCAATCTTGCTGCACAACTCCTGCCTGTTGGATCTCTCTTCGCCTCCCTACCACTGTGGGACACCATGATACCAGTGGGAAAAGCCTGGCATATAGACAGGTTTGGAAAGTTGGAAACACGGAAAGGAGGGAGAGAATGAAATGGAAGGGGACAGCCCACACCCCCACAAGAGCTGCAAAGCCCAGACCAGCCTGATGTGGCTCTGGGGAAATGAGGCACCTCTTCACAAGACAGCAACAAACCACAGCACACAGGGCGATCTCACTGATGACATCTCATCTCTACAAAGCTTTCATCATGACTTCAAACGCTCCTTGAAAAACATCATCATCATCAGGTTTGGTCACTGAAACTCACACATTAAAGTTGCCATCAAGGTCAGATGGACACAGCTTCAAGAGCAGGACATGACACTGAAGAGTTGCGAGAAGGAAAACACTCCCAACATCATCACTCACCAGCCTGGGCCACCCATGAGCTGCTGCCTGCAAAATGCCCCAAGGCCATGGGACAAGGCTGTCCCGCCCCTCCATGACCAGCATAAAAGCCGGCCCAGTGCCCCTCTCCCTCACACACTTCCCACACCTTCTCCTTCTGCTCCTACTGACAACTAGGTGACCTTCAAGACCCTGACCCTCCTGCTCCAGGCCCCCTGGCCCTCTCTGCCAGCACACTCAGGCCCCAGCCTCAGCAGCCTTCACACCTCCCCACAGCCCCACAACAGCCTCCACACTCCCTCACCCTCCTGCATCACCACGCCTCACACTCCCACACCCCTGCCCTGCCACACACCCCTCTCTCTTCCAGGAAACCTCCACACCACACCCATGGCCTGCTACAACCGCTGCCAGCCCTGCGGACCCACCCCGCTGGCCAACAGCTGCCAC
>NW_008238962.1:285074-288016 GCF_000691975.1 Corvus brachyrhynchos
TGGTGGCTTTGGCTATGGCCTTGGCTATGGCCGTGGATTTGGCTATGGGCTGGGAGGCCTGGGCTGCTATGGCAGAAGGGGTGGCTACATCTGCTAAGGACCCTCAGCACCGCCCTTGACACCAACCATCCACTCCCTGGAACACATCTCAGGCATTGAAGGCGCCTCTCTGGGCCCAGGCTCTCAAACGTGCTCAGCGCTTCCAGCTCCTACTCTCAGGCCACCAAGCAAGGCAGCAGCCAAAGGGCCGGCCCAGGCTGCCTGCAAGCATGGCCCATCTTCCTCCTCCTCTTCTCCCACTCCCTGCTCTGCATCGCCCCTTTGGCTCTGTCCAGTCCCCTCTGCTGCAAACCCCTTCTCCCAAGCCAGAGACCATTGGGCACCTCTGCTGGGCTGCTCCCAGTGTGGGGCAGGAAGGCTGTGATGCTCTGGCCAAACCTACTGCAAGCAAAGGACCTCGGCTGATGGTTGCCCTGATTGCACCTCAGCCCAGTTACCTTCCACTGACTGCTTCTGCTTTTTCACTATTTTGTCGCAATAAAGTTTTTCTTGCATGACAACTACCGATGTCTGTTATCTGAATGGAGGTCGTAATGAAGTTGGTGTGAAACTTGTTTCCCTTTTAGTGGCCCATAGGAGAGCAGGAATCCAGAGTCCAAGTGTCTCCAGGAGAAGTTTAGGTTGGATATTAAGGAATATTCCTTCATGGAGATGGTTGTCCTTCCTGTCACAGACTGCAGAGGGTAGTGGTGGAGTCTTCATCCCTGCAGGGATTTAATATCCCTGTAGATGTGTCACTTGGGGACATGGGTAAGTGGTGGTCTTGGTAGTGTTGAGGGAAAGGTTAAACTTTATATTTTAAATTTAGATCTTTTTCAAGAAAAAGGTTTCTAAGATCTGGCTGTTTAGTGGTGGATTTCATAGTCCTGCATTAACAGTTGGACTCAATTTCAAGGGTCTTTTCCTGCTGAACTGATTCCAGGAAGGTCGGTGGCACATGTGCAAGGGAGCAGAGGCCAAATGAGAGTGGCAGCAGGGGAGCGGTGAGCCAGGTCTTTGGGGTCTTGAGTCGTGGAGAGTGCCCAGGGCTGAGGCAACTCCTCTTGGAGGATTTCTGTTCAGGAAATGGCCCTTGTCTGAGCTCTGTGTCAGCTCTGTCCCAGTGACTCGGCCTGGGCATGAGGAGAGAGCTGTGGCTGCTGTTGAAGTCAACCTTTTTGTGAAGCCTTTGAGGCTCCTTGCCATTCTCCACTCCCAGAGCAGCCGAGCAAGTCTGGGTTTCCTGAGAGTGCAGTGAGTGGGCTGCGAGTGGCTACGGGGCTGTGCCCAGAGGCTGCAGATCAGTGGCCCAAAGTGCCAATAGAGGCAAGTCTCAAGGGAAGTAGGTCAAGAGTTGTATCCATGGGGCCAATCCTGTTCAAGATCCTCACCAATGACATGGGCAGTGGGACTGTTGTCCCATCAGCAAGTTGGCAGATGATGGAGCGGCTGAGGCAATGGATGGTTGTGCCACAAGTGAGAGGGACGTGGAGACTGAGGGTTAAAGGAATCTCCTGAAGTTCAAGCAAGGGAAATGTGAAGTTCTTCATCTGGTCAGGAATGGCACTGGGCCCCAGGTCATGCAGGGGGCTGAGGCTGGAAAGATGCTTTGCTGAGCAGGACCCTGTGGTGCTGGTGGAGAGCAAAGGGACCACAAGGTCTCAATCCTTTCCTTCCTTGAAAAGGCATCACCACTGCCCGAGATAGGTTTCAGACAGTTCTTGTCATGAAGTTGGGAGAAGTGGCCTTTCCTCTCTTTAGCGCACTGGTGGGGTCCCGTGTGAGGTGGTGTGGGCAGTTCTGGGCTGCCCAGGGAAAGAAGCACAAGGGCTTAGTGAAGCAAGTCTAGATCAGGGCTACCAAGATACTGAAATGGCTGGAGAATCATTCCTAGAGGATTGAGAGAGCTGAGACTCGCAGGGGACAAGGATGGACAGGAGGGTGTCATCAGTGTGTGAAATCCCTGATGGCAGGGATTGAAGTTGAGGGAGCCCGGCTGTTCTCAGCAGTGCACACACAAGGGGGAAGAGCACAAGTGAAAACAGATGGAATTCCATGGGCAAAGAAGGCACTTGGACTGTTGGTAGATGATGAATTGGATGTGTCCCAGCCATGTGCGCTCGCCAAACAGAAACCCTCCATGTCCTGGGTTCATCCCCACAGCGTGGGCAGGACAAGAGAGAGGAGGAATCTCACCATCTCCTCTCTTATACTAAGATCAGAGTTCTGTGTTGAACTCTGAGCCCCCAAAGACAAGGAAGACATGGAACCTGCTTGAGCGGATCTGTAGATGGACCTGGAAGATGATGAGAGTCAGGAAGTTATACTGGTTCCAGGATGAGTCTGTGGGTCACCACTCATCCCTGTTCTCCACACAGGTACATGGAGCTGTTGGTGTCCAGAAAAGTAAACACGCCACCCAGACGGGCATGTATCAGAGGCAGGGATAGACCTGCATTAGTGTATCTAGGCCTGTGATTCAGGAGCTGAAGGGTTTGTGTGATGATGCACTGGAAGAGCAAATTGTGCCAGTTGGTAGTAGAATGGGGAAACATTTCCTAAAAGAGGTATTGGTGCACCTTCTCACCCACCCCAGTGGGCGAACCGTAACCCTAACCCTAAACCTAACCCAATCCTGGCTTATTGCTGAGTGAGATTAGAAGAGTCTTTGGGGAAGAAGGAAGGAGTCAGCTTAAGATATGATACAGGAAAGCTTTATTGAGTTAGAACACAGAAAGGTCATGAACAGCAAATGGAAGGGAGCCAGGCTGAGGTTCAAGTAGAGTGACCATCAGCCAAGGTCCTTTGGTTACAAGAGGTTTTGCCAGATCATCAATGCCTTCCAGCCCCACAGTGGGTGGTTGGTGTTAAGGGTGGTGCCGAGGGCCCTTGGCACGGGTAGC
>NW_008238962.1:294206-296991 GCF_000691975.1 Corvus brachyrhynchos
TGTCAGAAGGGGTGGCTACATCTGCTAAGGGCCCTCAGCACCAGCCCTGACACCACCAGCTTGGTGCTCTGGCAAAAGCTCCTGCAAGCAAAGCACCTTGGCTGATGCTTGCCCTACTTCTACCTCACACCAGATCCCTTCTACTTGTTTCTCTTGTCTTTTCCATTGTTTGCCTCAATAAAGATTTCCTGCATCAAACCTGAGCTGTCTCTTCATCTTTCTGAATTCCGATGGTCTCACCTCCTCACGCAGCACAATGCCAGAAATAAACAAACCATTGGGGTGAATGGAAAGGGGGCTCAACACCTTTCTTAGAAAATATGAGACCATGAGTAACAATCAAGACTGGCATGGGAAGCAGGGATTGAGGGGTGACACAAGCCCATCACCTACTGTACCAAAGTCTTTGACACAAGAAATTTCTCTTGCTCATGGCTCTCTCAAAGTGTCTCTGTGCCAGGACACACTCGAAAATCTCTCTTCCCAGCAGGACACTCTAACCTTCCCAAATAATAAAATAGGAACCTCACCCACTTAGGCAGGAACTCTGGAGTTCAATTGGTTCATTCTCTTCTGCTTGATCAGAGTCAGCTAAAGCCAGGTTTCCAGGACCTTGGACAGTTCAGTGTTGGATCTCCCAGGACAGACTCCACCACCTTCTTTTACTCTGGGACAAAACTCACACTGAAAAAGGCTTTTCTGCCTTGCCCATGGAATTCCATCTGTTTTCACTTGTGCCCAAGGCCTCTTGTCCTCCACATGTGCACTGCTAAGAACTGCTGGGCTGCCTCAACTTCATTCTCTGCCATCAGGAATTTGCACACACTGATGACACCCCCTCGTCCATCTGTGTCTCCTGGGAGTCTCAGCTCTCGCAGTCTCTCCTCTAGGAATGATCCTCCAGACCCTTTGGAATCTTACTGGCCCTGAACTGCTTTTCTTTCACTAAATCTACTTCATTTACACATGGCAAGCCCAGAACTGTTCAGAACACCACACGTGGGACCTCACCAGTGTTCAGGAGACACCCAGAGTCACCTCCCATGGCCTCATCACAACACTTCTCCCCAGTCCTGAACTGGAGACTTTGGCGGTCCCTTTTCCCACAATGGTACAGGGACAAGTCCTGCTCCATTTTTTCTCACCCAGAAACACAAGGACTATTTCCCAGAAGAAAACAATTCCTACATCTGATACTCAGACATTCCTTCCTACCTGGGATGACTCCTCCCAAGAAACAGCCATTGGCATCTGCCCATGCTGAGCTCCAGCAAATATCCAGCACCTGTCAGATTTTCAGGGTTGGCCCAATGGATCCAACTCCTGGACTACAGCACTGGGGACTTGCTGCCATCTGGATTTTGGGACACTGAACAAAAGCCTCCAGGTCCAGCCCTTCAGACTGTTCTCAGGCCACCATGCTGGACACTGACAGAATGCAGATTTGCCTGGGTTGTTGTCAAGGATCATGCTATGCTTACGCCCAACAACCCTGGGCAACTTCCAAATCCTCTTTCTGACAATCACAAGTGTCCTCAGCCCTTCACACTCAGCCCAAGTAGAGAGCTATATCACCCTGGATATCAAAACCTTAAAAGCAAGAAGGGCACCAAGATATCCACAGAACACAGTGAACAGGAAAAGTCATGTGTAGTGTAAGGCATAGCCAGGTGGGATCGAGGAGGGGAGCGATGGAATGTGAGGGAAGGGGCAACACAGCTGCAAATCCCAGAGCAGTCGGACAGGGCTGGGAGGGAATGGGGCCCCTCTTCACAACACAACCCACAAATCACAGCACATGAGTGCCACAGGATGATCTCACTGACGACACCACACCTCTCCTAAGTTTTGGTTGTTTATTGGGCCCAGTCTAATACCCATCTTCCATGCAAACCCTCCCAAATACCAACTCACACTTAAAAGCTGCCATCAAGGTTAGATGGAAAAGGCCTCAAGAGAATGAGATGAAATCATAGAATTTTATGAAGAAATGCCCGTAACATGACAGAGAAGGAAAGAGGAGCACGCTGACCATCAGGTAGTAATTACTGGGTTTTGCTAACAGGAACACAGTATTAATACTTAGAGGATATAAGATATGAAACTTTATGGCTTGAATACAGAATAAGTGAATTGAAGTCACAGACCAGCCTTGGTAAAAAAGGGATCGGACACAATTAGTTGTTTGTTTTTTGAATTTCTTAATGATGTCAAGAAATACACTTAAAATGAAACAGTTCATTGTCATGTAATTTTCACAAATCCAAATGGACCATAAAAATGAAACAAATCCAACCTAACTAGTGCCTTGTTTTCCAGTTCCTCTCTCTTGATCTCATTCAAGACAAAAGGGGATGAGCTGAGTCCTCACACGGCACCCACAAACCACAGCACACAAATGCCGCAATATGACCTCACTGAAGACATCGCACATCTCCTGGGCTCTGGTTGTTTATTCAGCCCTCCCTGACACACACGGAACAATCAAAAGCTCCCAGAGACCAACTCTCACTTTAAAGCTGCCTCCAAGGACACATGGACATGTTTCAAGAGTAGGACATGACACTGCCAAATTGTGGGAACGAAAACGCTCCCAAACTGAGGACTTACGAGACTCAGCCAACCAAGAGCTGCTGCCTAAAAAATGCCCCAAGAGCAGGGGACAAGGCTGTCCCATCTCTCTAGGACCAGCATAAAAACCGGCCCAGCGCTTCTCTCACTCACACACTTCTCCTCACACACTTCTCCTCAAGCCTTCTCCTTCTGCTCCTGCTGACAACCAGGT
>NW_008238963.1:0-4905 GCF_000691975.1 Corvus brachyrhynchos
CCCCTAAGGTTATTGACACAAGACGAACTACACAAATATTAAAATAAGATGTGATTAGAAATTAGATGTGTATTTTGATTAAAATTACTTATTCCTTCTTTTTCCTCTTTTCTCCTTTTCTTTTCTTTTCTTTTCTTTTCTTTTCTTTTCTTTTCTTTTCTTTTCTTTTCTTTTCTTTTCTTTTCTTTTCTTTTCTTTTCTTTTCTTTTCTTTTCTTTTCTTTTCTTTTCTTTTCTTTTCTTTTCTTTTCTTTTCTTTTCTTTTCTTTTCTTTTCTTTTCTTTTCTTTTCTTTTCTTTTCTTTTCTTTTCTTTTCTTTTCTTTTCTTTTCTTTTCTTTTCTTTTCTTTTCTTTTCTTTTCTTTTCTTTTCTTTTCTTTTCTTTTCTTTTCTTTTCTTTTCTTTTCTTTTCTTTTCTTTTCTTTTCTTTTCTTTTCTTTTCTTTTCTTTTCTTTTCTTTTCTTTTCTTTTCTTTTCTTTTCTTTTCTTTTCTTTTCTTTTCTTTTCTTTTCTTTTCTTTTCTTTTCTTTTCTTTTCTTTTCTTTTCTTTTCTTTTCTTTTCTTTTCTTTTCTTTTCTTTTCTTTTCTTTTCTTTTCTTTTCTTTTCTTTTCTTTTCTTTTCTTTTCTTTTCTTTTCTTTTCTTTTCTTTTCTTTTCTTTTCTTTTCTTTTCTTTTCTTTTCTTTTCTTTTCTTTTCTTTTCTTTTCTTTTCTTTTCTTTTCTTTTCTTTTCTTTTCTTTTCTTTTCTTTTCTTTTCTTTTCTTTTCTTTTCTTTTCTTTTCTTTTCTTTTCTTTTCTTTTCTTTTCTTTTCTTTTCTTTTCTTTTCTTTTCTTTTCTTTTCTTTTCTTTTCTTTTCTTTTCTTTTCTTTTCTTTTCTTTTCTTTTCTTTTCTTTTCTTTTCTTTTCTTTTCTTTTCTTTTCTTTTCTTTTCTTTTCTTTTCTTTTCTTTTCTTTTCTTTTCTTTTCTTTTCTTTTCTTTTCTTTTCTTTTCTTTTCTTTTCTTTTCTTTTCTTTTCTTTTCTTTTCTTTTCTTTTCTTTTCTTTTCTTTTCTTTTCTTTTCTTTTCTTTTCTTTTCTTTTCTTTTCTTTTCTTTTCTTTTCTTTTCTTTTCTTTTCTTTTCTTTTCTTTTCTTTTCTTTTCTTTTCTTTTCTTTTCTTTTCTTTTCTTTTCTTTTCTTTTCTTTTCTTTTCTTTTCTTTTCTTTTCTTTTCTTTTCTTTTCTTTTCTTTTCTTTTCTTTTCTTTTCTTTTCTTTTCTTTTCTTTTCTTTTCTTTTCTTTTCTTTTCTTTTCTTTTCTTTTCTTTTCTTTTCTTTTCTTTTCTTTTCTTTTCTTTTCTTTTCTTTTCTTTTCTTTTCTTTTCTTTTCTTTTCTTTTCTTTTCTTTTCTTTTCTTTTCTTTTCTTTTCTTTTCTTTTCTTTTCTTTTCTTTTCTTTTCTTTTCTTTTCTTTTCTTTTCTTTTCTTTTCTTTTCTTTTCTTTTCTTTTCTTTTCTTTTCTTTTCTTTTCTTTTCTTTTCTTTTCTTTTCTTTTCTTTTCTTTTCTTTTCTTTTCTTTTCTTTTCTTTTCTTTTCTTTTCTTTTCTTTTCTTTTCTTTTCTTTTCTTTTCTTTTCTTTTCTTTTCTTTTCTTTTCTTTTCTTTTCTTTTCTTTTCTTTTCTTTTCTTTTCTTTTCTTTTCTTTTCTTTTCTTTTCTTTTCTTTTCTTTTCTTTTCTTTTCTTTTCTTTTCTTTTCTTTTCTTTTCTTTTCTTTTCTTTTCTTTTCTTTTCTTTTCTTTTCTTTTCTTTTCTTTTCTTTTCTTTTCTTTTCTTTTCTTTTCTTTTCTTTTCTTTTCTTTTCTTTTCTTTTCTTTTCTTTTCTTTTCTTTTCTTTTCTTTTCTTTTCTTTTCTTTTCTTTTCTTTTCTTTTCTTTTCTTTTCTTTTCTTTTCTTTTCTTTTCTTTTCTTTTCTTTTCTTTTCTTTTCTTTTCTTTTCTTTTCTTTTCTTTTCTTTTCTTTTCTTTTCTTTTCTTTTCTTTTCTTTTCTTTTCTTTTCTTTTCTTTTCTTTTCTTTTCTTTTCTTTTCTTTTCTTTTCTTTTCTTTTCTTTTCTTTTCTTTTCTTTTCTTTTCTTTTCTTTTCTTTTCTTTTCTTTTCTTTTCTTTTCTTTTCTTTTCTTTTCTTTTCTTTTCTTTTCTTTTCTTTTCTTTTCTTTTCTTTTCTTTTCTTTTCTTTTCTTTTCTTTTCTTTTCTTTTCTTTTCTTTTCTTTTCTTTTCTTTTCTTTTCTTTTCTTTTCTTTTCTTTTCTTTTCTTTTCTTTTCTTTTCTTTTCTTTTCTTTTCTTTTCTTTTCTTTTCTTTTCTTTTCTTTTCTTTTCTTTTCTTTTCTTTTCTTTTCTTTTCTTTTCTTTTCTTTTCTTTTCTTTTCTTTTCTTTTCTTTTCTTTTCTTTTCTTTTCTTTTCTTTTCTTTTCTTTTCTTTTCTTTTCTTTTCTTTTCTTTTCTTTTCTTTTCTTTTCTTTTCTTTTCTTTTCTTTTCTTTTCTTTTCTTTTCTTTTCTTTTCTTTTCTTTTCTTTTCTTTTCTTTTCTTTTCTTTTCTTTTCTTTTCTTTTCTTTTCTTTTCTTTTCTTTTCTTTTCTTTTCTTTTCTTTTCTTTTCTTTTCTTTTCTTTTCTTTTCTTTTCTTTTCTTTTCTTTTCTTTTCTTTTCTTTTCTTTTCTTTTCTTTTCTTTTCTTTTCTTTTCTTTTCTTTTCTTTTCTTTTCTTTTCTTTTCTTTTCTTTTCTTTTCTTTTCTTTTCTTTTCTTTTCTTTTCTTTTCTTTTCTTTTCTTTTCTTTTCTTTTCTTTTCTTTTCTTTTCTTTTCTTTTCTTTTCTTTTCTTTTCTTTTCTTTTCTTTTCTTTTCTTTTCTTTTCTTTTCTTTTCTTTTCTTTTCTTTTCTTTTCTTTTCTTTTCTTTTCTTTTCTTTTCTTTTCTTTTCTTTTCTTTTCTTTTCTTTTCTTTTCTTTTCTTTTCTTTTCTTTTCTTTTCTTTTCTTTTCTTTTCTTTTCTTTTCTTTTCTTTTCTTTTCTTTTCTTTTCTTTTCTTTTCTTTTCTTTTCTTTTCTTTTCTTTTCTTTTCTTTTCTTTTCTTTTCTTTTCTTTTCTTTTCTTTTCTTTTCTTTTCTTTTCTTTTCTTTTCTTTTCTTTTCTTTTCTTTTCTTTTCTTTTCTTTTCTTTTCTTTTCTTTTCTTTTCTTTTCTTTTCTTTTCTTTTCTTTTCTTTTCTTTTCTTTTCTTTTCTTTTCTTTTCTTTTCTTTTCTTTTCTTTTCTTTTCTTTTCTTTTCTTTTCTTTTCTTTTCTTTTCTTTTCTTTTCTTTTCTTTTCTTTTCTTTTCTTTTCTTTTCTTTTCTTTTCTTTTCTTTTCTTTTCTTTTCTTTTCTTTTCTTTTCTTTTCTTTTCTTTTCTTTTCTTTTCTTTTCTTTTCTTTTCTTTTCTTTTCTTTTCTTTTCTTTTCTTTTCTTTTCTTTTCTTTTCTTTTCTTTTCTTTTCTTTTCTTTTCTTTTCTTTTCTTTTCTTTTCTTTTCTTTTCTTTTCTTTTCTTTTCTTTTCTTTTCTTTTCTTTTCTTTTCTTTTCTTTTCTTTTCTTTTCTTTTCTTTTCTTTTCTTTTCTTTTCTTTTCTTTTCTTTTCTTTTCTTTTCTTTTCTTTTCTTTTCTTTTCTTTTCTTTTCTTTTCTTTTCTTTTCTTTTCTTTTCTTTTCTTTTCTTTTCTTTTCTTTTCTTTTCTTTTCTTTTCTTTTCTTTTCTTTTCTTTTCTTTTCTTTTCTTTTCTTTTCTTTTCTTTTCTTTTCTTTTCTTTTCTTTTCTTTTCTTTTCTTTTCTTTTCTTTTCTTTTCTTTTCTTTTCTTTTCTTTTCTTTTCTTTTCTTTTCTTTTCTTTTCTTTTCTTTTCTTTTCTTTTCTTTTCGATCATTGCCAAGGACAGAGACTGAACACAGGAGTCCTGAGGTGGGATGTCTGCCAAGTGCTGCCTGCAGGTGTGCCCGCTGGGAACTGGTACACATTCCTGAGGAAAATTAGCGCAGGTCACGGTGGATGGCTCCGTTCTTGCTGCACAGGCGGGAAGGACTGCACTGAAGCAGAAAGGAATGACCTGTCCTGTACACCTGTCCTGTATCCGTTTCCCAAGGACAGGCCTCATAAAATTGGCTGTAGATTTCCCCACCTCTTGGCCAGTTGCCCCTCGCTTCTGAAAAGGACTATAAAAGGACTTTCTAAAATAACCAAGATGAGATCTCCCCATGGAAAGAGGACTAATCTATTGGCAGAAAACCACGAGGACTTCATCCCATCCGTTGGTAGCTATTACTCCCCCTTTTCTTCCTCTCTACTCTTTTATTTTGTTTTCTTTATCTCTCTCTCTTTCTCTCCTCTATCGCATTACCGTGTTGTGGGCACTTAATAAAGGTGCACTGTTGGGGAGGATGAAAGTTTGGTAAGAAAGTTTCACAGATATGTAGGCTCGGCAGAAAGATCTCTGAATGTAGAAACTGAGGATGAGATAGAAATGAAAGCAAGTTTTGATATAGAGTAAAAGATGTTTTGTTGAAACACTGACCACTGAATAACTGAGAAGGCAAAGGTTGGACATGAATTGGAAGGAGATTTTTATGAATAGGACAAAGGTATGTGACTACAAAGACATGTTTTTCACCAAGTAAATAAGTCTCAAGAAGAGCATAAGTAAATAGAAAACATGTCTTTACCAAAAAGAGAGATATGGCAGGCAAACAAGAAATGTTGATGTAGCAAGAAGAAAAGAGGTCTGAGAATTTTCCACTGTAAGCTTAAATTGTAACTTACTTACTCTTGCGATTGGATAATAATGACTATAATATGGTGATGGGAGTAGTTATGATAGGCTATAGGCAAATGTAAAGGTATTGTGTATGGTGCT
>NW_008238963.1:6291-7494 GCF_000691975.1 Corvus brachyrhynchos
CCTGACTAACAGGGTGTCAGGTTGTATCCTGACTCTGTCAGTTTAAACCAGTTTTTTCTGCCTTTATTTTTTTTTTTTAATTTCCCTATTAAATTGTTATTCTGACTTGGTGCCTCCCACTGGTTTGTTTTCAAACTAGTACAAGGGGATAAGCCCTTGTTTTGCAGACAAGCGGTTAGCCAAACCCATTAGCTCACATTCCTTTCCCTTATCATCTTAGTCCACTTGGGCTTGTTTTTTTTTCAAGATCAGTTAGTGTTAGGCATAGCATCTCCTATTCACTTATCATCATAGCCCCTTCCAGGGCTAGGCTTCTTGTCTTGCAAAAGCAGTTGTGGTCAAGCATAGCAGCCAACACCCAACTTTTATTAATCTATACTTGATACTAAGGTGCTTATGTTAAAGGAAACCTGTGTTTCATTATGGTACAGCACCTTCCAGGGGAAGGAAAGGAAAAAAAATTAACAGGCATCGTGGCCACACAAACTGTAACTGAACTAGGACAGCCCAAGCTGGTAGCATTTGCCCTTGTTCAAAAGAGGAAATCCAAGACCAAATCAGTTTGCATAGTGAATGACAAAGGGGCAGGACCCTCACAACCAGCAGAAGAGACAGAGCCAGAGATAATCACCTGATCTTTATCCCTGGGTGAGCTGCATAGACCTGCAGAAAGAGTTCACCTGCCAGACAGATGAGTCCTTATTGACCTGACTGCTCTGAATCTGGGATGCTGCATCCAATGATACAAACCTAGATGGTAGTTGTCTCAGTTTAGGGACAAATTTAGGAGAAAGACACTCTGGAATGAGTGTTTCGTCTTAAGAAAAAGGATTCCAACAATCTCTTTCCACCAATAAGAAATGAATACTAGTGGATGATAGTGAAAAAAACCCCCAACTGTTTATTGACAAACCGAGTGCCCACACAGCATGTGTGGGGTATGCCCAGCCTCTGCCCTGGAGGGAGGCCTGCTGAGATAAGGAGATTGCATAACCTCCCAGCAGAACTCCCCTGGAAAGACAACCACCTTTCAGTTACGGTGAGAAGACAGACCCAGAATCCTCTAGGAGACCCTATGCAGATCCTTTGTAACCCATTGGCCTTTACCCCCTGACACCCACCCCCTGTATCCCTATAAGATCTAGCCCTCTTCCCCTGTGAGGGCAGAGAGAAGGTCGTCACTGGCCTCACCCTTGCCGGGTA
>NW_008238963.1:7750-11835 GCF_000691975.1 Corvus brachyrhynchos
GGGTCGGTACGCGAGGGGTAAACCCCCCTTCTGCCAGCTCCCAGTGGCTGCAAAACCCCTCCAGCCAGCAACCTGGTGGGGAGAAAAAAATGGTGCCAGCTCCTGTCTCAAGGAAGAAAAAAACAAGGTTCATGCAGAACCTCAGGCAAACAGCCTTGCCTTCCCCCCGATCCTGGCCGATTCTTCTCCCGTCAATTGTTCTCTCTGATCTTGGACCAAAACCAAACTGTCCAATTCACTTTGAAAAAGATGCCGAAGCATTGCTGCCGCAGCCTCTCCAAGGCCAGGAAAGGGAAAAAACTTCTTGCCTAAGCTAACAAAACCCAAGCTAGCTAAGCAAAAAAAAAAAAAAAGAATGAACTCTGCATGACACAACAGATGCCTGGGGAGTGAGGCTTTGAAAAACGCCCATGGAAGAGCCCCATGGCCCCCCCCTCCCCCTGGACCCACCTTAAAGCTACAGCAACCATTTTTGGGCATAGAGCAGATGATAAGGGAATAGACTAATCATCATAAAAACACCCCAAGACAGTAGAAAAGCCAGACAACTGGGATCCCTTTCCCAGGATGTGGTTATTGACCAGGAGATGAGAAGAAAGCAAGAAAATCTCAGCCTCTGGAGGCGACTCCTGTCTAGTGTGAGGGAAAGATACCTTTGCAAGGAACACCTCTATGTGCAGCAAGGCCAGTGGAGCACCATAGAACAAGTTATCCAGTGCCTGAGAGAAATAGCTGTGATGGAGATAATTTTTTCAGATGGCAAGCGATTCCCTAGAAGTCCAGACTGCATCCAGTGTACATCACATATGTGGCTGAAATTCATACGGCTCAGGCCAGAGTTATATTCCCACTACTTAGCATCGCTGCAATGGAAGGAGGGAGAAGGCAAAGTGGGTGCTTTGGCTTGAAAACTCTGGATATATGAAGACTGTTGCCCTGTTAAAGGCCCATGTCTCAGCCGTGGAAACAGAACTGACAGAGCATATCTGGAAATTGGAAGAGAAAACTGAAGAGGGCCATCAGAAACTCAGAGAGGAGCTTAGGGAGGGAATGTTCCATTTCTTGCCAGTACAGACCAGAGTCTGCTATTAGGAGCAGGCACCCACTGACAAGGGAGAGAGGGTACACTCCATGAGGTAACCTATGGTTTGACCTGCATGAACATGGATAAGACATGCCCTAGCAGCATGGGTACATGAGTTGAACGGTGGAACGACTACCACAGGAAACTCATCAAGGATAAATGCTACTCTCATGGTCAAGCCCCTAGGCAGAATAGAAGGGATGATGCTATGTCTGATCCTCTGGAAGGGACTTCCAGGTCATATCTACAAGGAATGAGCAATGAGTACCATGACCAGAACTAGAGGGGCCCTGCCTCTGACCAGGGAGAGGCAAGGGACAATCAGATCTATTGGACTGTGTGGATCCGATGGCCTTGCACATCAGTCTGGCCAGAAGATTGGCAGAGATTTTGAAGCATTGCCTAAGAAGGTGAGTTATGCCCAAGAGGCACCACCATATAACGAGTTACCAGAAAACAAAAGAGGCTATGGTCTATTTATTGATGGATCCTGCCAAGTGATAGGAAACCATCGGAGGTAGAAAGCTGCTGTGTGGAGTCCCACACAACAAGTTGTTGAGACCCCTGAAGAAGGAGGCAAGTCAAGTCAGTTTGCAGAAGTGAAAGCCATCCAACCAGCCCTAGAGATTGCAGAATGAGAAAAGTGGCCTGTACACTCTACAATGACCCCTGGATGGGGGCTAATGCCCTATAGGGGTGGCTGCATTAATGGAAAAAAGACCAATTGGCAACACAAGGGTAAACCCATCTGGACTGCTGCATTGTGGCAGGACATCACTGTACAGGTAGAAAACATGGCTCTAAAGGTATATAGATGCTCACATGCCCAAAAGCTGCACCACTGAAGAACATCCAACCAATGAACAGGTAGATAAGGCAGCCAAAATTGGAATAGCTCAGGTAGACTGTGGCAGGACATGTCTACCCCCTCTCTACCACAGATGGTTGGTGCATATACAAGAGATAACTCGGGCAGGTCACAGGCCCAGCATGGGGTATCTCTGGAGCCAAAAGGGTTCAGGCCCCCAGCTAAGAATCAACATTTTAGTCTGGAAAGCAAATGTGGGAAGAGATGAAAGAAATATTCTTGACCAAAAGACAGTTCTTATGTCTATAAAAGCCCACACAATTATCGCAGAGGCAGAAGTCTCTTACACACTCCTCGGAAAGGTGTGAGAAGATTTCTCCCTGGAGCCTTGGACCAGCTCTAGGTCCCTTTCCCCGGGAATTGAGAGAAAGGAATTCGATGTCTACCCCTTCAAGAATTGGTGGTAAGAAACATTGAATCCTAAGTTATACTATTTCTTAGCTAGCCGTAAATTTAATGGTACCTTTAACTCCATGTGTATAATACTAGTATTCCCTTTTTGTCTTAATCCCTGTGTGTAATAGTCTAAGTCTTATGTCTGTTAGTTTTGTGTCTATTAATAAATAATTCATTTTATAATAGACCAAATCAGCCATTATTAAAGAACTTGCGAATAAGAGTGGATCTTGAGGTGCTGGCCATCTCAATAAAGCCACTGCCTGCTGCCAGAGGCCTGGGCAAAGGCAAGAGCTGATTTAAACCTACATCATCCATTCATAACATAGACTTAGACTGGGAATTGAAGGGTGAGCTATTTATAGCCCAATGGGCCCATGAAACATCAGGACATCTAGGGAGAGATGCAACATACAGATGGGCTTGTGATCGAGCAGTGGACCTGACCATGGAGCCATCACACAGGTCATTCATGAATGTGAAACGTGCTGCAATCGAGCCACTCAGGTAAAATCTCCCTGGAATAGAGGGTAGTGTCTGGCTTTTCAATACAGTGAGGCCTCTGTCGTGGTTTGACACTGGCCCAACTCCAGGCACCCACCAAAGCCACTCGCTCACCCTCCCCTGCCACAGCTGGACAGAGGAGAGAAAAAAATTACCAAAGGGTTCATGAGTTAAGGACCAGGAGAAAAAACATTCCAAGGGCAAAACAGGCTCAACTTAAAGGTACGAAGTGAATTTATTACTAACAGAGTCAGAGGAGGGTAATGAGAAGTAAAATAAGCCCTTAAAAAAACCTTTTCTTCCCCCAGCCCCTCCCTCCTTCCCACCAACAGTGCAGGGGAAAGGGCGGGGAGGTTTTGGTCAGTTCATCACCCAAGGTTTTCTTCTGCTGCTCAGGGAGAGGAGTCCTTCCTCTCCTGCACCATGGGGTCCCTCCCACAGGAGACAGTTCTCCCCGAACTTCTCCAGCGTGGGTCCATTCTCACAAGCAGCAATCCTCCCAAAACTGCTGCGACATGGGTCACTCTTCCACAGGGTTCAGTCCTCTAAGGACAGGCTGCTCCAGCCTGGAAGCAGGGGCCCCCTCTCTCCACCAGCTCTTCCACTGGACCACAGTCTCCTCTAGGCATCTACCCGCTCTGGCATGGGCACCTCCCCGACAGGCTGCGGGTGGATCTCTGCATCCCCCGTTGACCTCCATGGGCTGCAGGGGGACAACCTGCTTCACCATGATCTTCACCATGGCCTGCAGAGGAATCTTGGCTCCAGCACCTGGAGCACCTCCTCCCCCACCTTCTTCACTGACCTTGGTGTTTCCATGTTGTTTCCTATAGGATTTCGTGTGTTTCACTCATCGGAGGAAATAATTTGAAGAGATGGGTCTAAGCGACTAATCAGGTTTATTGCTTAAAATAACAAACGCATCAGTCGAGGCGAGATTTTACAATACCTCCCAATAATGGCGAATAGTCACAAGATTTAAAGTTACATCGTAATTTATAACTTTCTAATCCAATAGGCACTTAAAACAACACTTTGTTTTGGATTTATGACCTATCACCTGTGGCACTTCTCACTGCAATGCAGCTGTGTCTCGACCAATAACTTCTCATGTCACGTACACACTATTATACCATCTACATTCTTAACTTAAACTATATAAAATCACACTATTATATTTAAAACCCTCCACCAGAACACCCACTGTACATTTCTACTTCTAACTATAGCAAT
>NW_008238963.1:11906-17013 GCF_000691975.1 Corvus brachyrhynchos
CTGTCAATTAAGCCAGACCTAGTCTCTTCCAGGGTTGTAAATCAAAACCTCCTTTAATTGCAGGAGTTTCTACTCTGTCTCCCACAGTTTCCCTCACATGTTCTCACCTCCTCCTCTTCTCTGGCTAGAGAAAACTGCATGTGCCCCACTTTGTTTTGATTTTCTTCTTAAATATGTTATCACAGAGGCATTACCAACCTCTCTAATTGGCCAAGCCTTGGCCAGCAGCATGTCCCTCTTCATAGCTATCAGAGATTGGCTCTGCCAGACATAGTGGAAGCTTCTAGCAGCTTATCACAGAAGCCACCTCTGTGGCCCCCCTGCTACCAAGAAACAGGTTGTGCAAAACCAACACATTGGGCTAGGATGGTGTTGGTGCTCAACAATCAATTGCGCTGCTTCTCCTGTCCTGAGCACCCATCTTGACAGATGGACTCCAAGTCATGGCCTGTTTTTGCACATCTGCAGGAGTGGAAGAAGCCCATGGAATGGGAGAATAAAATCTATCTGTGAAAAAATGGGGGATAGTAGTTAATGAAAATATATACATCTGTATGTTTGGTATAGAGATGGTTTAAAGATGTAGATTATGTTGTAAGTGTTGGTAAGAAGGGATTTCAGTAATGAATATTAAATACAATGGAATAGTTAAGATATATAAGTATTAAATTATGTGGGATCTGAGTATGATGCAAGTGGTATGGAATTAGTCATGGAGATTGTATTGGGTCTGGCTGAGCTGGAGTTCATTTTCCCATAGCAGCCCTCACAGTGCTGTGCTTTGCATTGGGAGCTAGAAAGGTGTTGAGAACACAACAGTGTTTTGGCTACTGCTGAGCAGTGCTGGCTCAGCATCAGCACTGTCTCTCCAACATTCCAGCACCCCCACCAATAGCTTGGGGGTGGGAAAAATCTTGAGAAGGGACATAACCAGGACAGCTGACCCAAATTGACCAAAGGGATATTCCATACCATATGATGTTGGCTCAGATATAAAAGCTAAGGAGGAAGATATAAAAGGAGGAGAAAGAGAGGGTATTTGTTATTTACGTTTGTCTTCCAGAGTAACCACTATGTATGTGGAAGCCCTGCTTCCCAAGAAGTGGCCTGACATCACTTGTTGATGGGAAGTAGAGAACAAAATTTTGGGGTTTTTTTCTTTGCTTGTGCATGCATGATCTTTCACTCTTGGTTTTGTAAACTGCCTTATCTCAACCTACAAGGTTTTTTCCAATCTTCTTTTCTTCCCCCATCTTGCTGAGGAAGGGAGAGATAGAGCAGCTTGGTGGGAACCTGGCATTCAACCAAGGTCAACCCACCACACAGGGCCAGAAAGATGCCCAAGCAGAGGCTGGAGCTAAGAAAGATGACCATCAAGGGGATAGAGCCAAGAGTCACCTAAAAAGGGGCTGGAACAAGGAGAGCCATGTGACCAGCAGTTGAAATAAAGAGCTTCCCAAACAAAGGCTGGAAAAATGAGAGACACTCAAGCAGATACTGGAGAAAGGAGCGATGTCCAAGCAGTGCCAGAGCAAGGAGAAACACTTGATCAGGGCTTGCAGCAAAGAGGCATCTGAGAAGGGGCTGGAGCAAAGAGCTGCCTAAGCAGGCACCAAGAGGAAACTGAGGAGGAGGTTTGACTCTAAAGGGACTGTGTCTGTTGGAGGAATTCCCAACAGAGCAATGGAGTAAGAAACAATGAGCAGCAAAAGAAAAAGAATCACTACACACTCATCCCAATTTCCTTCTCAATCTGTTGCCTCACCAGATGGTGTGAGTGTAATGTGTGGTGAGGGGCTGGAGATCAGAAAGATGGGAGGAGAGGTGCCCTGAGGAAAGCCAAACTTTCACTAAGTGGTTTATTTGCTTGTCTTTATTGTGTGGATGGTCACACTCAAAGAGTTTGGGTCAATGGCTTGATGTCCAAGTGGAGACCAGTGACAAGTGATGTTCCTCAGGGGTCTGTATTGGGACCAGTGCTGTTTGACATCTTTGTTGGCAACATGGACAGTGGGATTGAGTGCACCCTTTCTTGGTTTGAAAGAAAGGTGTCTGCCAAGGAAGGCGGGAACCTCCCTTGGAATGGAAAATATGACCCCCTTCCCTCTGAATTATTATAACTCCAAAATTATGGGGTGTTCAGGCAAAGATATAGGAAAAGGAATAACAGTTCTTTCCTAATATATATATGTATAACAAGGCAAAGAAACAACCACAACAGCAGCAACAACAAACAAAACCAGAAACCCAATAGCAGCCTTCTCTCGGCTGTCAAGCACTTTTCCCTTTGGTGTACTTATGGTCACAGCCAGCAGGGGCTCTGTTGGCTCCTGGCCAAGCAGGGCAGGTGTGATGAGTCCCCTGCAGCTTCAGGGGGCGCTGTGGTGCGAGCTCAGATGCCTCTCTGCACATGGATAATGGCGGGTGCACCAGCGGAAGAGAGAGAAAAGGGGCTTCCTTTACAAACTCACTGTGGGCAGATGGTCTCAGTGCCCCTCTGGATGGCGAAATGGGTGTTATGATCTGGTTTAAACCCAGAAGAGCAAAGAAAATTAAGTCTCTGTGTATAAAACTGAAAGAACTTTGAAGGTTCAAAATATACCCAAAAACCGTGATAAAAACCAAACGAGGTTAGATGTTGGTGCCAAAAAATTTATATGTTTTATTTAATAGTAAAAAAGGCAAAGAAAGAAATAGAAAAAGAAGTGTATGTGGGGGTGGGGGGACAGGGGGAGAGTGACAGGGGTTAGGTGGAAGCATATCACCCTTCCAGGGGTCCCAATGATGTCTCGCTGCTCCCCTCCATCTGGTCTTCTTGATGGTGAGGGTCTGCCACACCACGCCATGCCATGCCAAAGAGTATAGAATCCAGAGGATTAATGCATGTTTTGGGGCAGGTGGAACCTCCCATGTGCCTTCCTTGCAGGGAGCCATGATACACAGGACCTTTAAACACAGGACTCCTTTAACATATGAAACATAGAATTCTTTTAACATAGGTGCTTAAGTATAAAGTATAGATTAATAAATTTGGGTGTTGGCTGCTATGCGCTACCACAACTGCTTTTGCAAGACAAGAAGCCTAGCCCTGGAAAGGGGCTATGATGATAAGTGAATAGGAGACACTATGCCTAACACTAACGGCTCTTAAAAAAAACAAACCCGAGTGAACTAGGATGGAATGCAAGCTACTGGGTTTGGCTAACCGCTTGTCTGCAGAACAGGCGCCTAGCCCCTATGGGCTAAGTGATAAGGGGGAAGACACATTCTAACTGCCGTTTTAATGACAAATAGAGGAACTGTCACAAAAAGGTAGAAAAATGTAATAGGACCTGTGCCGGTTTGGACAAATTTGGGAATATATCCTCTGAGAGAAGGCAGGTTGCAACCACACTATGCCTAACACTAACGGCTCTTAAAAAAAACAAACCCGAGTGAACTAGGATGGAATGCAAGCTACTGGGTTTGGCTAACCGCTTGTCTGCAGAACAGGCGCCTAGCCCCTATGGGCTAAGTGATAAGGGGGAAGACACATTCTAACTGCCGTTTTAATGACAAATAGAGGAACTGTCACAAAAAGGTAGAAAAATGTAATAGGACCTGTGCCGGTTTGGACAAATTTGGGAATATATCCTCTGAGAGAAGGCAGGTTGCAACCAGCCCTCCCCCACCAGGTTCGGGAAAAAATAAATTTTCCTCGAAGGAAAGTGAAAGAGATAAAAACTATTTATTTAACAAACACACAGGAGAAGGATAATAATGCTAAATAATAAAACCTTTCGCTGTGGAGAGAAACCTGGGAAAATTTTAGAGTCCTTCCATAGGTATCCTCTCTCCTCCTCCTCAGAGCTGGGATGGGGTGGGCCCTCCTCCAGGGCCTTGATGAAAAAAATCCTCCTGATGTCTTCTGATGTTGAAACAGTCCAGAAAAGAAGAAGTCTTTTCAAAATCAAAGTCCCAGGAAAACAAAGTTCAACTCTCCAGAGGGAAAGAAAACTGAAAAACTGGCTGAAAAAAGCAAGCAGGGTGCTTCTCCACTCTCGCTCTGCTGCCGCAGCTGAACACAGAGAAGTCTGTGTGTATATCTCTGTGTCCTTGAACAACTGCTTTGAACAGTTTGCTCGGGTTCTTTCGCTTTTAGAGCTACTGAAATGCTAGCTTGCCTGTCCTACCTCTCTAGGCTGCCCGAGGCTTTCTAAGGCATTGAACTACGAGTCTAGCCGGTAAAAGCTGTAAGTATCTCCACAGGAGTCCCAGGAAAACAAAGTTCAACTCTCCAGAGGAAAAGGAGCTGAAAAACTGGCCAAAAGCTGGCTGGAAAACAAAAAAAGCAGGATGTTTCCTCCCGCTCCCACCGATGCAGCAGAACACAGAGAGTAGTCTGTATCTCTGTGTCCTTGAAACATGGAAACAAACTGCAAACTGCTTTGAAAAGTTTGCTCGGTTTTTTTCTCTCCCCCCTCTCAGACTCAGTTTAAAGGCAAAGAAAGGCACAAAATTACTTTCTGGGCATAGGGCAGCGATAAGGGGTACACATCATAAAGTCACCCCAAGACAGGAGAATAGGAATATAATCAATACACGATTATAAATGAAGTATAATTAATATAGCAACAAAGTGTGTAATAGTAGAATTGTGTATTAGCAAAATAGATGTAATAAATGTATTAAGAATACTGTGCTGTGTTTGTAACCCTAAGATAATAAAACTGCAAGTCATGTAAGACCCCTTAGGACTGTGACTTTAGATAAGTGACCGAAACAAGGGCAGATGATGAACTTGCAAACACAAACTTACAAACATATAAAAAACCTCTGTAAGATGACCATGGCAGACATGCACATGGAGGTGTTAACCCCTGGGTCCTCCTGGCCTGGTGTCATAGGTTAGCAATCATAGTCCCGGAAGGGATGTCCTAGCTAAGGGGTGCTTACAGCTTCCTCTGGGACCTGATAGAACCTATCAGCTGACCAGTTTGAATATGGACAATTCTTTAAGCCACTTAAAATTGTGACCGCCTCTGTAATACACACTTAAGAATAGACAACCCCCCCCCCACAGCTCTCTCTTGTTTCCGGTGCAGGGACAGGTGGCTGCGGGCGCCCC
>NW_008238963.1:19913-20411 GCF_000691975.1 Corvus brachyrhynchos
GCGGGTTTGAGGCAGTGTGATGTAATCAATCTGCCAGGCCTCCCCATACTTGTATTTGGACCATCGCCCACCATACCACAGGGGTTTCACCCGCTTGGCCTGCGTGACCACAGCGCATGTCTCACAATCATGGATCACCTGGGAGATACTGTCCATGGTTAGATCCACCCCTCGATCTCGTGCCCATTTATAGGTGGCATCTCTGCCCTGATGGCCTGAGGCATCATGGGCCCATCGAGCTAGGAACAACTCTCCTTTATGTTGCCAATCCAAGTCTATCTGGGAAACCTCTCTTTTCGCAGCTTGATCTACCTGTTTGTTGCTACGATGTTCTTCATTACCACGACTCTTGGGGACGTGAGCATCTACATGACGGGCCTTCACGGATAGCTTCTCTACCCGAGTGGCAATGGCTTTCCACTCCGCAGCAGCCCAGATTGGTTTTCCTCTGCGCTGCCAGTTTGCCTTATTCCACCTTTCCCGCCAACCCCACAGCGC
>NW_008238963.1:24272-25335 GCF_000691975.1 Corvus brachyrhynchos
CACTCCTTAGGTTCTTCCACGGGTCCTTTGATTCTGCTGGCGTGGATCCACCCTCGCTCCTTGGTCCGGATCGCTGCCTCAGTCATCCGCAGTACCTGAAAAGGACCTTCCCATTGTGGAGTTAAAGATTGCTCTTTCCATGTTTTTACTAATACCCACTCTCCTGGATGGATATTATGGATTTTAAAGTCTAAAGGTGTGGTTTGAGGGATTATCCCTTTTAACGGCAAATCTTCAAGGGTCCTTGAAATTGTGTTGACATATCCTTTAACACTCATTTCCCCTACTTCATAGGTAGCAGTTTCATGTTGGGTAGTCAGAAAGGGTAACCTAAACATCATTTTTTAAGGTGACACTCTCAGGTCTCACCTGGGTTGTGTCCAAACCCTCAATAAAGCCAGAGGTATGCATTTTACCCACGACATTTCAGTTTCAATTATTAATTTAGTTAAGGTTCTCTTTAAAGTTTGGTTCATCCTCTCTACCCGTCCTGACCTCTGTGGGTGCCATGGGGTATGTAGTTCCCACTTTATTCCTAAGGCTTGAGTTAGTTGCTGCACAACTTTTGATGTAAAGTGTGTCCCTCTATCTGAGTCTATCCTATTAATCATTCCACACCTGAGAACAATTTCTTCTAAGAGGGTTTTACATACTACATTGGCTGTGGCTCTGACAGTGGGAACAGCTTCCACCCAATGGGCAAGATGGTCTGTAATTAATAACAAGAATTTACACCTCTGTACTTGGGGGAGTTCGGAAAAGTCCACTTGGATACTTTGAAATGGTCATAGAGTTTAGTGTAGGGGGGGTGTTCTGAGCGCAGGGGAGCCGGCCGAAGTCACGATACGAACACCGATACGATTTGAGCATCGTGCTTCCTTTACTGTTTACTTACACTCACTTATATCTACTTTAGAAAGACTCACGCCCTATTCCCACAGGAAAGCCTCTAAGCAGCAGGGGAGCCGACCAGTGTATAACTCTTCCCAAGGCTGTTCAAGGCTGCCTGCTGCCAGGTGTCTTTCTGGCCTATCTGCAGCCTGAGGCCCCTTCAGGGGTTCTT
>NW_008238964.1:0-371 GCF_000691975.1 Corvus brachyrhynchos
ACCCCCCAGCTTTCTGGGAGGTGAAGGAAAAACGGTCACACCTGGTGCTTCTACCTGTAGTCATTTTCCTGCTCTGCATCTTTCCCAAGAGAGCAGAAGGCCCTTAGCAAAGGGAAGATCAATGTAACAAGTTGCTCTCCCACACAGGGCTCTCGTTAAGGCTGGAATGGCTGCTGCCAGCCTCTGCACTTTCTGCCTTTCCAACTTTCTACCTTTGTTCATTTCTGCCTTTTTAACTTTCTACCTTTGTTTGGTTCTGACTCTCTACCTTTCTATTTTTCTACCTTTGTTGCTTTCTACCTTTCTAAATTTCTAACTTGACATGTTTGTTTGTTTCTACCATTTGAACTTTCTATCTTTCCATCTTTCTT
>NW_008238964.1:532-1295 GCF_000691975.1 Corvus brachyrhynchos
TTTCTACCTTTCTACATTTGTTCATTTCTACCATTCTGACCTTCTGCCTTTCTACCTTTTTTGTTTCTACTTTTATGACTTTGTACCACCTTTCTAAGTTTTGTTTCTTTTTACCTTTGTTAATTTTTACCTTTGGTAGTTTCTAACTTTCTACATCTCTGACTTTCTATCTTTGTTTCTACTTTTCTGACTTTCTACATTTCTAACTCTCTACTTTTGCTTGTTTCTACCTTTCTACATTCCTACCATTTTTGTTGCTACCTTTCTCACTTTCTACCTTTGTTTGTTGCTAACTTTGTAGATTTGTCCCTTTCTACCTTTGTTTGTAACTTTGAAACTTTATACCTTTGGTTTTCTCCCCATTTTTACTTTTCTAACTTTGTTTGTTTCTAACACTCTACATTTCTAACTTTGTGCCTTTCTAAATTTGTTTTTTACTTTCTAACTTTTACCTTTCTAACTTTGTTTCTAACCTTCTTGTTAGAGAAGTTGCTCCTCTGGCCTCAGGCCCAGAGGGAAGCCAAAGCACTAGGTTTGAATTAAAACCTTTGGACAGATTTTTAACTTTTAGTAGAAATAGATGCTAAGTGCCTTAAACATGAAAAAGCTGTAGTAGAGATCTTAAACACAGCTCTTGCTGCAGCAGTGTTACCTTTTCACAGAATTCTGCAACAGTGTTACCTTTTCACAGAATTCTTTACTTTAGACAAAAATCTAGATAGAATTACACTTCACATTTTTTAGATGGAGTGTTCACATAAAC
>NW_008238965.1:0-769 GCF_000691975.1 Corvus brachyrhynchos
GTTTTGGGGGGGGTTTGGAAGGGGAGTTGTGGGGTTTGGGGAAGTTTTAACGGAGGAATTGAAGATTTAGGAAAGCTTTGGGAAGGTATTTCAAGGTTTGAAGAGATTTGTGGGGTAAATCTTAAAGTTAGGAATGATTCGAGGATGAAATGGGAAGATTTCAAGAAAACCACGTCTTAAGAATCATTCGAGGATGAAATGTGAAGATTTGAAAAAAAACCACACAGAAAAAACAATTTAAAATCTCTGAAATTTTAAAGTTTGGGAGGATTTTGAGAGAGAACTTCAGAATTTGAAGAAGATCTAAGAGAATCTTCCTAGGTTTGGAAAAACTTCCCGACAAAGTTCCAAGATTTGGGAACATTTTGGGAGAAAAAAATTGTAAACCAAGAAGACTCCAGACTGAAAAAACCTGAAGTTTCAAAAAAAAAAAAAGATAGAAAAAAAAAATCAGAATTTTAAAAAAAAAAAAAAAAAAAAAAGGGAATTTCAGGGAAAACGAGAAAAAATTGAGGAAATACCAAGCAGGAGATGCGGAAACGACAGAAGAACGTTGTAAAACCAAGCACAAACAAATAAAACTTAAAGAAGCAAAGAAAAATAAGAGAATCAAGCAGAACTTAACGGAAGATTAAAAACATGAAGGAAAATGGAAACTTGAAGTTTTGGGGACATTCTTGGGTTTTTTGGGGATTCTCTCAGCTCACCCTGCGGAAGTCCTCGAGCTCCTCGTCCTGCAGAGAGCCCGCGGGGGCCGGGGCCGGGGACA
>NW_008238965.1:5555-5768 GCF_000691975.1 Corvus brachyrhynchos
TCACCGTTTGACTCCAAAAACGGCTCTTTTGACCCCAGAAATAGGAATTCCATCACTTGACCCCAAACCTGGCTCTTTTCACCCCAAAAATAGGGGACACACCTGGAATTTCGCCATTTGACCCCCAAAAACGGCTCTTTTCACCCCAAAAATAGGAATTCCATCATTGGACCCCAAAAATCGGCTTTTTTTACCCCCAAAAAAGAGGACACC
>NW_008238965.1:6163-7319 GCF_000691975.1 Corvus brachyrhynchos
CCGGCTCTTTTCACCCCAAAAATAGGAATTCCATCATTTGAGCCCAAAACTGGCTCCTTTGACCCCAAAACCAGGAATTCCATCATTTGACCCCCCAAAACAGGGGAAAGACCTCAAACTGGGTCGTTTCACCCCCAAAATTTCCTCTTTTGACACCAAACATCGGCTCCTTTGACCCCAAAAACAGAGCAAAACCCCAAATTGGATCATTTCAACCCCAAAACAGAAGGAAAACACCCGGAGTCGGCTTCTTTCACCCTCAAAAAGGGGGGAACACCCAAATTGTCCTTTTTTCCCCCCAAATTGGCTCCTCAGAACCGTTTCTGTCCGTTCTGGTTTGTTCTGTCGCCGCTTCTGTTTATTTTTAACCATTCCAGCCCCGTTTTTGCCTAAAATCGCGCATTTTGGTGCCGTTTTTCCCCGCTTTGGGACAGCTCGGTGCGACTTTTATCTCCTCTGGACCAACCCACGCCCGTCATTCCCTTTTCGCGCAATTCCAGCAGAGGTTTTTTTTTGCTGTTTTACATCGTTTTACCTCGTTTTCCCTCCGTTTTGAAGAATTTCCCCTCGATTTTCCTCCGCCCCGCAAAACTTCGCCTCTTTTTCCCTCAGTTTTTCGCCACCTCCCCCCCCTCTTTCCCGCAGCTTTTCGGCCTCTTTCCCGCATCTCCCCCTCATTCCGCCCGATCCCCCCCAAATTTTCCGACCTCCCCGGGCGGGATTTTCCCGTTTTCTCCCCGTTTTTGCCCCTCCCGGGGCTCTCACCTCGGCCCCGCTCAGGAAGGGGTGCGAGGCTCCGGTGATGGCCAGGTAGTTGTCGCTGCCTCCCGGGAACTGCGGGCATTTTGGGAAAATCAGACCCAAATCCCTCCGGTTTTCCCTCTTTTCCAGCGATTTTGTCACTTTTTCCCTCTTTTTTCCCCTCTTTTTTCCCCTCTTTTTTCTCCTTTCCCCCCTCTTTTCCCCCTTTCTCTTTCTTTCGCTGTTCCCCACTTTCCTCATCTTCCTCCATCTTTTCATTTTTCTTTTCCCTTTTTTCTTCCTTTTCCCACCTTTACCCCCACTTCCCCTCCTTTTTCCCTCTTTTCCAGCGATTTTGTCACTTTTCCCCTCTTTTTTCCCCTCTTTTTTCTCCTTTCCCCCCTCTTTTCCCCCT
>NW_008238965.1:7480-7790 GCF_000691975.1 Corvus brachyrhynchos
CCGTTTTTCTTCCTTTTCCCACCTTTCCCCCCACTTCCCCTCATTTTTTCCCCCTTTTCCAGCGATTTTGTCACTTTTCCCCTCTTTTTTCCCCTCTTTTTTCTCCTTTCCCCCCTCTTTTCCCCCTCTCTCTGTTCCCCACTTTTCTCATCTTCCTCCATCTTTTCATTTTTCTTTTCCCTTTTTTCTTCCTTTTTCCCTCTTTTCTCCCTTTTCCCACCTTTACCCCCACTTCCCCTCCTTTTTTCCCTCTTTTCCAGCGATTTTGTCACTTTTCCCCTCTTTTTTCCCCTCTTTTTTCCCCTCTTTT
>NW_008238965.1:8550-9330 GCF_000691975.1 Corvus brachyrhynchos
CCTCTCTTCCCCCTTGTCCCTCCTTTCGCCCCACTTCCCCTCCTTTTTTCCCTCTTTTCCAGCGATTTTGTCACTTTTTCCCCTTTTTTTTCCCCTCTTTTTTCTCCTTTCCCCCCTCTTTTCCCCCTTTTGCTGTTCCCCACTTTTCTCATCTTCCTCCATCTTTTCATTTTTCTTTTCCCTTTTTTCTTCCTTTTTCCCTCTTTTCTTCCTTTTCCCACCTTTACCCCCACTTCCCCTCATTTTTTCCCCCTTTTCCAGCGATTTTGTCACTTTTTCCCCTCTTTTTTCTCCTTTCCCCCGTCTTTTCCCCTTTCTCTTTCACTGTTTCCCACTTTTCTCATCTTTCTCCACTTTTCCCTTTTTCCTTCTTTCTCCACTTCTCCCTTTTTTCCCTCTTTTCTTCCTTTTCCCACCTTTACCCCCACATCCCCCCCTTTTTCCCTCACACCAAAGCTCCCCCAACCCCCTTTTTTCCCATTTCCCCCCATTTTCTCCCCGTTTTCCCGGCCCTACCCGTGGATCTGTCCCCGCAGAACCCCATTTTTCCTGTTTTTCCCCCATTTCCTCCCCATTTTTTCCCATTTTTCCTGTTTTTCCCCCATTTTTCCCGTTTTTTCCCATTTCCTCCCCATTTTTTCCCTTTCCCCTGTTTTCTCCCCATTTTCCGCTCCGTACCCGAGGATCGGTCCCCGCAGATGGCGCAGAGCCGCTTCCCGGCGCCGTGGGGGGCGCAGCCGGGGGGGCCCCGAATTCCCAGCGGGGGCTTCACGTCCTCCG
>NW_008238965.1:10077-10305 GCF_000691975.1 Corvus brachyrhynchos
GGTTTTGGGGGGATTTCGGGAAGTTTTGGGGAGATACGGGGAGGTTTTGGGGGGATTTAGAGGGGTTTGGGGGGGTTTTGGGGGGATCTGGAGGGAGTTTGGAGAGGTTTTGGGGAGTTTTGAGGAGATACGGGGAGGTTTTAGGGGTTTGGAGGGGTTTTGGGGGGATTTCAGGAAGTTTTGGGGAGATCCGGGGAGGTTTTGGGGGGTTTGGAGGGGTTTTGGGGA
>NW_008238965.1:10631-13288 GCF_000691975.1 Corvus brachyrhynchos
TTTTGGGGGAAATCAGGAGGTTTTGGGGTGAAATCAGGAGGTTTTGGGGGAAACCAGGAGGTTTTGGGGCAAAACCAGGAGGTTTTGGGGTGAAATCAGGAGATTTTGGGGGAAATCAGGAGGTTTTGGGGCAAAACCAGGAGGTTTTGGGGTGAAATCAGGAGGTTTTGGGGTGAAATCAGGAGGTTTTGGGGTGAAATCAGGAGGTTTTGGGGTGAAATCAGGAGGTTTTGGGGGAAACCAGGAGGTTTTGGGGTGAAATCAGGAGGTTTTGGGGGAAACCAGGAGGTTTTGGGGTGAAATCAGGAGGTTTTGGGGCAAAACCAGGAGATTTTGGGGGAAATCAGGAGGTTTTGGGGTGAAATCAGGAGGTTTTGGGGGAAACCAGGAGGTTTTGGGGTGAAATCAGGAGGTTTTGGGGCAAAACCAGGAGATTTTGGGGGAAATCAGGAGGTTTTGGGGCAAAACCAGGAGATTTTGGGGGAAATCAGGAGGTTTTGGGGGAAACCAGGAGGTTTTGGGGCAAAACCAGGAGGTTTTGGGGTGAAATCAGGAGGTTTTGGGGGAAATCAGGAGGTTTTGGGGTGAAATCAGGAGGTTTTGGGGTGAAATCAGAAGATTTTGGGGTGAAATCAGGAGGTTTTGGGGGTCACTGAGGAAGCCCCGCCCCCAATCCACGAAGCCCCGCCTCCTTCCAGGACCCAGCGCTCCCCATTGGCCCGAGGTCGGTGACGTCATCGCGGGCGGAGCCAATCAGAGGTGAGGTGCGGGGTCAAGATGGCGGCGCGGGCCTTGGGCCCCCCCAAATTTTGTCTTTTCCCGCCCAAATTTCGGGGTCCCTTCCCGAATTTCGGCGTTTTGGCACCGAAATTTGGCTTTGGTTCCATCGAATTCCGGGTTTTCTGGCCCAAATTCCGGCGTTCCGCCCCGAATTCGCGCTTTTCGCCCGAATTTCCATGGATTTTCCGTGTTTTCGGCCCAAATTCCAGGCTTGGATCCCAAATTCCAGCCCCTCGGCCCTCAGAATCCCACTTCTCATCCCAAATTTCATCGCTGGACCCCAAGTTCCAGCTTTTTGACCCCAAAACTCCACCCCAAATTCCAGCCGTTGACCCAATTCCCTCCTTTTTGCCCCAAAAATCCACACCTTGCACCCCAAATTCAGCATTTTCCCCCCCAGATTTCAACTTTTGGCCCCAAATTTTGATGGTTTTACTCCATTTTGGGCCTGATTTTGCCCCGCATTGAAATGATTTTGAGTTGAAGTCGCTTTTTTTTGGTAAACTTTAATTTATTTCAATTCAGTGTAATTTGTACGGCTAAACCGTAATTAATTTTAGTTAGTAATTATCAATACTCTTTTAAATTGAGAAGATTCGAGGCATTTTGGTAACTTGGTGAAAAATTCCCAAAACCCGCGGATTTGGGAGCTTTCCCCTCCTTTTTGGAGCGCTGAAATTCGAGTTTTTGGGGGGCGTTTCGCTCCCAAATTGGAGCCGAATTTCCTCCGAAAAGGGAAATTCCGATTTTTTCCAACTTTTTTATCGCAAAACCGAAAGATTTCGGAGGGATTCTGGTGCGTTTTGGGGTTAAAACCCGAATTTTGAGGGGATCGAGCCGGGAATTGCAGCTGAGATTTCTTAAAAACGTGGAATTTGGGCTTTTTTGCTCTCGTTGACGAAAACCATAAATTTAAGGGGATTCGGGGTTGTTTTGGGACCAATTTCTGTCATTTTGGAGCATTTTGGGGTTGTCTTTCTCCTTTCTGGGGCATTTAAGGGTCGTTTTGGGGCGACTTTTATCACATTTGGGGCATTTAGTGCAATTTTGGGGCCTCTTAGTGCCGTTTTTAACACTTTTGGGGCAATTTAGAGCTATTCTAGGCCCTTTTCCTGCCACTTCGGGACCGTATTTATCCATTTTGGGGTCTTTTTGGTGCCGTTTTAATCCTCTTTGGGACCATTTAAACCCATTTTGGGACCATTTAAACCCGTTTTGGGACCATTTTGTCAATTTTCGGGATTTTAATGCCGTTTTTGGGGCTTTTTAGTCCATTTTTAGCCGTCTCGCAGCATTTAAATTCCATTTTGGTGCCTTTTTAGGTCACTTTGAGCCGCTCTGGCTCCAAACCCCGATTTCTGAGGGACTTTTGGGCCATTTCGTGCAAATTTGGGACCTTTTAACATCCCTTGCGGCCCTTTTGCTCCCAAACCCCGATTTCTGAGGGACTTTTGGGCCATTTCGTGCAAATTTGGGACCTTTTAACATCCCTTGCGGCCCTTTTGCTCCCAAACCCCGATTTCTGAGGGACTTTTGGGCCATTTCGTGCAAATTTGGGACCTTTTAACATCCCTTGCGGCCCTTTTGCTCCCAAACCCCGATTTCTGAGGGACTTTTGGGCCATTTCGTGCAAATTTGGGACCTTTTAACATCCCTTGCAGCCCTTTTGCCCCCAAACCCCGATTTCTGAGGGACTTTTACCCTCACCCTCCCCGATTTTCACCCCAAACCGCCTCCTTTTGAGCCGCTTTGCCGGATTTTGCCGGGTTTTGCCTCAATTTCGGGGCTCGCACCAATTCCGGCCTCGA
Organism: Corvus brachyrhynchos; assembly: GCF_000691975.1. Taxonomy (NCBI): domain Eukaryota; kingdom Metazoa; phylum Chordata; class Aves; order Passeriformes; family Corvidae; genus Corvus; species Corvus brachyrhynchos. The sequence continues at coordinate 13,220 of NW_008238965.1, forward strand.
TTTTGGCGACGCCGGCGCTCCCTCCGCAGCCGGGGCCGGGCGATGCCGCGGTGAGAGACGAGGCCAATC
>NW_008238965.1:13717-14289 GCF_000691975.1 Corvus brachyrhynchos
GGGAGGGGGGCGGAGATCGTCCCTCACGGGGGTCCCGGGTACTTCCTTGTTGGGGTTCCTTTGGTTTCGCGTTGGGATCGCGGTTTTTCCGTGTTTGGGGTGGCGATGAGCCCCGTACTGGGGTCGGAGCGATCCCGTACCGGGGTCCCAGTTTGTGCCGTGCTGGGGTCTCAGTTACCCCCCATGTCGGGGTCCCAGTGAGTTCATTTGGGGTCCCAGTCACCCTTTACTGGGGTGCCAGCGACTCCGTGCTGGGCTCCCATTGGTGCCTTACTGGGACCCCAGTTACCCTTTCATTGGGGTCCCGGTGGCCTCGGTTATCTCGTACTGGGCTTCCCGTATTTGGTCCCAGTTTCCCCGTACTGGGCTCCCAGTTAGCCTTTATTGGGGTCGCAGTTCCTTCTTACTGGGGCTCCCAGTTTCCTCCTTACTGGGACCCCCAGTTCCTCCCAGTTCCTCCGGTTTTGCGGTCTCCCCTTTCCCCTTATGGTGGGGGACCCCAAAATTTGGGGGGCTGGCCATTTTGGGAGGGGTCGGTTTTGGGGTTTGGGGGGCAGTTTTGGGGTCTGGGG
>NW_008238965.1:18028-18280 GCF_000691975.1 Corvus brachyrhynchos
TCGGGTGTGGCGTTGGTGGTCAGTAGCCGTTGGTCGTGAGGGTCACCCAGCCTTGGGCTTGGTGGTCAGCTAACCACGGCCTTGGTGGTCACCCAACCACAGGGGTCACCTGAGCGCAGTGGTCACCCGGGCTTGGCCTTGGTGGTCACCTAACCATGGCCTTGGTGGTCACCCAATCACAGCGGTCACCTAAGCGCAGTGGTCACCCGGTGTTGGCCTTGGTGGTCATCTAACCACGGTGTTGGTGGTCAC
>NW_008238965.1:18350-18762 GCF_000691975.1 Corvus brachyrhynchos
GGTCACCTAAGCGCAGTGGTCACCCTGCTTTGGCCTTGGTGGTCACCTAACCATGGCCTTGGTGGTCACTCAACCACAGTGGTCACCTAAGCGCAGTGGTCACCCAGGCTTGGCCTTGGTGGTCACCTAACCATGGCCTTGGTGGTCACTCAACCACAGGGGTCACCTAAGCGCAGTGGTCACCCGGCCTTGGCCTTGGTGGTCACCTAACCACGGCCTTGGTGGTTGCTCAGCCTTGGCCTTGGTGGTCATTCATCGTTGGCCTTGATGGTCACCCAACTGTGGTCATGGTGGTCACCAAACCACGGCCTAGGTGGTCACTAAACCTTGACGGTCACCCGGCCTCGTTTTCTATGGCTGTGCTGGCCCCCTGACCGCGGCGGCCACGCAGCCCTGGCTCTGGTGGTCAGCC
>NW_008238965.1:21756-22743 GCF_000691975.1 Corvus brachyrhynchos
TCATCTTCATCATCTCCATCTTCATCGTCTGTATCTTCATCATCTTCATCTTCATCATCTTCATCTTGATCATGTCCATCTTCATCGTGTCCATCTTCATCATCTTCATTTTCGTTATTTCCATCTTTATGATTTCCATTTCCATCGTCTCCATTTTTATCATCTGCATCTTCATCGTCTGTATCTTCATCATCTTCATCTTCATCATCTTCATCTTCATCATCTCCATCTTGATCATCTTCATCTTCATCATCTCCATCTTCATCATCTCCATCTTCATCATCTTCATTTTCGTTATTTCCATCTTCATCATCTCCATCGTCTCCATTTTTATCATCTGCATCTTCATCGTCTGTATCTTCATCATCTTCGTCTTCATCATCCGTGTTCATCTAGATCATCTCCATCTTCGTCATCTCCACCTTCATCATCTCCACGTTCGTCGTCTCCATCTTCGTTACCTCCATCTTCATTGTTCCCATCTTCATCATCTGTATTTTCATCATCTCTGTCTTCATCATCTTCGTTTCTATCGTCTCCATCTCCATCGTTTCCGTTTTCATCATCTCCATCTTCATCATCTGTATCTTCATCATCTTCATCTTCATCATGTCCATTTCTATCATCTTCATCTTCATTATTTCCATCTCCATCATTTCCATCTCCATCATTTTCATCTTCATCATCTCCGTTTCTATCATCTTCATCTTCTTCACGTCCATTTTTGTCATCTCCATCTTCGTCATCTCCATCTTTGTTTCTGTCATCTCCATTATCTTCATCTTCATCATCTTTGCCTTCATCATCTCCACATTCGTGATCATCATCTCCATCTTTGTTTCTGTCATCTTCATTATCTCCATCTTCATCATCTTTGCCTTCATCATCTCCACATTCGTGATCTTCGTGTTCTTCATCTCTGTCTTCATCACTTTCTGCCAAACTCATCATCTTCGTCTTCATCGTCTTCATCATCTCCGTCGTCTT
>NW_008238965.1:23226-25198 GCF_000691975.1 Corvus brachyrhynchos
TCTTCATCATCTCCATCTTCATCGTCTGTATCTTCATCATCTCCATCTTCATCGTCTCCATCTTCATCATCTCCATCTTCATCATCTTCATCATCTCCATCTTCATCATCTCCATCTTCGTCATCTTCATCATCTCCATCTTCATTGCTTTCTCCCAACTCCATGCTCATCTTCATCACCTTCCTCACTTCTTCATCCGCAGCGTCTTCCTCATCATCGTCTTCATCCCCTCCTTCATCCCCATCATCTTCCTGGTCTTCTCCATCCTCTGCACCTTCATGGTGTTCTCCATCCTCATCATCTTACGGTGTCCATCTCCCTTATCTTCATCACCTTCCTCACCTTCTCCGTCCCCATCATCTTCATCATCGCCTTCCTCACCGTTGTCACCTTCTCCGTCATCTTCGTCACCTTCTCCATCACCTTCATCACCTTCTCCATCCCTGTGACCTTCATCCCCATCCCCACCTCGGTCACGTTCCTCACCTTGTTTGTATCCATCACCTTCCTCACCTTCTCCATGTCCATCATCCTCCTCACCTTCTCCATGTCCATCATCCTCCTCACCTTCTCCATGTCCATCATCCTCCTCACCTTCCTCACCTTCCTCCTCCTCCTCGTCCCCAGGAGAACCCGAGCGAGGAAGACGCCGCCATCGTGGACAAGGTCCTGTCCATGCGCGTGGTCAAGAAGGAGGTGAGGCCGGCGGTCACTGCGGCCGTCACCGGGGTGGCCCGAGGTGACCCCCAGGGCCTCCTCCTGACCTTCCTCCCGCCCTCCTCCTCCTCAGCTGCCGTCGGGACAATTGGTGGAGTCCGAGGAGTTCTTCGTCAAGTACAAAAATTAGTAGGTGGCCCTGGGAGGTCCATGGGGTGGGGAGAGGTCACTCGTGGTCACTCGTGGTCACTCGTGGTCAGTTGTGGTCACTTGTGGTGGTCACTTGTGGTCAGTCGGGGGCAAACGGGGGGGGGCTTTGGGGTCGATTTTGGGGGTTTTGGGAGGTGGTGTGGAGTCCAGGAGGAGCCTCGCCCCAGGTGACCTCACCTGGCCACACCTGGGGTCATCCCTGGTCATTTGGGGTCATCCCTGGTCATTTTGGGGTCATTTTTGGTGATTTTGGGCTTTTTTTTGATCGTTCTGGGTCATTCCGGGTCATTTTGGGGTCATTTTTGAGCATTTGGGGGGTCAGTCTTGAGGTCAGCTTTTGGTCACTTTGGGGTCACTTTGGGGTCAGTTTCTGGTCATTTCGGGGCATTTTGGGGTCAGGTTTTGGTCATTTTGGGGCATTTTTGATCGTATTGATTGATTTTGGACGCTTTGGGCTCATTTTTGCTTATTTGGACTCTTTTTTGCTCCTTTTGGACTATTTTGAGTCATTTCTGCTCGCTCTGGGGTAATTTTTGGTCATTCTGGACTCACTTTTGATCGTTTTGGGTCATTTTTGACTCTCTTGGTAGTTCTGCTCATTCCGGGCTCGTTTTTGCTCATCCCGGGCTCGTTTTTGAATATTTTTGGGGTCGTTTTTGGGGTCATTTTTGAGCGCTTTTGGGCTCGTTTTTGAGCATTTTTGGGGTTGTTTTTGAGCATTTTTGGGCTCATTTTTTGAGTGTTTTTGGGCTCATTTTTGAGCATTTTTGGGCTCATTTTTGAGCATTTTTGGGGTCGTTCTTGAGTGTTTTCGGGATCATTTTTGCCCATTCTGGGCTCGTTTTTGAGCGGTTTTGGGGTCATTTTGAGCAGTTTTGGGGTCATTTTTGAGCGTTTTTGGGGTTGTTTTTGAGCGTTTTTGGGGTCATTTTTGAGCATTTTCGGGGTCGTTTTTGAGTGTTTTCGGGGTCGTTTTTGGGCTCGTTTTTGAGCGTTTTCGGGGTTGTTTTTGAACGTTTTTGGGCTCGTTTTTGAGCATTTTCGGGGTCGTTTTGGAGCATTTTTGGGCTCATTTTTGAGTGTTTTTGGGCTCATTTTTGAGCAT
>NW_008238966.1:0-8095 GCF_000691975.1 Corvus brachyrhynchos
TAAAACCATCTCCTTCTCCGGGAACACGGGCGAATTGTCGTTTACGTCACGAATTTCCACCTCCCCTCGGATAAGCTGCAACGGATTTTCAAAGAATATCTTAAAGACAAGTGTGCAGGTATCGCTCTGCGGACAGATCTCCTCTCGGTCCAGCGATTCCTTTGCCGTCAGGACTCCGGTGTTTTGATTGAGTAGGAAAAGCTGCTCGTTCCCCTCGGATACAACGCGGGCCTTGCGAGCTGCAAGCTGGCTCAGAGGGACCCCCAGGTCCTTGGCAATATCGGCGACAAAGGAGTCCCTCCCCATTTCCTCCGGCAGAGAGTAGCGGAGGGTTTCAGCCCTGCTCTGACACACGCAAACGCACAGAATAAACAGGATCACTTGCCTCTTGCTGTCTCTGCTCTGTCTCCCACACGCCATCACTCTCCAAAAAAGCCATCCACCGTCCTCCGCAGCTCCCAGCATTTTTCAGTGGCGTCCGAAGCAGAGCGGTGTGGGCCAGCAATCGTGGGGTGAGGGAATCTGGAAGCCCCCGAATGCTCCGACTCCTTTCCGAGCAGCTCAGCTCACTCGGTTTTTTGTCTTCCTGTGTCTGCAGACCCGGGGCGGACCGAGGAACGCGCCGGTCCGCGGCCAACATCCCCACCCAGCGTCGGAAGGGGGAATATTTCCTCTCATTCGGGGCAGCACAGCTAGTTCGGGGCTTGCTGCTTGAATCCGCACTCTTTATACCAAAGAGAAGAGAAAAGGTGCGGTGTAAACGCTCTCCTCTCTCGGAGGTGGGATCCCTGCCCGCCTATAAAGCGCTGCTCTGGGTATCACATCCCTGCTCTCAACCACGAACTCTTCATACGCAGCTTTTGTGTAGGCATGGCAAGATCCACTGCCACAGAAGAGATTTTCCTTCTCTTCTGCACTTGTTAATAAGCGCAGGACGATTAGCAAGTGTGGCGAGTCAGAGAAGCTATTGAAAATGAGAGCGGATGCCAGAGAGCGGACAAGGAAACGATCCCAAGTAAACGCTTCGCCACCACAGTAGATGATAATGCTGTTCTAGGACACATCAGCTGGTTTTTTTTCCTTACTGGGTATCTCACCTCGCCCGACTTTTACGCTTTTCTATGTGACAAAGAGGTTAAACTTGAAGTCCTGTATCTGCCCAAGGATCTGTGGCCAACAGCCAGTCAATACAAAGGGCAAGGAAACAAACAGGGACCTCGTAAGTTAAACTCCTCGATAGACAAAAGCTAACTAGAAGCTAACGGGGACAATAGCAAAGATAAGGCTCTTACCACACTAATTGATGGGCGATTAAAGGAATAATTGAAGCGTGAAGTGCAGAGGTTCAACAAGAAACTCTGTAAACGAGAAAGGAAAAAAAGTTCTAAAGATTCTCACGGATTATCAGAAAAATCACCTCATTACGAGGTGCTTAAGGGGGGCTCCAGGAATTTGCAAGGCTTATTATGAGATGATTAGAGGCAGAATCAAACTCGCTAAGAGGGAGAGGTTAAGAACAGACCTGTTAGGAACAATCGTGGGACAACGGAGGTGGAAAGGGATACCCAGAGGTTTTGAGCACAGTCTGGCAATGTGATGCCGGATCTGTGCCGGAAACCGGATAAAAACCTCAGGGTCAGGTAGGCATGGCTGGCCCCGAAGACAGACTTACACCTCGACTGCTTCTAAGATGAGCGCACACACTGTGCTGAGGATGTGCACAGCTGCCTGCGAGCCCAGCCCAACCTTCCTCTTAGAGAGTTAAAAAATGAAGGAGAAAACAAAGTAGTGCTTGCACTATTTACCTGTGGTTCGAGCATTTTTAATTCAGATTTTACTAGAAAATCTTACACTTTTAAAAATTATTATTATAAAGTATCACAATCCCCTTGGTTTGGGCACCTTTTCTTTAATATCCTGGATGTTTTCCCCTTATTTTAGTTTGCTAAAAGGAGTGACGCTGTCAAACAATACTCAGGAGGTCAAATCCTAGAAATTCTCTGATGTCTTCATTTGTTTTAAAATAAAAACTTCGTGACCGTATCAGTAGGAGAAAGTAACAACTAGGGTTGACTTTAGGATTCCCCAAAACTTTAGCTACTGAAAGATCTTGCATGAACGAAGTAATTTCGGCGACTTTCTCTTACCGCCCTCTGACTTGGAAGCGTGATAAGATCTAAACCAGTAACTTACATCAAAGGGCAGCTTCTTCTTTCTTCCCGTCCAGGGACAGGTCCATCTCTCGAGTTGCGATCCTTATCACCAACAGAGAAGCCAAACCACAGGCCAAGCACAGCAGTGGATGTGCTGGGAAAGTGGCTTCTCTCTTCTTTTTTTCTTTGCAAAAATAACTCTGACACCTGTAATCCACTCGCTTTGTGCCCTTTTGTTCAGCTCTCGGCACCTCCGAGAGGGGAATGTGTATTTGCTTCTACTTATCCTAATCTTTGTCACCGCTGCACAGCAGGGGGAAAGACAGGCCGAGAAGGGCTTCCACAGACACTTCCTACTCTGAGTGCAGTAACCCAATTATTGTTGCTCCCAAAATTCAGAAAGGAAATGGTGTCCTTCAGCTTCAGGTGGAGAAGGGTGGAAGAAGAACAGTGATCCTTAACGGAGCTCTTGGCTGTAACAGTATCTTTGCTCCCAGAAGATGCTGCTCTTCGACCGACGTTTATATTCCTTCAGATTTTAGAGAAATGGTAAACGAAGAGGGTCACTTACCGTGCAGCACTGGAGAGAAATGCTGGTGTTTTCTGTTGGGTCACAACAGTAAAATGGATGTGTATTAATAAAAAAAAAAAAAAAAAAAGAAGAAGTTTGAATACTACCAGATGGAAGCACACTGTATTTTAGGACAAACTAAGGAACTATATCCATAATAAGAAAGATTTGCAAAAATGTGTCAGAGAATTCATTTGTCTCCTTGAGCATACAGTGATATTGCAGGCTTCCTCGTCTTTTGCTTTAGTGATGACATCTTTATCCTAAGAAGAACCAAAAAACCAGTTCTCTTCACACTGTCATTTACAACTTCATGCTAGAAAAGCACGACAGCAGCATATCCTGCTCATTTCCTGGTATGACCCCGTATTTCAGAACACAGCCTTGCTAAAAGAAAATTCTACCCGCATTTCTGAAGCCTGAGCAATTTCAATTTCCAAAATCCTTCTTGGTCTTTCAGCTGGGAATTCAGATCTGCCGAATGAAATCTCAGAGGTCCCATGCCCGGTTTTGTGGTCCACCCAGATAAAGGCTTCTTCTTTATCCCTGGAGCCACTGTCCACTCCCCTTCAGCACACCCTGAGGACAGAATGGCTTAGGAGGAGCCTGCAGATCAGAATTACAGATACTTCCCAGAGTCCCAGCGTTTTCCATGCCTGAGCGCAAAGATGGACCAACACTCCCGACCTCTCATTCCCAGACAGCTCCCAGGATGGATTTCTTCTTTTGTCTCCGTACCAATCACGCAGAGCCTTGAATTCCCAGTTGTCCCTCGAAATCAGTGCCCGGAGCTCTCAGCTGGATGCAAATGTGAGGAAAGCTGGGAGAATAATTCCTAACCTTCTGGCTCTCGGGTACATTGCAAATACCACAAGTACCTGTTCTGAGGCTCATTTTCCGGGAGATAAACCAGCCTCCTCCCTCTGTCTGCGTTCAGTACAGTTACTGCTTTCCCCATCACTCTGTTAAAAGCAAACTTTTCTTTCTCCCGGTAGTAACTCGGTGCTTACCAACCAACCGACTCTGAGTCACCCCAGACCTACGGTGAAATCCTCCCAAATCCCGCAGGGATGGGCCTGGGGAGACCGCCTCCGTACTTCACACTCCCTGTTTTGCCTTGTGCTGTTGGCTTTTCCAGGCACGTCTCGATGCGGCGATTCCCAGCACATCCTTTGGAAAGGCTTTAAACCAGGGCGTATTCCAATGCAACCGGGGCGTTTCTGCGGGACTCTCAGCCGGTGCCAGCCGCGCAGCCCCTGACTGGTGCTCACTGGTCTCCCCCCTCCCTCCCAGCAGCAGCAGCGCTCGCCCAGCGCTGGCCAACAGCGCCACTGGGCGTCCAGCGCAGGAACCGCACAGGGGCGTCTGCCCCGAGCCTCGACAGGAATCTCCTCTCTCCCCTTCCTGCTATCGCAAGGACAAATTCTGAAATGTATTTCCCACCTGGAGTCTTCGGCACGTAAACGCGCTTCCTCAGTACTTATTGAGACGTTTGGCTGGACGTTAATAATCCAGGCAAACGTGAAACGCCCTACACAAACCTTCCGTCAAGTGTGCTCACCAAAGACGTGGGCAAACGCAGCAAGAGTTGCTCATGTGCTGTGCACTACATTTTTCCAGAAGTCAGACAATGAAGGCGTTTTCAAGCACAGGCTGTTTGTGGGAGGCCGAGTTTTGAATACTTTCTATTTTAGAAGGAGATCTCCAACTGTTGTATGTCCTCTCCTAAAGTATCCCACAGTTGAGAACCAATTCAGTATTAATAGCAGCATGAATCTCTGTTGCTCCTTGGGTCAGCTGCAATAGATGTCCAAAGAATACCTTAAAGATGAGCGTGCAGGTATTGCTGTGTGGACAGATCTCCCCTTGGACCAGTGACTCCTTTACAGTCAGGACTTCAGTGTTTTGATTGAGGTAGAAATGCTGCTGCTCCTCCTCAGACACAACGGAGAACACATTTCTTCCTAGGCAGCAGTACTTCCTTTCTAATGACATCAGTTCATGAGTCCATCTGCTCTAAAGCCTCCCTGTATCCCTTCCAGCTTCAAAGAATAAAGGAAAATTCCCTGCTTCAAAAGCCTAAGCTCATGTATTTCCTCAGAGACATTCTGCCTTCTCCAGTTTCCAAAGATAATTCTGGACAGAAGATACCTGCCAGACCGACAGAGAGCAGGTTTAGATTACATATTAACAAGAAATTCTTTATTGTGAGGGTGGTGAGGCCCTGGCCCAGGTTGCCCAGAAAAGCTGTGGCTGCCCTGGAACTGTCCAAGTCCAGGTTGGACAGGGCTTGGAGCAACCTGAACGTGGAAGGTGTCCCTGCCCTTGCAAGAGCTTGGAAGAAGATGATCTTGAAGGTCCTTTACAATTCAAACCAGTCTGTGACTCTCTATGTTTGCTTAGATCTTTTCCATCCTGAATCTTTTGAAGGCAACAAATTCTCTCTCTCTCCTCTCTAACCATGACAATCTCAGTACTTCTTGTTTGGAAATAAATCCTCTCAGCTGCCACACTCTGCTACCACAAATGCCTTTTGAAGGCAAGTAAATATTTTCATCTTTGTAAACTTTGTGCTTAGTGCGACCCAACTTTTCCATCTTCAACCTCACTCCTAGGTCAAATATGCAGAAATGTCCTTCAGAAATCCTTAAACCCATGTGGTTTTTTGTGTCCTGAGATCTCAAATGGCCAAAAAATAAGATTTCAATTTCTGTAAGTTGTGGGGGAAGTATCATCTGCTGAGGTTTTTTTCCCATGTTCTTCTGTTCAATTTCTTTGTGAATCCTCCCACACTTTCCTGCAGTGGCTGTTGCAGTTCACTCAGAGGAGACAGATTCAAATGGAAAGTCCCATGTTCAACAGTCAAGTAGCACAGGGTTGTCAGGTAATTCAAGTTCACTGGGTAAATAGTCTTGGTTTTCTCTGTGCTTTTCACAAAGCAACAGAGAATAAGATTATTTTCTCAGTGACATTTGGAAAGCCTTGAAAAAGATATTTCAGGGATAGGAGTACCACACAGACATTCATGAACAAGGGCAAGAATTTTCAGGCTTGTGAAGAAATATGTCTATGATTGGCTACCCAAAGGTAGGAATTAGAAGTGTTTGAAGTTAAACAATTGAGCATTATAATAAGAAAGTAAGAACTAGGCAGACTATATGCTGTCCTGAGCAGAAAAATAGCACATTTTGTTTTAAAAGGACAGGTCAGGAAGGAATGGATATGGGAAGAGGTTGGCCTTGAACAGGCCAGTTTTGGAAATCTGTCTGGTCATCTGAGAAAGAAAACAGGGATTCAGCTGAGAAGCAGATTTGAAAATTAAGGAGAGAATGGGAGAGCAGAATAAGGGACAGCAATGGTTAGACGAGGGAAAGATGCTGTGCAAGAAGGACCCAGAGAGGACAAGCATGACGCTGTTTGGTTGGCAAGGCTGACCAAGCAGGGTAAGGACAAAGCATCACAAGTAGGATCCATCCTGAGAACAACTTAGGAAGGGCTCGTTGATGTGGCACCTGTAAAAAGAGAATCACAATGGTCATCGGTAAAGAGAAGGTGGGGTCCAATCAACCAGAGTGAAAAGGGTATAGGGAATTCTGTGGAGAAGCAGGAAGGGCAGTGGATGCAGTTTGAAGTCAAAACAGGTGCATGGATAGAAGGGAGCCAAAGTAGACACAAAGAAGGAAGAAACAGATCAGTTAGGCAGGAGGAAGGAAGTGTATTTATGATCCTTTAGGTTTGCACCCATCTTTGTCCAATTCTCAGTGTCTGGCTTATGACCTAGATTTCCTCACTTCCACCTTTCTTCCTCAGAATGCCTTTCTTTCCAATTGGGGAGCAAAAAAAATTATCAGAAGGTAGCAGCAAACCAAAAGGAACCCTTCTATCTCAGCCAGTGTAACAGGATGAAGTGCCCAGTACCCAACTTTCTGTTTCCTGATGCCCATCTGCAAGCCAAGCTCTGAATCCTGTAACCCTTGGATGGCATGAACATATTGAGATCAGCTCTGGAAACACTTGGCCCAGTGCTGCCTAAAAGGAAGGTCAGTGGAGAAGGGATTTAAGCACAACTTCATGGACAGAGTGGTCACTGCCCAGAAGGAAAGCAGATGTTCTGAGCTGAGGTTTTCAGAGGAGACAGTGATCAAGGGAGTTACTATGTTTTCTCACGGCACAGGCGAACAGAGATGCTCCAACATGAGGGCATCACCCCTCAGTTCATGTCTAGTGCTTCTAAAGACACAGCAACCAGTCCAGCAGTTAAATAAGTAACCAACACTATTTCTAAACAAACTCCAGCTAAACGGTAAGAGCTGTGTAACCCTGGCATAAGAGAAATCTGGCTTATGTTTTAGTGAAACAGCAGAGATGTCCTTTTTTTGGGAGAGTACTTGGGAAAACAAAGGGGTTCTGGGCCCTCTGTTTAATTTGCTTTGTCCTCAGCTGCAGGTCACTTTCTCCCACATGATTCCAATAGCAACTGCAGACCAGGCACCCCTTGGGATCACAGGATGGCCTTGGATCTCTGACACAACTAAACCATCCTCTAGAATACAGGGTGACCAGTGAACTTCCTGGGACATTGTTTACACAAAGCAGTGAAGTTTGGACTCTTGTTATCCTACATACCCTTGTATCCTGTCTTTTATTTTGTTTTAAAATACTTTTGTACCTCGACAAAACTGAGCAGTGAAAAGCCATTGGACATGGTCAGTGCTTTTGACCAACAGCATGTAGATACTCTGAGAGAAAAGGGACTTACAGAAAAAAGAGACTTACAGAAAAAAGAGACTTACAGAAAAAAGAGACTTACAGAAAGGAAAATATCCATTCTGTAGGCAGAAATCCAGGCAGAGTTTATTCACTGTTTAGGCAACAGACAGGTACTCACATCCATATCACATTTTCTAAAGGAGGGGACACACTGGCAAAGACAAAATGAAAACCAATTTCAAGACAGATGTACAACCGCTGTTCCTTGTGAAAAGTTATAAGGTAAACAGGTACAAACCCAACACATTTAGTAGGTACCATGAAAATGCATGACAGCTAATTTACTTTCCAAAGAGTTTATATCTGAGTAGGTGCAGCACAACCCTGATGTCATGATACTTCCACTGCCAGGTTCATAAATTTGGGAGGGGGGAAAAAAAGTGTTTTTGTATTAAAACTCCTGGATTGCATCAATGATGGGGAGGGCTAACAGAAAACAGCCTGTAGTCCCTGTATATCTGTCATTTAGAAAACTATTATTACTTTTTCTGGTCAGGCTTGACCAGATGAGACTTAAACGCACCTTGGGATCACATAAATGCAGGTTATTGACCAGCAGCAAGTCGGTCCTTGCCCTGGGAGCAGCAGAGGCGGCGGGGGC
>NW_008238966.1:8182-41670 GCF_000691975.1 Corvus brachyrhynchos
GGGAGCGGCGTGACTGGACCGGGAACCCCCGGGCTCCGCAGCGTGCTGGGGCCGGCTAGGGAAGGGACAATCCCCCGGAGAGAGAGGCAGGTCTCTTTATTATCTATCTATCTATCTATCTATCTATCTATCTATCTATCTATCTATCTATCTATCTATCTCTGTTCATTTATACATCTACCTATCGATCCATACATTTAGTTACCTACCTACCCATCCATTCAGCTGTTATCCATCCATCCAGCAGCATCCTTGTCCACAGGATCTGGGTTCTGCTGTGCTGCTCTCTGCACGGGGGAAAGGAGCACACACTCAGATCCAGGGAAACCATTTCAGATCGAGGGAATCACACTCAAAGCAAGAGGCTGGGGAGAAGGGGGAGATAGGAGGTCATTAGTGAAGCGGTGACATCGTGAGGGGGGGATCCAGAATCCTGGACTGAGAGGGGTTTGGGAGGAGATATAGGTCATGGCACAGCCACTGGGATCGGTTTATCCCTTGGGGTCCCTAACGCTGGCTTTCTGCCCTTGCCACTGAACAAAAACAAAATTGCAGCAGTATCGAGCAGTGTGCTGGTTTCTCCCAGCACTGAGACTACAGGGCAAGTGAGGACAGCAGCCAGCTTAAACCCTGGGAATCTGGGATTGTTGTAGGAGATACCAGCAGCTAAATAATCTCCTAACTTGCTTCCCTGTCAAGCCAGAGTCTCTAATGCAGAAAGTACTTGTACCATTTAAAACAAGCTTAAAGAATTGTGTCCTCTTTCATTACTACATGCTTGTCCTCTGTTTTAGTCTTTACAGAAGACTAAGAAAGGGACTTAGAAGCACCTCTTAAGAGAGGCAGTTGTCAGGATTACATATATAAAATATTTCTCATCACATGCCTTAGTTTTAAGTAAAATTCCCGGGTTTGTCCATGACTGATTTAGTGATTTAAAAAACCTTTCAAGAAGCAAGTATATCCTGTGCTACTGTAAATCTCCCATTTAAATCCCTAAGGTATAAGCAAAATAGCTTGTCTCCTTTTTTCTTCTAAAAATGATACCTGAAGAAGGTATCACCTCTGGATATCTGATGATAAGAACTTCAGCACAGGACTGGAATGATTCTTAGCCTTCCACTGAAAACATGCATTATACTCAATAACAAGTGGCAGTTAACAAGTGTCTCTTTTCTTCCTTGTTGTTTTCTTTCATTTACCTCATTCTATTTCTTGATGTATTAATGAAGGTATCTAAAGAAAGAAATAAAAAAAAAAAAAGCACCCCCAAACCCAGTACAAAGTCATAGGTGATTCTGAGAGAGGTTAGGAATTACTATGGGCTGCCTGGATGAATAAGTCCCTTAAACTGAATTTTGTAATCCCAAACTCAAGTGAGTATTCCTTGGAACATAAGGGGGAAAAAACCTCTGTGCCCAATACACAAACATCTGCCATTCTGAGGGTGAAACTGGGGTAATGAATCCAGTGCCAGGAACAGATAAATGTTCACTACATGGTTGTTCAGTAGATGGAGTATGAGCTATTTACATTAAAATGCTAAACCAAGTGACTTCCACTTCCTACTAAATGCACATAAAAAGGCATCAAAGGGTCTATTTGGCAAAACCTTTAAGATGAACAGAATAAACCTGTGTTCCTGCCTTCTACATAATCTTTACTTATTTATGCACATTATTATTACACTTATTTATTACAAGCAAAACATTGGAAACATCAAGACAGATGTTGAACTGCACAGATAATTGAGGTCCAGCATCACCAGACACAGCAAAAATTTTCTTAGAGGCAGTCTTGCCTGAAGGTGAACTACAACTGCAGCAGCAGCAGCAGCAACAACAAAAGCAAATATGATAATACTGTTTTAATTTAGGTAGAATTCAGAATGATGGCTCAGACGCTCACCAGCTTTGGAACAGTGAGACACAGCTGGCTGAAAACACAGCTTCCACAAGGAAATATCCAAACTGGTCCAGGGTGTTGCAAAGGAGAAAACCAGTGAGGCCTGGTACCAACAATAAGAGGTGGATTAGAGCTATGTGATGAGACTGACAAATTTATTAAATTTCAAACCACCAACAACAAAAAATAAGCTTGTTTGATGGGAGAAGAAATTCTGAGAGATAATCACACAAATCTAGTAGTACTGATAGCCTCTGTTCAACAGCTTTGGATTTATACTGCCTTTAAGAGCAGATAAATATTTTAGGAAAGAGATCCCATCTTCTGGAACACACTACTGCTTTCTGCTCTTGCATAGAAGCCATCCATCTGTTGTCAACTCAGTAATTTGAAATCTAGTTGTAACATTACCACAATGCATATGCTGTGTATGGCACACAGGAGCAGCTGTCACGATGCTGGACATAAATTTTTGTCAGAGATCCATGACCCCACCACAGAGGTCAATAGCAGTAAGCACAATCTACTTAAAGAATTCCTGAATGGAAGATGCATCCCGTAATGCAGTCTCCTGCATGTGTTTCAGGATATTTACAAAGCTTCTAAAGCTTTGCAGAGAGCTTTGTTTTGTACTAAGGTAATGACTAAGGTGTATAATGAAGTGGTGTCCAGCAGAGAGAACACATTATCAATGCCAGGCAGACAACAAGCGATGGGTCCTCAAGACAAATAAGAAGGGAATGCAAGTTGTCATCAGAACTGTTTTTTCAAAGGTAGGTGAATCAATCAAACCCCTAAAGCTTCCCCTGGGAATAAACTGTTCTGAGCTCACAGCAAATGGTAAAATCAGAAAACCTTCCCCTGACTTCCCAAAAATAGCACCTAACAAAAGCAACCCCCAAGCTGGTGTAACAACCAACCCACCTGAATACCCAAATGAAAAAGACTCAATAAGAATGCTCAAATACATTTCGTTCAAAAGCCAAAGCACTGTTCTAACAAAAGGTCTTCATGCATCATTTGAGGTTTCACATCAAATTAGAGGGAGGGAGAGATGAGAAGAAATCCTTCCTATTGGACAGACATTTGCACTTGCCTCTGAAATAAAAATGTGTGAGATTACACATAGTAAAACCAAGCTTGGAAAGGAATTCTCCTGTCAGTTAGTGAAATGGAGAGAGACACTGAGGACATTTCAGAGGGCTGCTGGTTTCTTGGCCCATGGGAACAAATTCCCAAGTCTATTCTGAAGCTTTTTAAATTAACATTGCAAATTTCCCTATACGTACATATATACTCTAATTACTCTAATATTCTCTAATCATAGCAGAAAATATACAAATATATATGCATAAGATTTTTCTTACATACTTCTTCAGAGAAACTGGAAATGGCTGGGGTTTTTTTTAATGAGGTGTAAATTTCCTAAACTCTTAGAGTCCTTTAGCTTCTTAGGACTTAGAAAGAAACAAAAAGTAGATAAATGTTCTTGTTACTTGTGTTATCTGAATGAGTAGAAAAGTTAAGGCGGTGATGAATTATTTTTAAAAAAGTTACAGAAACATGTCAGTTTAAACATGATATTTTGGTGGCTGGGCCCAAAATGATCATCATTCTTTGGAAAAAGGTGCATGAAAGTGATAAGAAAGCCAAGCTGGCAAAGATTGCATATTTCCCAGGAAAAGCACACCATTTTGTGGGTTCTTTCCCTTTTGGCTCCGTGAAATGTTTATCTATAAATTTGAATTATTCAGGAGGTGACTGAGTCAATGCTGAGATCACCCTGACCTTGCCTCTACTGCTCGTCCTGCCAGTGCCTTAGAGATTTCCTGGCTCTTGTCACAGATCCCCATAATCCCTACTCAGAGATCCAACAACAAATTTACCATTGCTCTGCTTCTGCCTTTCCACCCGTGCTGGGAAGTCCCTCTGTTCCAAGTATTACGGAATTGCATCACCACAATCAGATTTCTGAAGGAGGTTCTGCATAGAAAAGATACCAGGAGGCTCAGCTGGTGTGGTCCGTACCCTGCTTCCTAGAGGGTCCCAGATCGGTGCTTATTCCCTGTGGATGCTGCCAGGTCACCAGAAGGGCAGGGACAGCTTGGTGGAAGCTGTGAGATTCAGTTGCCAGTGGAATGGCAATTTCACCATGTCACCTTAGGCATGCCAAGGTGACCTGGATCTTCAAGGCACTGCTGGGGCGTATTTACAGACAGAGTGAGCACATTGAGTGACACTCAGTGCTTAAAGAGAGGTCCCTGGTGCCATTCAAGGTGAAATCCAGCATGAGGTACCTCGTGTACATACACACAGCATGTAGGATGCCTGGCCTTGTCTTCAGTGCCAGAAGGACCCAGGTCTCCAACAGAGGATCTGTTACATCTTCCAGTCCTCTGTGGATTTTCCAGTTACTGTCAACCAGTAGATAAATAATAATAATAATTAAACAGATCAGATTAATTTATCTGTTCATTTATTATTTATCTGTTTATCTGGTTATTATCTGGATGCCCCATCCCTGAAAGTGTTTAAGGCCAGGTTGGCTGGAACTCTGAGCAGCCTGCTCTGGTGGAAGGTGTCCCTGTCCATGGCAGGGGGGTTGGAACAAGGAGATCTTTAAGGTCCCTTCAAACCCAGGCCATTCTGTGATTTCCAAAACACAGCCACTGGACTTGTACACAAAGGCAAATGTCACAAGCAAGGGGAAAGAAGTGCTTCCAGCTATCAGGAAGCAGAAGCAAACAGGCCAATCCCCCAATTCCTACTGTATTGTATCTTATTTATTACTTTGTTTTAGATATTGCTCTCTGTGTGGCAACAGCTTAAACTCATCACAAGCCTAATGAGGAGAGTGCAGCTTAATGGAAAGCAGATTATGTCAAAGAGATTTGATATCGTCCTCTGACAAGATTACAAACAGGAATCATAACGCAGACTGTATTGCTGATATAATATAATCAGACTTTTTTAGACTTCTGGCTTTGTGCCTCTAACATTCAGATAAAAAAACTAAGAACAAGAGCGCCATGAAAAATCAGAATGGCACATACTAAATCAAATTGAATTTGTCAAGTTGATAGTCTCACTGTGATTAATGTGGATGCATCAAATAATTGCAATGAGACTTGTAATGTCCTATAAATACTGTTCTATTATATACATATAATCTTATTTTACAATGATACAGAGACATAATGGTAGTGTAAACATACATTTGTTCCTGGAAAGTGTTCAGATTATGTAAACATTGAGATGTGACAAACAAGAAAGCCCATGACCAGATCACAGAGCTGTGAAATGCTTGGCATGGCACACCAAGGCATTTTTAATACAATAAAGCCCAACTTTATGCCCATTCCTAGAGGGACAAAGAATCATATGCAGAGACCAGTGGCTCTGGACAGACTGGAAATTTCTGTAGGCAACCTCTTGAACACCACTAGGAAGGATGACAGAATACATGATACCAGAAGAGCACTGAAGAGAAAACCAGCATTCTTTGTAGCTATTGTGACCCAGCCTCCACGTGTGCCCTTCAAAACTCTCACTGGTTCACAGAGAAACAGTGAGAGCCATAACTGGTCTGGAGAACAGGGCAGAGACCTAAGGAACTACAGTCTCCAACTTACCATTGGGAACTTGCAGGTGGTTTGGTCAGAGTCTGATGAAATCTATTAGATGGCTCTTTAACCCACCAAGAACATCTGACACACCCCTGTTATTATCCAGCAGTTTAAAGAAATGAAAACAGAAATAAAACACAGTTTATAACACCAAAAGGACATGGCCAAGGCATATGCTGTGTTACCCCTCATCTGATACCTTTAAATCAATAGGTGGGGTCTTTCTGAAGGTGGCTCACATTGTTTCATGAGTCCGTGGTCTTGTTGCAGGGAGAAGTGCATGTGAATATGCACAGAGTAGATTAGATGATGACAAAATACATCCTGTATCTGTGGAATACAAACATTGGATCTAACTCCAGCTCCAGGTCAAATATGGCTTCTGTATTTAGCCTCTCCACCTTTGATTTCCAAATTGCACGTAACTGTTAGCTTTCAAAAATCATCTAATCTATTAATTAATGCTCCGAGTCCCCAGAAAATACATTTTTAAGCAATAGAACAAATCAAATTCAGCTTTTACTCTGCTTTGTGCCCCTAGTAGAGATAGAGAACTGGAGATTTTCTCACAAGTTACTGGAACAGCAAAGTTAAAAAAAGAAGTTCAGATTTCATACCTTTGGAACCACACAGAAGTCCCTGTCCTTCTGCTCAAGACATATGTGAGCATCAGATGCTGCTTCCTGTGAGTCCATTTCCCACAGGATTCTCTCAAATGAAAGAACTGATCTCTGTGCTACCCCTCAGGGACTGCACACACGTGTATGAAAGTAGAATAACTGGTGTGGTTTCCTTTTTATTCTGTCAGTTTGGAAATACCACTTATCAATTCCAATTGTCTTCTGAAAAACAGATACAAACATAGCTGATCCTCTGGCTATTGGTTCTGCTATTTATTTTCTCCTTTGAGATCTGTAGAGCCAGCTCTGCTCTGCCTTTTCAGTATCACAAATATGAACTGAAGTGTTAATGAAGATGCATCTGCAGGGCCAGATGTTGGCCTCAGCAACAGCTGTACCCAGCTCCTTGCCTCTCTGCCACTGTATATTCTGAAATGATGATCTTTAAGAAGCTAAAAATCGATGGGATGTGTTATATATTATCTTCCTCTGGCACCTGTCTACCAGGCAGTGCAAACAGTCTGGCTTTAACCAGAAATGGTGTTTCCTGGTGAGAGAAAACATACCTCTTGCTTATATTAGCAACATACTTGATATGTGTTCAAACAGTAAACAACAAAGGTATTTTTAAGTCCTGCCTTTACAGCCTGTCAGAATCCACCTTGCAAACCCTATACTCTAAAAGTTCCTCTGTTTCTGAAAAGGCAAGAGGACAACACAGCGACAGCTTCTGATAGACTCTAATAACATAAATTAATTATATTTGCAGATGAAATGTTCCAGAAGGTGTGAAAGAGCAGACAATGAATGTAACAGGCCTTTGGATATGAAGCTGGAAAAGAGAATGTCTCAGGCAGAAACCCTGCTTGAGAAATCCCCAGAGTGGTTCACAAGGAGAATGTGAGGCAAAACCAGCATCCCTTGGGAAATACTTCCTTGCATAAAGCTTTTAAAGTCACATTTATTGAGCTAAAAGGCACTCTGAGATGTGATAACTCAGAATGGGGGAAATATATCACTAAAGATAGACACACTTCAAATGTTGTTAGGTACTACTTGGCATTTCAGCTCTTGGTCCAAATGGCCATATTCTGTGTTTGTACTTACCTAGGTCTACAAGGCATTAACTCCAGAGTAGGATTTTTGGGTAAATTCTTCTGCCATAACATAACTACTTCTGCAAATAGTTACTGCTTTTTCCGGTCCAAAAGAAATGCAAATTACTAAGCCATTTTTCAGTGTAATATAAAATTCATATAATTGTTATTTCTAGTTAAGGCAACACAGTTATTTGTTGTGCCGGCTCTGTAAATATTTATTTTGGGAAGCATTTTTTATTATCTCTGAAATAATATATTAACATTACATAATATAATAATATAATTATATTATCTGCTTATCTCTGAAATATCCTGAAAAGCAGCATCTCATCTGGGCTGTCACCATGGTTTTAGCTGGTGTAATCTAAGGTAAAAGGCAATGTACTTTTCGAGTCACTTGTGTACTTTGGCAACTTCTTTACATCACTGCTTGCTGCTTTGTTCGTGTATTTCTTTAAGCCATCTACTCTAAATTAAAAATATAAGAAGTTCAAATACACTCCTGCATCTCTGTACTCTGTTTGGTACAATGATTTTCCAGAAAGCTTCCTATTTGCTAAATAGAAGCTATGAAGCTTTTGTTATACTTTTAATTAACTCCAGTTCCTAGGTCCGTGTGTAATTCCAGCTGATTTGTATTCTCTCTGTTTCTATAATATCCGGATGGCCACAGCACACAGGAGAGCTCAAATACAACATGTTCATAAACTAAGCCAGACCAAAGAAATATTATCAACCGATGAAGGTCTTGAAGGAAATTAAATGTGAGGCAAGAGAGTTTAAAATGTATAGCTTAGGGAGAAAGAGATGAGAAAGATGAGATATAAGTCTACAAAAATCAAAAGTGTGCCACCACTGAAGCAAGAAGCAGCAGAGGCACAGGGGTACAGAGCTAAGCATGTGCACAGAGTGGCTTAGGGGAAGATGTAAACAGAATGCCAAGGAACTGTTGGGGTTTATTTACATATAGATCCCTGCAAGTCCAAACATAATCTCCATATAAAAGCACGCTCTAAAATTGATTATAGCAGTTTTTTTGGTGAATATTCTGGAGCGAAATAGAGACCATAAAAGAAAACAATCAGTCTTCTTGACCTACTTGATCATTTGCCTTCTAATACCTTTTCTCCAGCTACATGTTATATTAGAAAAATTTAAAATTTGCAGGGAAGCACCTAAAATTGAAGAGGAATTGCTGTGATTACTGAAATAAATAAGCATACTTAATATTAAAATTCTGGTTTAAATTTATGCAGCTGTACAAATAGAAGGAAAAATCACGAAATTTTATTTCTGCCTTGTAGTTGTACCTTGTATTATATGTGTCTCTTGTGAAATGATCATCATAATGCAAAGGAATTTTACCTGACCACCTTGTTTTTATCACCAGCAAGTCTATAATAGTTTTGAACAAGTTTTTTTTGACCAGGTTGGATAAGAGTTTGACAAAGAGAACATGGCCTGTGACTACTGAGAAGTAATCATGATATCAGCATAACTGGCAACAGCATTTCAGCCACGTGAGAAACAACAACACCCATGGGAATTACTAAAAAAACTGAATCATTAAAGAAAGTCACTTTTCCCAGGAACAGCTGCTATTATTTTAGAAAACAACACTTGCTGAAGGAAACTGGAATCTTGCCAGATCTGGTACTTAAAAAGAAAGGAAAAAAGAAGATAATAAAAGAAAAAATTAGAGCATTTGAAGATTAGGCAACTGTGCAAAATGAGAAAACCTCCTTTGCAGCATCCTGAGGCAAGTACCAAAAAATGGGCCAATATTAGCATATGTATTCAGCACGCTTCTGGAAGCAAGGACGTGTTTAGAAAGATTCATGTGTACTACCTGTCTTTTGTACTAAGGAAAATACAAGACTGAAAAAAATGCAGAAAGGGTAACAGAGGACACCATTAAGCCGACATGGAGCAGGCCAGCTGGACTGTTATGATTTAATTAAGGAGAGCTTGCCTCAGTGGGATTCACACATGGGAGGTTATTCCTATCAAATCTGACAGAATTTTTCACAGTGGTAACATATCACAGAGGGAAGCTGTGGACATAAAACCAATTTGACACTGTACTGCACACTGTTAAATTAGAAAGTTAATGATTAGGGTATATACAGCATGAAAAGCTTGCAAAAGGAAAGAGCTGACTTTGAAATCTAATACATGAACTAAAAAGATACAGGGTAGAACACATTTTAATTCATTCAGCTTCATCAAATAACATGTATCAGCCTACTCCTAATATCTTTTGGTCAACTAACCATAGAGGCATAATACACCACTTCCAGCAAAACATGAACTCCCATCTTCTACCTAAAAATGCATAAATTGTATGTTATCTAAATGTGGCCAATTCTTTCTTTGATTCCAGGCTTGCCTTTTTGTCCTCGGAGCTCACTGTCGAGCACCTTTATCCAGAACCAGTTTTCCTATAATTCACAGAGCCAAAGAATTACTGAGGTTAGAATGGACCCTCTGGAGATCATCACCACATCACACCCACTCCCTCCACCCCCCAAATCCTGGGTAAGTTAGAGCAAATTGCTCAGGTTCTCAGCCAACTGAGTTTTGAACACATCCAGGAATGGAGACCCTGCAATGTCACTGGGTGACCAGTGGTCTTTCATTAGACCATGAAAGATTTTTCCTTATGTTTAGACCTGAATTTACTATATTTCCATTCCTGTCTATTGTCCTGTTGGACAGTCTGTCTGTTTGCTTTTCTTCCTCTTGACTACCCTCCCAGCTATTTGATTGATTTTTAATTCCACCCTGATTCTTCTCTACCAGCACTCTGAGCATCTCCTTTTAATGCTAACTGGTCTCCAGTAGAACTTCCTACCTCTAGTCACAGTCCTTTAAGTCTGGAAGTTTACCTGGTTCTCAGTTCCCATCAGTATCCACTTATCTAGGCCATAATCCATCCATTTGTCTGTAGGAGTATTACAGGATTAAGCACTGAAAGTCTTACTCAAGCCAGGGTAAACAAAATCCACCATTCTTCCCTCATCCAGTGACCTAGTCATGCAATTGTAGAAAGACATCAGGTTGATTAAACATGATTTCCCCTTCACAAAACCATGCTTACTACTCACAATTACTTTTTTTTTCTTCATATGGTTCAAAATGGTTTACAGGGTTATTTGCTCCTCATCCTCACAGGGACTGAGGTGACTCTAATGAGCTCTGGTTCTCGAAATCCTCCTTCTTACCACCTCCCTCTTTGTCACCATCTCCCTCACATCATTCAGCAGTGGGCCCTCAGTTTACTTACCTTCCTCTTGCTATCAGCGTATGTTGCCTTTCCCACCCTTCATTACATTCAGCTCCAGCTGAGCTTTGGCTTTCTTATGCTATACTTGCCTGCATGTTGAACAGCTTCTTTATAATCCTGTGGGGTCACTTGTTCCTTCTTTCACCTTCTGTATACTTATTTTTTATATTAGAGTTGAGCCAGGAGCTTCTTGATCATCTGTGCAGGCTTTTGCCACTCTCATCTGATTTTCTGTACAGTCTGGAGCTTGGAGAAGGTAAAACTTTGAAGTCTCCTGAACTCCTCTCCAGAACCACCTTCTACATGGCTCTTATTTTAGCAGGTCCTGAACGGGGCAAAGCCCACTCTGCTAAAACCAGGGAACTTACTCTGGGGTTCAGAGGCTGCTTTCTGCCCAGTTTCCTCCTCCCAGAATCCTTACCTCCATTGCATGATCCCTAAATCCAAGGCTGACCCAACCTTCACACTCCAGACCAGTTCTTCTTGTTTATAAGCATCAGGTCCAGCAAAGAACTTCCTCTCCTTGATTCCTCAATCACCTGTACCAGGGAGTTACCATTAGTGCACTCCAGAAACTTCCTGGCTTGCTTTCCTGCTCTGCTGCTTTCAGCAAATATCCCAGAATGGTTTGGTTTGGAAGGGACTGTGGGATACCTTCCACTAGACCAGGTTACTCAGGGACCCATTCAGTCTGGTCTTGAACACTTCCAGGGATGAGGAGTCCACAGCATCTCTGGGAAACCTATGCAGTACCTCACCCTCCTCATAGCAAAGAATTTCCTCCTAATAGCTGATCTAAATCTAGCCCTCCTTCAGTCAGCAAAAAGTCTTTCTTTACCCTCATAGTGCTGCTGTATGGCTCAGAGAGGAAATCAGTCAGCAGCTGCCCTTTATTTTTTCAAATGGTTACTGTGTCAGGGCTTAACAGGTGGGAGCACACCCTATGTTCAGCTGAATGCAGGGTCCTAATTATAACCTACAAGGCTGCTAATTTTCTTATACAATCTCCTGGTGCATTATATTAGCTGAGGCTGCTGTACTACCCAGGAAGTAATTTTAGAGGAACTCCAAGTCATTGCTTGTTGAAAAAATTTAGAGAATGCTTCTAAGCTCCCTACTTGGCTAAGAATGAAAAGTTTGGTGGTTTTGGCCCTGAAATTGTACTTAGCTAATGCTGAAGTTGTTTGTGCAAGTCCACAATGTTTCTGGATAAAAGTTTAGGGTTGAAGGCAGTCACTCAAGATAATATCACAAAAATAACAAAGAATGGTAAAGTTAAAGAATGACTCATCTATTTTACCCAGTAATGTTTACAGCAATGTAATCTGTTACAAAGATCACTCTAAAATAGCCTAATATTTGGAAGGAAATTAAATGCAGGCTTTGACAGTTATCTGTTTGGAAGATCAGAGCTGGGGCCACACATATTGATTCTCTGTAATAACATTCTGAGTTCAGTTTGCAGACTCTCAGAACTCTCAGTTTGGCAGCAAGAAAGCAACACATTTATCACTGTCAGGCTGATATTGTGGTTATTTCATAGACAAAAAAATAGAAGATAATAAGCTTCTTACCAATAAAATGTAATAGCATATCTAAGTTAAGTGATGTCTGGAAAGTTGAATCCTTCATATACACTGGAATACATTTTATAACCCACACTCTCATGTGGCATATAGTTACACCCTTTGCAGGGCACATGTGTGAAAGCTGCACCCTGAGTTGGAAGGGACCCACAAGGATCATCCAGTCCAACTTCTGGCCTTGTGACACCCCAACAATCCCACCCTGTGCCTGAGAGCATTGTTCAAATGCTCCTGGAGCTCTGGCAGCCTTGAGGCCGGGACCATTCCCTGGAGAGCTTGGCCAGTGCCTGACCACTCTGTAGGGCAAAAACCTTTTCCTGATATCCAAACTAGACCCCCCCGACACAGCTCCAGCCATTGCTTTGGGTCCTGTCCCAGGTCACAGAGAGCAGAGATTGAAGCTGCCTCTCGTGAGAAAGTGCAGACCCATGTGAGGTCTGACCTCAGTCTTCTCCAGCTGAAGAAGCCAAGTGCCCTGAGCTGCAGCTCCTATGGCTTCCCCTTTAGGCCCTTCACCATCTTTGTACCCCACCTAATAGTTTTATAGGTCTCTGATAACTTTAGATCTCTCCTCTACTGTGGCACCCAAAACTGCCCCCAGGACTCGAGGTATAACCTGCAAGAAGTGCAAGTCCTGCAGCCCTGTGTCAGTATTCCTCCTCAGGGAAGGACATGCATAAATTCTCTTTCTGGAGCGATTTGTGAACGGAGGGAGAAAGCCAGCAGAGGAATGCTTCCATGCCACCGTGTTGTGGAGCACTTCTATACCACAAATGCCTGCAGCTGGTGATTACCTCTTCAGTATTTATGCATATGGCAGTACAGCTATTGCCCAACAGGCCTGAAGAGGGGATTTTGAAGTACTGCATGAAGGTCAAAAAGCAAATCCCACAACTGATTGGTGCTGAAGATACCAAACTGTACATGTTTTACTCTGTGGTTACCATAGACCATATTAACCAGGCCATCCTGGGGCAAACCAGTCAGTCACAGTTCTAATGGCTCACAAAACATGAATCCCGAGTTCTGAAAGGACCTGGGAATTGGGAAGGGGATATATTGTGCATAGGCTGTGAGTATAAGGCAACTAGATTTTAAAATTATCATTCTTATTTTTCTGCAGGCCTAATCCCTAAGCAAAACTTCATCTTGTAAGTGGATATTTTAGTACCTCTCAGTTCTGCTGGTACATCAGCATCTGTGAGCACTGTGAAAAATATAGAAATCTGCTCCACACAGTATCTCACTGTAGCATTTGTTGTTCTCATAACTTCCTGGAGCATGGACTCTGGAATAATTTTGTCAAGCCAGGCCAAGTCTCCCCTAGGGACTTATCTCAGGCTTGTTATTAGGAATGCCAAGAGTCAGAACTGCCTCATGCCAAAGCTGTACCACTCATTCTCTACACAGAAGTAAGCAACTCCTTAAAACCTTGCAATTTCTGCATCCTCCCCATTACTGTTCTTCACGGCATCTGCATTGGGACATACACCGTGGAGTCAAAAGGCTGCAAAAAACTGCATTTTGGACTCTGGCCACACCATCTCTCCTTGATTAGCCTCTCTTTTTCCTCAAATCTCATTTACTTGATACCTCCCATAGTGGTCTCTACCACAGCCAGCGCCCAGAATAATATCAGGGAAAATTTCCAGTTTTCCAAAATGTCTTGATGTCTCAGTTGGCCCCTTGTAACATTTCTATAACCACTCCCTTATTTCCCTCTACTTAAAGAACCTTGTGTGCCCTTGTGTATGTGTCTGAAGAGCACCTTTCTAACAGCTACTTACTTATGCACAGAGACTGAGTTTGTGCTGACTGGTGCCCCAGAAAACAGACAAGGACAACCTAAAGGTAGGCTTCAGTGAGTGGAAATTAAGATTCAACTCCTTCAGCTCTTAAACATAACTGAACTAGAGTGAAGCATCAAAAAGAAGGAGGATGTATACTTCTTTAAGTAAGAACAAAATGCCCTTGAGCAACAAAACGATGCAGAGTGAAGGAAGCATGAGCAGAACAGAATGATTCACACATGAGAAACACTGGGAACTGCACAGCAAAAGGTGCTTGTTGTGCACAGGAGCATCCCATTACATGGGCACCGTGGGCTTGGCTTACCCCACTGTGCTGTCACCCTGGATTACACAGAATTTACGTGACAGGAAGTGTACAGGGAAATCCCAGACTGCTCTGACACAGAAAGATGGCACACAAAGGAGGGGCTTGCACCATGAGAAGTGGTTACCCAGTAAGTTTTTGGTTCTTTACACAGACATACAACTTCAAATACTTCTGCTGGCAACGATGCTGACTGGGCTCTTGACAAAGTGGTAAACCAAATACAGCTTCTTCAAGAGTTAAACTCCTTAAAATCTCTAGGGTTTAGCAAGACAGCTTTGAAAAAGCCTGTGTGAGTTAAGCTTGCACTGTGTATAATGCATCTCAATTCCCCATGCTTGCTATAGTGAGCAACAACTATTTTTGGAGAAGATAAACAAGTATCTATTCTCTCTTACGGCTCTTTCATCCACATTTTCAATCTCCTCTTAGAACCCCCTCCTGCCATATTATTGAGGTTACTGCCCTGTTTCCTCTGTCCCTCTTCCATCCAAAAGGGATTTGTTTCCATAAGCAAGAGTTGGGGTCTACACCCCCAACACACTTTTGCTTTAGCTCGTGATGTTTAGCAATTCTGCAAGAATTTGTCTTTTGGTAACATGATCTGTCTGCTTTCCAAATTAATGCTGTTCTTCAAATCTGGTCCACTCCTTACTAAAGAAGCTGTGTTTCTTTTCACACTTACTTCTCAGCCTGCAGTGTCTGGTAACTGTCTGCTAATATTCCTCTGCTCCTCTTCTTCCAGAAAACCTTTGTGAATCCTTGTCCCTGGCCTCATCTTCTTTTTCTCCAGTACACTTTCTTTTCTTCTCTTTTGTTGACCACTTAGGTTAACAGTCCTTTTAATGACCTTTTCCTCCAAATCTGACTTTTTTCCTTGTCCTCTCTTCAAACTGAAACGTAACTTTTATGTACTTGAATTTGCAGATAGATTTCAAGAAGCAACCTGGTTATACCCTAGAAATGGTGTGGATTAAATTGCCACAATGCTGATAAACAATTGGTTCTGAAGAAAACCCCAAAAAACCAAACCCAACGTTTAAACTATGTTTTCTGTCAATCTGGAATGACTTTTCATGCATACTCCTATAAGGATCTGTCATGCATGCAACACTACAAAATTATTTTACTAGCACCTTATATGCTGCTGCCATGCACACAAAATCTTGGCTGATGCCAAACTAGGACATGAAAGTAGGGAAGCTGTCCAGAATTCAAAAAGAACCTTGTCAATTTGGGAGGGAGAGTTTGAAATACAACAAAATTTCATAATGACACATTCAAAAAGGTACAGTCAGGGAGGGCAGAGCAAATAGAGCAAAATGAGGAATTAAATGAGTGAGCAGTACTGCAGAAAATATCTGGGGTTATAGTGATTCACAGGCCATAAGATGACACTTTCAAAAAACCAGAAAATCTCATTCTGGAGTATATTATCAGAAGTGCTGTGTGTAAGACAAGGGAGGTAATTATTCTGCTCTACTTGTTACTAGTGAGAGCTTGGTTCCTGCTGTGAGTACCACATTTAAAGAAGCAAGAACATAAAGAATATTCAACAGAGAGCAAGAAAGATAAGGTTTTTTCCAAAATCACAGTCCTGAAGATTTGTTTAGATGATAAATAAGGAGGCTGGGGAAAGGTGAGAAGAGTCTTCCAGTTTATCAAAGGTTATTACAAAAAAACCAGTGATCAATTGTTCTCTGTGTCCTCTGATGGAGGGCAAGAAGTAATCTGCTTAATTTGCAGCAAAGAGGATTTACATTACACACCAGAAACACTTGCCACTCTAAGGATAGTTAAGCTCTGGAAGAGGCTAACTGGAGAGTCAGTAGCATCCCTTAAGAACAATTTGGATTGGTGTGTCAGGGGTCGGACCTGCACTCATTTAAAGTTTTGAGTGAGGTAGAAAACCATTTGGTCATCTCTCTCATCTTCACTGTCATTCTACACTGCATCTACACACGCTCTGTGTGTTATGCTACTGGACCCGGCTGTGCCTCTGACCTCACACTGAGCAGCATTTTCATTGCAGACTAAGCAGGAATTCCTGTGAGAGGCTTGCTGAAATGTTCACTAAATTATACCAAGATGTATTCCAACCATCTTTAATATAATTTGTTATTTACACGGATGCTGACAAGGTTCATTAGGAGCACTATTTGATGACAGCGTTTCATTATGAACGAGAACAGAAGTCGAGAGTAAATTATTACAGGACAGATCCTGCTAGAGCAGCCTGTGACTGTCAGCAGGTTGCTACAGGATTTTTGACACTGGACATCACTAATTTCCAAAATTCTTTTGTTAAGTAATACCCACAGAGCACTTCATACCCATATTTTGAAGTGAGATGTTTTCACATTTGAAAATTTCAACATATTGCTTTTTATCTATAAAGCTTAGTTGTTTGTGTCTTTTCCTTGGAAATCCTCTCTCTCCCCATGTGACACTGAGTGAGTTCCTAGTTCCTGAGCTGTTTTGACACACAACAACCTTTTCAAATGGCAGAAACCCATTAGCCTGATATTTTCTTTTGGTGACCTGCATGTTGAATTCACCTCCTTCCTAGATATGAAAAGACACAATGTTATTCTCTCAACATATAATGTGGTTAGTGGGTTTTATTACACTGAGCCTAGCAGCTTTAGATTTGCAGAGGAATAAAGTATTTTTAAGGACAGAAGATTGCTGGAATTTTACATTTAACAAATTTATAAAACTGTCTAGTGGCCCAAGGTAAGTGCTTTGAGTAAATTCAATTTAGATAAACAGATAAATAATCTGCTTATACTGAGCTGTGATCATGACTTTGCATTTTTAAATTTTCATAATCCTTCACTTGTCTATTTCTGGGACTTGAATTGTTTCATGCCAGTAAGAACTAGAGTTGTAAGAATTTCAAAATATATTACATGTTTTCTTTCTGAAGGATCAATAATTGCTTGAACAACTCCTTTCAAAACCCCAGCTCTCACTTTTGTGCATTATTTAACAGGCAAGCAGTGAAGCACACTGCAAGGTGAGAGACCTGTACTTCCAATGAATGCATGATCCAGCAACCAAAAGACAAGAGCTGGGAGATAATAGGCAAGAAATAACACCCATCAATTATTATTACACCAGGACAGAAATGCAAGAAAATATTGTTAATGCAGACTTAAGACAGCTACGTATCATAAAACAGATCTATCAGGAAAAAAACCAAAACCCCAACAAATCCCAAATCCCAAGGACTACAAAGTGAAGCAGTCTGAACCAAACATGCATAAAACATTCTAGAACAAGGGGCTGGCCCAAGCAGAAGCCAGTTAAATTGCTGCAGCAGTTAATGATTGAGGAGCTCAGAATTTTATCCATCTCCATTGTTTTAAGATTGTGAGAAGTCTATCCCTTCAGGGGCTCTCAAAGACCTCAGTAAGAGCAAAGTAAATAAAAATGCTTATCCCCTTCTACTGTAAAAACACTAAAATAAAACAACAACAGCAGAAAACCCCACAAACAAACAAACAACAACAAAAAAACCCCAACAAACTCAAACCCAATAACAAAAATAACAACAAGAAAAACCAAGAAACTCCCTTAAACAGTTTTGTACTTTCCTCTGGGCCTAGGTAGGAAAGGATCCTTTTAAATGCTGGACTAGCCAGGTACTCAACTGCCAGTCTCTTTACTACATCAAGGAACCACCACTTTGTTCCAATCCAAAAGTTTTCCACTTTCACCTAGTATTTAAAACTATTAATTCAGATAAAACCAGCAGTGTCTCAGGAGTAAGAGTGGGATGGGTTGAGATGTGCTCTTTTTACTCTCACGCAATAACAGAGCCAAGTTCCAGTGTATTTGCATGATAAGAGCAGAAGTACACACCAAGATCTGCACAGACCTCAGGAGTCCTGGGAAAGGCAGACTGGGACACTCTGCTCCAGGAGCTGGAATTGCTCTGAGAATCCAAAGGCACTCTAATAGCCTGGTGACAAAGGAGAAAAGAAAAGGGGACAGAAAATGTTCTGCAGTATGTTTTGTCTTTCACTACCTGTACCTTCATGTCATGCTTACCATAATTTAGATTTAAAGCCAACAGAGGCACCTTGAACCATGTTCCAGATTTGTCCAGCAGGTTAGGGAGATGGTGATGGTGCTGGAATGCACACAAAAGGAACATAACTTTTTTTTTTCCATTGAGTCAGCAACATGCAGCTGGTGTAAACCACTCGTGTTTGTTCCATGCCTTTAATCTGTCTGCAGTCTGTAGAAGAATACAACCCTAGAGTCTTTCCTAGACCTTGAATTTGAGCAGCTGTCACTTTAAATTTATTTCTTCCTCTGTCTGGGAGCTATTTTAGTGCAAATGCAAGCACACGTGCTCTGAGCAAAGCTCCCAAGAGCAGCCACCATGACAGGTACACTCCTACATATCTGTGTTATCTTCTTTCAACAGGCTTGAACCTGATGGCAAATATTTTTCTTTTTAGTGTATTTTTTGTCTTTTGTGTATTTTTTGGCCAGTTGTAGTGGTCCTTTTCCTCACTGCTTCCCAAACCATCTTCTATGGCATAAAGCCTTGGGTACAGCAGCTTTGTAGAGTTTAGGGTGGTATTGGGCTCACAGCAGCCAAAAGATCCTGGGGAAGGAGTGGCACAAGGACCTGTTCTAGGGATCAGACCTATTACAGGTTTTCTCCACTGCAATTTTTTGTGTCTGCATCTCTTGAGGTCCAGCCTGTTCAGTCAGTAATTGTTTTTCAATTATGAGAAAAGGAAATCTTGGATTCAGGAGTCACACTGCCTCATTTCTGGCTTTTTCATTGTTCCCTGAATCCCTTCAACCAACTCTCCAGCTCTGCCTCTTTCTGTGCCTATTTGTCCTATATTATGAGATAGTGACCTCTGGAAGAGCCTGGATTTCACTCCTTTAGTCATCCTCTCCCTTTACCCAGTATAAAGTGTGTTGTCATCATCCCGTGCTCCCCAGAATAATTCCAGTTTTAGAATTAGGAGGCCAAAGAAACAAGGGAAGCTTTAAACTCCAAGAAGCAACCCCACTTGATTTGTCTGATATTTTCAATAACCCATTAATCCTATCATCAGCCTAGAAACCTGCATTCCTCCCACATTCAAACAATACTCTGATGGGATTTGAACTGGGGAGCAGAGCAGGGCATGGCAAGGCTTAGGGAGAAGGGAGACTGGGAACAATTTAACCAGGGGGGAAAAAAAAGTGTAACTCATTTAACTGATTCACTCAAGACTTATTAATGACTAATCAATATCTACTTGACTCCAAACACTGAACTGCTTGAAGAAGATTAGAAATAACAAAAATTTTGCTGGGCTTTCTTGCTCTGTCTAAATCAATATTTTAGTAGCTTTCCCCTGTGAAGAGACAGAAGAGGAACCTCTGGCTAGACAAGCTTCCAGGAGCAGACATCCCTAATAGCCAAAGGGTGAGATTCCCCTGTCAAAATGGAGATGTTAATCATGCAGACTGTCACCTTGGAGCTCATTGTCTGGGCTCTCTTGACAAAGAGACAGAAATAGGCCTTTCAAGGGTCACCTCATCTCCCTCAGATAGGACAAATGACTAGAATTTCAAAAGAGTTTATTTTCCTCCACTGGATATGGAAGAAGACGTAAAGATTAGATCAGATGCAGTTATCTGTGATGCAGACTTCTCATATTAGGTGAGAAGAGTCTCACTAGACTTTGTAAACCTTGCCCACCCACTTCACATTTTTCCCATGTAACATGAAATACATAAACACTAGATATAATATTTAAATATTAGATATTTTATTTCTTCATTCTGAAGAAATAATATTTCTTCTGAAATAAAATTCCTTAGTAGATCCCTTCCCATGCTGCAACTGACTCGAGCTGTACTAATTAGGGAAAAGGACACTGCTGTCATAGGAACATTTAGAAGCCAGATAAACAAAGGCAGCTTTAAACTCCAAAAATCAACCCCACTTGACTTGTTAGATATGAACAACACACACAATTAATGTTTGTTGATACTTACTATTAATTACCATCACCACATAGTCACATAAGTCATTTTAACAATGTTAAACTTAACTAATTTACCTGTAAGTGGTCAACGCCATGGAAAGGGTGTCATATAGGCAGGGCCAAGAGCTGCAATCCTTGATGATCCTGGTCCATGAGGTGAAGGTGTTCAGTTTTGAGAAATAATTTCCCCTTTCTTCACAACTGGCAAATCCAATGTTTTCTCCTTTTATAAGTGTTTCATTTTCTAGACAGTTCTAAGCCATCCACTTGTTTGCTGCAGCATGCTGAGGGTGTTACTTCCCCAGGCTACTAAATATGTCTTGGCCTGTGACTTGTTTCTTTCTCGGTTGGTGTCAGCATTTATGTGGGTTTTTTTCCTTTTTAATCTCTTGATAAGGTGCTGCACTTGCTGCCCCCACCACCAGCTCACAGCAAAAGCAGTCCTTTCCCAGTTTTTCAGGGTGTGTTTAATCAGCAGTGTCTGATCAGCGATGATCAGTTTATTGCTGGGGGCTCTGCTCCAACCTGTGCCCATATTTTCAAGGCCTTCACTGCTATCCTGTGTTTAAATTGTGTTTATAGCTGGAGACCCCAGTTCAAGTTCACACAAGGTTCTTGTAGGAAGCTGCTGACACATCTAACAGGCAGGGATTGGAGTCTGGCACAGTTCATGTAAAGCCTGTGACCTGTTCCTAGCAACACCATTATTACTTTTACTGGGACACCAGGTACAGAAATGCTTAGAAACTGTTTGATAGCTGTACAATATGAATGTCCTCATGTTTGAATTCAAAACAAAGTGGTATTAATTATACCCTGCCTACAGGGTTCCTACTTCCAGGGGTGCAACAGGTTTCCAATTTGGCTACAGAATTTTTTGAAAGCCTCATCTTCTCCAGAAAGAGCTATCAGTCTCAAGTGCCTTGTCCAAAACCACAAGTACTCATTATACTAATGAAGAAACTGTAGCCTTATTTACAATTAAAGAACATCATTCTTCAAGCTGCTCTGTTTGAATCAGTGGCTTACTCCACTTGTTTTTCAGTGAGACTTCTAAGTTTGCTTTAAAAATGAGCATAAAAAGTTCAGGGGTGGTTAAAAAAGGCTGTTACAGAAAAGAATAAAGAGCCTCATCTGGAAAGTCTGCTAAGTCTTCAACAGCATAATTTCATATTTATGATTTGGAGTAAAACTATTTACGACAGTTTACAACACTAGGGACTAAGAAAACATGGATAACATTTCACATATTTGAAAACAAGAGATTTTCTTTTAGACTGAGTATACAAAAACAACCAAGATTTTCTTATCTGGTACTGTTCAGAAAAAAAAGAGCTCAAAAGCCAGCATTTAGACCAACATCCAGCTATGGGAGGTCCCATCTTAGAAATGTCCTCCTAAAAACTTTCACAGCAAAAGAAAACAACTGATTTCTTGAAAGAAGTAACTTCTGCATAATAAGTAAGGACCATAACTAACACCAGATACTACTTGATTTTTTCTGCATTAGAGAGTTGGTGCTTTATTGGTAACAATTCCCTGAGTCATCATTGGGAAAAAGTGAATTAGAATAAAAAGGCAAAAAGAGCAGAAAAGTCTGGGTCTCCTAACAAGTGAGAGAGCACCTCCTCCAATGCAACAAGGAAAGTCTAAATACTTTTCCAGCTGTTAAGGGTATGGTTTCATCAGGCTCCACTCAGTCTTCTGGACTTCTTAAGCAGACAGCTACCAAAAATTGACAGTTCTAGACCATTTCTCTAACAGCAGTAACACCATTTCTTGCAGGATCTGGTGTAGTCATTGCCCACAGCAGGCACACACGAAGAACAGATGCTTTGTTACTAATGTTGCTCGGGTGGAAAAGGAATAGTGCCTGCTGATGCCTTGAGTCTACATGAGCCTTTTCTTACCCATATTCACAGTAAGCCACGATAATCTTATATTAGCAGGGGAAAAGAGTGGTCACAGTGACCTTGCTGGATGTATTTGAGAAAGAAGCCCAGCTATGTGGCTGCAGCAGAAAATGTCTTGTACTGACAGAGAAAAGAAGTGTATGTAACAATGCACTTTTTCCAAAACATGCCAGCAAAGACAAACTTGCCCCCAGCTTTTATCGTGGCATGTTACATTTCATTACTGTTAAAACCTAGAGGTTGATGAAAGACCTTGTGCCATTTTCCCACTGCATGACCAAATTCCTATTTTGTTTCTGTTATTTCGTGCTTGTCCTTGTCACACAGAAGACGAACTTGACAGTGTGTCTCCATTTTGAAGGGGTTGTCCTAAGTTGCCAGTCAGCCAGAGAAATGTGAACTGCCACATCTCAAAGGGCTGAAAATCGTGAAATGAAGCATTCATAGTTCAAAAATCAATACCTTTAACTCTTTCATTTTCACAGAAAAGCTCCCTTATCTACAACTATCTCCCACATTTTTTCATGGGCCGAAAGCTCGAATTCTTTCTTAATAATTTTTGACACTTTCTCTGAGACTGTTTTCTGAGAATAGGACCATCAGGGCTCTGGAGAAAAAAAGAGAAAGTGTGTCACATATGCAATTTCATATTAAAGGAAACAGTTCAGAAGAACTGTACTGATTATGTGAGCAATTGAAAATGAAACCACTGCAAAATTTCTAGTCTTTTGCACCAGGGAACTGTGGAATGAGATACTTGAAAGTAGGATTTAGGACTCTGTTTGCAGGAGCATGTACATGGCCTTGACAATTAGATTTGTGACATTTCCCTATCCTACACTAAACTGCAGTTGGCAGTGGCATTATTTTGATTATTACACTTCACTGTGGCCTGAGTAAAAGATTTCATTAGAGTCCAAGCTTCTGTACACCCCACTGTTAATATAAGGGTGACTGCTTATGAGATAAGAAACAGGCCCTGAGAAGCTGTGAGAACATTGAAGGGAATGAGAAATTGCTAGATCAATATCTGCCAAAAAAGACTGTAAGAAATGAGAACTTTTCTAGACAGGTTTCTTATGTGCTGTGCATGGATTTTCAGCAGTGATTGCTATTTTATCAAAGTATTGGCCCAAAGGCTTCACCTAAAATTGTTGTTCTTCTTTGTTAAGTATTAAGTAGACCTTTGCTGCGATGACAATTAAAACAGATAAAATACTACAAAATACAACAAGTGATCATCTCTTTACATGCACTTATATTTTTGCCTAAGAGACCCTGGAGCTGATGGCAGGTGAGATAAATATGTGAGATAGGTGAGAAAAGTTGGGGCTGTTCAGCCTGGAGGAGAGAAGGATGTATGGAAATCTTACAGCAGCCATCCAGTATCAGAAGGGGCCTACCAAGAAGCCAGAGAGGGACTCTTCATCAGGACCTGGCAAGAAATAGTGGGTTCAAACTGAAAATGGGGAAATTTAGGTTACATATATGGAAGAAATTCCTCCCTGTGAGGGTGGGGAGGCCCTGGCACAACTGCCCAGAGAAGCTGTGGCTGCCCCACCCCTGGAGGCATTGAAGGCCAGGCTCGATGGGCCTTGGGGCAACCTGGGCTAGTGGAAGGTGTCCCTGCCCATGGCAGGAGTTTGTAACTGGATGGTCTTTAATGTCCCTTCTAACCCAAACCATTCCATGATTCTGTTCTATGATTCTTTATCTTCATTCAAGAACAACACAAGAATTTGCTCAGGTCCCTTCAGTGACTGAGTATTTTTAACACCTCTTGGAACTCTGGAGAGAGACCTGTGAAAGAGGCTGAGCCACTTTGCTAAATTAGTGGGCAAAGGGCCTGAAATTTCTGTCAGGAAAAAAAAATAAGGAAAGACTGGCATAGTAAGTAAACAGTAAAAAGCAAAACCATGGTTTTACAAAAAATGGGTCTTGTCAAATAAGTGCAATACAATTCTTAAATACTCATTGGCCTGATTTATATAGAAAAGTGTGTTAACAAAAAACCCAATCAATTTCTGTGCCTTAGTTTTCTGCAACAGTCATGATACATAATAAAGCTGTAATCAAAGAATCATTGAATATCCTGAGTTGGATGGCACCCACAAGGGTCATTGAAAGAGTCTGGCTACAAAATATCTTACAACAGATAGAATGTGACCAGTGTGAATCTTTGGGATCTTCTGTACATCCCCAGGGGATTCCTTCTTCACCAAATGCTGCTGAATGAATAATGTATAAGAAGATACAAAATTATTTAAGGGAAAACAAGCAGATGGCACATACTACCAGAAATGGGACACTTAGGTCAATCACACAGACTAAGCTCAACTGGTTTGGAAGGTGGAGAGCAACTGAGACACATCTACTTTACAACATCCAAAGGCATTATCTTATATGATCAAGAATGTAGGTCATGTGTCTGACTGGAGGAATCATATCCATAACAACCATGTACTGAAAAGGGCTTTGGACTAGTCAGTGAATGAGTCCATGGGAGCTTATGCCGAGCATGTCAGCTGGGATTGTCCTGGATGTGTAAGTGTTGCTAGGGAAGGATTGGGTTGGTGGAGTTTGGGGATGTTTGACTTGTTGTTTTGTGTCAGCCATTGGCCACTCAAATTTACAAATGGTTAAAAAACCGTGAGCCATCTGTAGCCAGGAAGGAGGGACATAGCATTTCAAAGCATTTAAATGAGTTTTCTGGAACAGAGCTTGGGGTAGGTGGGTGGGTAGGAGAACAGAAGAGAAGCTGACATGATGGGCTTAGACAGGAAGTGTTTGGACAGTTTTGTCATTTTAAGTGTGTGTCTAGACATGGGCAGAAATCCAGTCTTGCTGAATATGCCGAGTTCTGCCCTGTAGGGGAGCTGGAGCAGGGGAGGAGAAGGAAGTACATAGAAAATACAGGAAGATGTAGTTTCCTCCATGCATTTGAAAAAGGCCACAGGACTTGTGGTTGAGCTAACTTACCAGAGCAGAGGAAATGACCTCACTCAACTGCACAGGCATGAAGAAACTTGGGATCTTTCAGGATGGGATGAGCCAAATCATTATTTGCCCTGTGGTGAGCATCAGGTCATCTATCCCATTTGCCACCGTAATGCCACCATTGTTTAGCTGCATATATGGATTTTGAAGCCAGCCCTGTGCCTTTACATAGAGCAGGTACCCACTGGCACCTACGGCCAACAATATAGACACATATGGTGGAGTGTACACACGTCCTCACACACACTGAGGTCAGCGAGCATGGACAAGAGCCCCTGGGGTTAAAGAGGTTTTAGTACAAACCTCTGTGTAGGGGAAGGACAAGACTTTGCATAACATAAATTACCCTGTGGGGCGTGCAGCCCTCCTGTAAGTGCTCACTGCACAGTGTAACATCTGGGCTGCACACACACCTGCAGTTTGCCTGTGACCTATTTATTATCCCTCATGGCTGCACGGTTCTGGCAGACACAGGAGCAGCAGTGCTTCACCACAAAACTCACTTGCTCTAGGGGTTCTGCTCTGGAAGTTGATCAATGCAGAGCTAACTGCACCATCAGTATTGATCAGGCTGTGAAGGCTTTGGCATTACAGCACTGCAATATCCTGTTACTTCCAGGCTGCCTTGCAGGAGCCTGTGTGCATATTAAGGAATGAACCTACATGGCTTGACAGGTTCAGAGGGGGTGCCCAGCAGGGCACAATAAGGGCCGAAGCGAAGATGCTTCACAGGAATTTTAATTTTTTCTTAGATACTAAAAAAATGGAGCGATAAAACTCACAGGTCAGCGGTTCCTGCCATGAGCCCAACAGCGTATTTGACAGCTTTAAAGATGATATGGGCTGTGCATTTGTGAAAGCCTGCTTGACCCAGGGGGCCATTAGCAAGCTCTGTAAGCTGACTAGCCACTCCCTATGACTGAAAGTAAGTGCATTTAGTGACCTGGGCTGACCTGTCACACTTTGAATCTCTGGTACCTTCTAATGTTGTAAAAGAATTCAGTCACATAACACTCTTAGCCCTTTCTAGCTAATAAACATCTCTTTGCTTGTGCTGCTGGTCAGAATCTGATTCAGTGTAAGGGAGACATATCCTTGTGTGTATGAAGGGAGCCTGAGCATAAAATAAAACTGGTTTCACCTTTTTGTGTCATTTTTTCCCTTGAGAACAGAAGGAGATACTTGTGCCTGCTGTTTTCAGTGCAGTCACCCTTTAGGGTGAGATGCAGCTCATCTTCAGGATTACATTTACATTGTGACTGCATTGAAGTAGATTAACGAGATTGTTACACGTGCCTTTGGAAAGATTAAGGTAGCTTTTGTGATGCTTGATGGCTGCTTATATTTCTACAAAGAACTTTCTGAGTCTACAATTAGCTGGACTAACTCAATTTACACACCCTTGGGGTTAGGCAGATCCTCTTTATTGTGTAAACACCCATCAGGAGCTTTGTGGATCATTTTCTCAAATGTCAGTACCTAAGGGTTGCATAATCGCCTTTTAAGCATATAAGAACACAAGCAGATTCTAGGCTAGATTTTTCATTATTTTAGGCTTGTCCCTTATCTAGCAGGCACCTCAGGGCACTTCCACACTGAAGGTGAAAGATGAGAGCAAGTTCAGCAAAGTTAAGCTCCTTATCCTGTCACCACGTGGCCCTGGTGCTGGATGAAACTGCTCACAGTCGGGGTTCACAGCATCTGGGAAGAGCCAGGTTGAAAAAGCTGCTCTAGGCAGGTCCTGAGCCTCTTGTGTCAGCCCACAAGAACAAGCTCCTGGGTCCTCATTGAGCCTAAGGCTGTTTGCACCATAGCTGATGATGAGGAAGTTGGACATCAGTCAGCAAAGGCTTTAAGAGTGTAGATAATTTGGGGGTAGGAGTGGGAATGTATGGAAGGCCTTAAGTCCTAGTGCACAGAGCTGATTTGATTTGTAATTGCTTAGCACACCACTCCACACCTGAGACACTTCAGGTGGGGTTCTTTAAACACATACAGAAGGAAGTTCTTCAGGGTAGGGAGTGATTCATGCCTCCCTCGAGGGGGGCTAAGATACACTAGGGGCTTAGTTAGGATATTTTCAGTCTAGCTTCCCCCAGAACCATGCACATTGCTCCCACTGAAGCTGTGCTGAGTAGAATTTGAGCCCCAGAAAAGCTGAAGGATTTATCTAACAAGAAAACTATTGCAGGGTTAAAAGTCTAGGGTGGCTGTGATTGATGTGTTTTAACAATTACTACGTCAGGCTTGTTGTGCAGCACCATTCCTGTAATTAATGGGCAAGGACTTCCTAATTCTCCTCAGCGCAGCTCAAGTGGTGCCAAGACACTTGAAGTGGCCATAAAATATTGCCAAAGGAGCTGGAATGGGGCTTCCAGGGCCTGCTCTAAAGTTATCCCATCTCAGTCCTGAAGCCTGAAATCACGGGTGATGCCCCAGCACTGATGCTCTACCCACTACTGAGCTCCCAGGGAGCTCCTCAGGGTCTCACATTTGGTAGGAGGTTCACGTACGGCTCCTGCTGGGACGGCACATCAGTGACATGGCCACCCTTCACCTAACCCTGTGGCCCATAGGTGTGCCCAACTCCCCATTTATGTACCTACTGCCATGGTGTGCCTGGAGGATAGATAGCATTTCCCACCTGGCAGCATAAATGGGGTTCTCTCTTCAGGCCATGTCCTGCTTCCCACATGTCCCTCCACCACAATGAAGGAACAAGGGAGCTGAGGAGTGGGAGTGACAACAGACCTAGGGCTGCTCTGTTTGGTATGAGGGCCAGGTTAGTACCTCTGACTCTCTGTCAGGGCCCTGGTTTTAAAACTGAGCTTTCAAGCCTAGCATGTCTGTTTTGTAATATGCTTCAGACATCAGTTCTTAAACATGGATGAGCCACTTGCTGTCTTTTTGCAGACAACAGTGACATAGCTCTGGGCACCACTGGAAGGCAAACATTTTTAATATTTTCAAGCTGTGTGGCATTTTGAGAGATGTTTACTTCACCACATCTCTGTCGCCTTTTGATGTTAATACCTGTGTCAGAGTGATTTCATGGAGGCAGTCCTGGGATATGAAAGAGAATCCACGGTGCAGTGTAAGATAGGCTCTTCTCACTGTGTGGCAGAGATGATTCTCTGGTACTTCATGCTGAAGGATTTCATTCATTAGTTCTCTAAGCCAGCCTAAGGCACCTGATGTACAAACATTCTAGAAGGAGGTGCCTAATGCCAACATAGTAGAACCACTTTGAAAAATCAGATTTTCATGATACCTAAGCAGTATTATCACTGACAGTGGGTATTGAAGTGTTCTGTACAACAACATAACCACGCCCCAGATTTTTATATATAGAATCATAGAATGCTTTGGGTTGGAAGGTTAAATATGATCTAGCTCCAATCCTTTGTTATGGGCGGGACACCTTCCACTAGCCCAGATTGCTCTAAGCCCTGTCCAGTCTGGCCTTGGACACTTCCAGGGATGGGGCAGCCACAGCTGCTCTGGGCACCCTGTGCCAGGGCCTCACCACCCTCACAGGGAAAGATTTTTTTCTAACATATATCTAAATTGACAATCTCTTGGTTTGAAGCCATTCTCCTTGTCCTGTCACTCCAGGCCCTTGTAAATTGTCTCTCCATGTTTCCTGTTGGCTCCTTCAGGCACTGCAAGGCCACAATGAGGTCACCCCAAAGCTTCTCTTCTTCATGTTGAACAATCCCAACTCTCTCAGCCTTTCCTCCCAGAAGAGCTGCTCCATCCCTCGGATCATCCTGGTGCCTCCTCTGGACTCTCTCCAGCAGCTCCAGGTCCTTCCTGTGCTGGGATCCCAGGACAGGAGGCAGCTCTGCAGGTGGGATCTCACCTGAGTGGGGCAGAGGGGCAGAATCTCCTCCCTTGACGGCCACACTGTGGGATGAGTCCAGGATATGGTTGTCTTTCTCTGCCAATGCTTGGATACACACACCCCCCACCCTGCAAAGGCAGAGCAGTGTCACTGGATCCTCCAGGGATCCCTCTAGGGATCCACAGGGAGGAGAATGAATCCAGGAAAGTAGAGAGTACAGCATGCCCATATCCAGAGCTAATGGAAAATTAATGTATATGCTATCAATATTGATTCCATAGCATGCTGGCTTAACCTGCACAAGGTCAGTACAATGTGATAATGCATTTATTCTGTTAGAGCTGTGCTATGCATTCTCTGTCTGTTCAGTTTTGGTGCAGCCAAGCCAGCCACTCAGGCATGTGTGAGTCCAACACAGCTTCTGATATGATTCCAGCCACCACATGCAGCCCTTCATATCCAGGATTTACTACTGCTGTGCTTGGAGCCCTCAGCTCTACTTTCCAGAGTATCTATTTGCTTCATGCAGATTCAGCTATGTGTGATATCACAACACTGCTCAGCTGTTCACTCTTTTCTCCTTGTAAAGGAAGAAACCAAAGGACTTCAGGGTACACTCACTTACCAAAGCCAAACTTTTGATTAATGTGATATTTCTGCATATTTACAGGAGCCTTAACAGGACTCTTGGCACTGTCTTAAAAAGGTGCCTGTGTCATTTCCAAGCAATTAAATAACAGCAAAACTGAGGAATCTGCTCACTCTTTAGGACTCAAATGAGGATAATGGCTCAGCTCCTTCCTTGTCTTACACGAGATCCACAAAACTGCTGCTAGAGGAGAACTGGGTAAGGAAGGAAAATTGTACCTGGTTTATTTTACCCAGTTGTTGACACAAGCAAGTCTTGAAACACATCAAATGAGTGCAGAAGAAGTGGAAATGAAAGAAGATCCTAAAAGGTATCAAAACTACCTGCAGTTAATTCCATGACTGAGCTTCATATATGAAATTCGGGAAATGCATTTTGGGTTCTATGTTCTTCCCCTTATGTGAGATGATTGGAAAACTTTTAATCAGATCCCCTCATATGATGTGCAATGACCCGAGTACTGAGCAGAAAGAAACTGCACAAGACTAAGTCTTAGAAACCTAATGTAAAATGAGATTTTTTTTTAATGACAGGATGTAATTAATACACAACATAACTCAGGTTTATTCTTATAAAAGCCCAGTAGTTTTGATCACTGATCTTGTATGCATAGAAACCAGACTTCCAAAGACAATATGCTCACAGAAAGTATATTTGGATCCTGAAAGACATAAATTGATTGAGTGGTAAAAAGCCCCAAAACTGTAATTTCCTTGTTAGCAAACTCTGCAGTGTATTTTGTCGTGCTCATTCCATTGTCAGCAGGAGGATTAAAGAAATTTTTGTTTCTTAATTTGTGCTGTTACTGGCCAACTCTTGTTCTCAATTTCCATTGTTGTGTGGTGTTAACAGTAATGCCTAAACTGTGGTGGAACGTGCAGATTCTGCCCCCACCTACCCCTGGTCCTCCAAATATATTTCCTGCCAAGGGTTTCTTCTCCTCCTGGATGCCCAAAATCAAGGATGTCAATGGTGTAATATGAAATAGCCAAATTTCGCTGTAGATATCCCAGCATTCCAGTTGTCCTAGAGGGTTCAAATACAGAAAAATCTTGATAAAAACAGGTGAGGTGCCTGACTCAGTCTTGTGAAAACACACGGAATGTGTGGAATGTATATCCTCCTAGTGCAATCCAGCCTCTTTCCAAACAATTCCAGCAAGAGCTCCTCCTCTCCTCTGAGAGTTTTTTTTCTATCAGCTCTCCATACTGGAATGATTCTCATCATTGATAATCATACTGGAATGATTACCTTCAGATTATGTTTTGTCACCCAAGGCACACAAGCATACAGTCCCCCTGCAGTAAGCACCTGCAACAAAGGCAGCATTGGTAAATGTAATTTTGTGTTAAAACCAGCAAATTGGAGACATACTGCAGCTCTTGGTTCATTCTACTAGATGCAAGCCTTGGAAAACCAGCTGTGTATGGCCACTGATGAAAAATGAATGAATCAGACTGGCTTGCATGGGGGAAAATGCAAGCACTCAAAAGAAAAACAAATATTCAATTAAAATCTAAAAATAATCAAATGTAGAAGATTCCTGCAAGAATTTAATCTCTGTACTGAATTTTTGCCAGAGGCATTGAGAGAACTACTTCATGTTGAATACAAAACAACAGTATTCTTCTGTGTGTTTAAGCTACCACTGTAACTACAGTTGATGAACGTTTTGGGAGCTGTTGGATTAGTCACCAAATTAAAAAAAAACACATCTAAATGTACTTGCATAGCACATTTGCAT
The DNA here is from genome assembly GCF_000691975.1 of Corvus brachyrhynchos. Lineage (NCBI taxonomy): Eukaryota > Metazoa > Chordata > Aves > Passeriformes > Corvidae > Corvus > Corvus brachyrhynchos. The sequence goes on from NW_008238966.1 coordinate 39,576, forward strand.
AAAAGAACAGTTCGTCCCCAAAGCTTAAGTTTTTTCCTCTTGTCTAGTCTTTAAAAGTGAATCAAGGATTCTCTTTCTTGAGTAGCACCTTTTTATTGCTAGTAAAACAAGACTGGTAACAAAAGAAAACTCTAAATAGACCACATGAGGCCATTGGTGGTTCATGCTTTGAGATATGAATTCTTTTATTAGAGCTTTTCTGTGATGTTTTAAGACTTGCTGCAGGTTCTCAAAAATGAATAGGAATTGTTCTATTCTGAACTGTCAGCAGTTTGGAAACTTAAAACATCCAGGACATGTCTCAAGAAATCCAGTTGTTCTCTTTGATCCTAGATTAAAGGGCCTGTTAGAAATTTCAGAGCTATGTAGTTTCTTACACAGTTCCAATTAACACGACACTTGAGCTTTATTCTGTGAATGTACAATAACGTAAAAAACTCCTTGGAATTCCCTCATCAGCTATATTCTATTTAAAAATACATGTATTGGTTTTATATCAACATCCTCAACCACATTCAATACTCCATTTATACCCTTAGGTTTAGTAATTCACAGAACTTCAGCTTCACAGATTCTTACCAATAAATCCCAAAATGCATGCATGGCTTGGTTTAAGAAAGATATTTTACTTGTGTTTCATACACAAAAAAACTGATAATCAACAGTGGCTTAAAAAATTAACACTACTCCACTTTTTCACAAGTGTACAAAAAAGAAATAATGAATTTACATTCAACAGTAAAGCTTAAAAGTCCACTCTAATAATAGTTGCATTGACATTCACATACACAAGCACAGAATAAATATTTCAGGATTCTTATAAGAGCATACAGCATACATACAGTACTTGAATTTTACACAAGGAGTGTTAGTAGGATCAGAAATTCATAATCTCATAGAAAAGTAAAACTAAAATCAGAAAAGGTTGTGTGGGAGGTAACACCAAGGTACTGCACAGAGCTAGCAGGTTAATAAATCCATTTGTGTGAGGAGTTTGCTTCTGCTTCTTCATATTAGGACAGTTTGTTTGCAAAGGTGTATTCAAAGTGCAGAATAATGCAAAAAAAAAAAAAGGAAGATAATCTTGTATTTATTAATACATGCAAGAGGCAGCCCCCAAGTCACCCGACAGAATAAAGCTGTTATTGGCAAGTGGCCGATATAATACAGATGTTTCAGGCAATTTTTCTAAAGCACTTTAATAGCAGCAATTGTAATTTATAATGGCTCTAGATTGACTTCTGTTTGGGTTAAAGGGCATCATATTTCTTTAACATTTACAGCTATATTTCTTTATAAATAAATATCTCAAATAACAAATAGCATAGCTAATGTTACTTTTTTCTCTCTTTTGCATAAGTGTCGTGGAAAAACTCTGACCTTTTCAGAGACATAATGTGCAAAATAATGTGGAAATAGGGACACAGAGCATCACAGTTACATTCCTGGGATGTCAGCCCAGCCCTTCTTACACTCTGAGGGCTAGCTTTACCAGGGCAATGCAGGGCTTTAAGGGACAATTTTTCCAATGGCTTGCTTGGTAAAGAGATATAATTCATGTTCTCTTAAAGAGCTGTAAATGTGAGGTTTCATTTGAAGCAGTGTGTACAATACGTCATGTATAGGAGTCAGTATTTCCACACAGTGACTTCTCAAGGTTTGACAAGTCTGCTCATCTCCTTTCAGACATTTTCTCCCCAGCCTGAACATCTCTGAACATTTGTGTTCAATAGGTGTTTCCTCTGTTGCATATTTACCAGCTCTTCTTGCATTTTATAAACTGATCTCATATCACCTAGCTGACATCTGCACACAAATATTTCCAATCAGATAGAGGGTGCACAACATTAAAACTTTTAAACCTGTCCTGTAAGTGTCATCAAGACAGGAGCACAGGAACCACAGTGCAGAGTCCAACCTCTCACTGGCTGTACTGTGAAGATTCTCCTTTTCGGCGTAGGAGAAAGGAAACTTGTGTCTGCTTTTTAGATTCTGAAAACAAGCCAGAGTGGAGAAAAAGAGTTAACACCAGACTTAATAAAGCTTTTAAGACAAAACCTGTTAAGCAATTTAGACAGACACTGAATTTCCTGCT
>NW_008238966.1:41761-42658 GCF_000691975.1 Corvus brachyrhynchos
CTGCTGATTTTCTCAAGTCTGTACATACAGGAAATTTGTTAACAGTAGGAAGAAGTTGGGATTTGCTACATGGGAGAAATCTGCCATTATTACAAAAACTGGCTAAGAGGGTTTTTTCAGTATAACTCCCTCACTGGTCACTGTTCTCAGTGGTGCTGTTGCCCTTTTCTTTTTTCTCCTGAGTCTTGTTTCCCTTCTTCTTTTTCTTCTTTTTCTTGGTCTCTTCTTTCTTGCCAAAGGTTATGAAGTCACTTTTGTCAATTTGGCTGTTTGGTGGCTCCTGCCGGATGGAGATGATTGCAGGAGATCCCGGGATAATGAATTTGTCTGGCAACTCACCAGGACCACCTTGTTTGGAATTGCCGGGTCCAAATTTAAAGGTCCAGCTGTTGCTGTTCACACCAGCTCCCACTGGGGGGGACACCTCTCCCGCCTCAGGTTCTGAAAAAGTCAAAACAGCAAGAAAAGCTTAAAGCATCTTTAAACACAAGCACTCAGTGAGCAGCAGCTTTCTCTTTGAAAGCTCTGGCTTCAGCCTACAATGACTCCCGGTTGCCTGGCTGCTCATCTGGGGGTTATCCACTGGTTCTTGTCCAGTCTGCTCAGTGTTAGCACACACTGACTCACTCCACGTCCTGCTGGGCCCAACAGGCTCTGGATCCCATTTTGTTCTTTTGGATTTGAAGTGTTTGGAGTAAGAGATCACTGTGATGCAGCCCACTGCAGTGTTCTATAGCAGCAAACACAAGCATGTGCATTACCAAGGGGTATGCTTGAGGGTGTTGAGTCTTTTGGGACAGGGTTAGAAGAGTGGCCAGGGCAGGGTGTGACAGTCTTGGCATTATGCACATCCAGATGGGTATTTTAGCAAACCATCCTATGCTGGATGTGTCCATG
>NW_008238966.1:42702-56536 GCF_000691975.1 Corvus brachyrhynchos
CAGGCTCTGCTTGGTGGCGCCGAGCAATAGGACAAGAGGTAACAGGAACAGATGCCCAGGAAGTTCCACCTGAATATGAGGAAGAACTTCTTTACTGTGCAGTGACTGAGCACTGAACAGATTGCCCAGAGAGGTTGTGGGGTTCCCCTCACTGGAGATATTCCAGAACCACCTGGATGCAATCCTGTGCCATGTGCTCTGGGATGACCCTGCTTGAACAGGGAGGTTGGACCAGATAAGCTGCTGTGGTCCCTCCAACCTGACCCATTGTGTGATTCTGAGTTGGTGCACCCCAGAGAGGAACCTGAGGCCAACCAGCACGTGTGTTTGTATGTAGGTATGGATGCAATGTGGCTGAGCAGCAGACAGGGCCCTAGAGCAAAACCAGGAGTGAACTGAATTGCCTGGGCAGAGATACTGCAGGACTGCTTCCATCAGGGTGCACAATCTGGTCTCAGAAATATTCATGGTCTTCAGAGAATCATAGAATACCCTGATTATCTCTCTAGATCACAGTATTTTATACAGGCAAATATAAAATGAAGTTCTATCCCCAGTTTTAGGCTTGCAGTATGAAGCAAGTTTTAATTTTATTTCCATTATTTTGATTAGATTGAGTTAATCAGATTGAAATGTTTGCGTATGTTGCTCTGACAAGGACAATTTTCTAACATAATAAAATGCAACAAAATTAGGTTTTCCTATGAGAGAAAGCCTTAAGACTTGGTTGTTTTCTTCCCTTTTAAACTTTGAACATCTGTTGTAATTTACATAACTCCCAATTTTGAATAGGAACAGCATATCTATTTTAATGTATCATGTCAAGTATTTGAACTGTGATCAGGGGAAAGCTCAATGTTTATGAACTGATGCTAAAGCCCTCAAATCAAATGAAAACCTTCTTATATACACCCTAAAAGTGCAGTAAGAAAACATGGGGCTCTCACCCTTGTAACATGCCTAGCCACACACAGATCCTCACAATACCACACAAACAATTTCAGTACCACTGATTAAGTCTCAGCATCATGTATCAGAGCTGTCCAGCTGAAGAGGTAAAGATATTTGGGGTAAAGAAGGAGGTGGGAACTGTGTTGGAAAACAATTTCAGAGGGACTCCATGTCCCTTGGAAGAGGAGGCAAGGGCACTGGACAGGGGAGAAGAAATTGAGAAGTCCCAGGTCTCCTGCTGGTTAAAGAGGGCAGGAGGAGAAAACAAAGCAGACAATCTGGAGGGAGATCTCCTATGTTTTGCCAGCAAACATCTGGTACTGACTGCCCTGTACTCCTGCAGCTGTAATGGAGAATGCCATATGAACTTCAGCAGCTCCTGTATTTCCTATTCTTTAATGATTCTTCATCTTCTGTTACGTTTGCAGGATTTTCTATTTTACTAAATAAATGGTGTGTGGTGCATGCAGACGTAAGGCTTTCCTTTTAAGTTCAAAAGCTGAAAAAACATGTTTTGCTGCTTGACAACCTTTCTCCTGCCTGGCAGCAAAACAAACAAGGCTGGGAAGCATGATTCCTTCTCTAAGCTTCTCTGTATTGATGCAACACGTCCATGTTACAGAGCCAAAGAAATGTGTATGCACAACACATCTCTGAGACTCTCTTTGAAAGAGGTTTGGCACATGGAACCTTTGGCATCTTCGAACCTCCATGGCAAGTGGACATGATGTGACTCCTTTTACAATGCGATGTTTAATCAAGAACCAGAAGAGACTCTGCACTTCTTTTGCCCCTAAGATTGTATTTAATGATGAAGAAGCTTTGACTTTATGTTCTTTCCAGGAACTGCTGACGTTGTTTTAGTGACCTTAGCCTCTCTAGTCTCAAATAGCTTTTTTAAAGTTATTATTAATGTAAAAGTTCCTCTATTTTATCAGTTGTAGCTTTTCTGTAAATTTCCTATGGTTTTAACTATCAACTTCAGATTCTTTACATGTTTCCTGTAAGTAACAACAATGTCCTAGAAAACCCTTTCATAATAAATGCATTAATATGAACCAGCTTTCATTTCTGCTTAATAAATTGTTTTGTTTGGGTACCTTTTATATTACTTTTGTTTCTCTGAGATGATAAATTACACAGGTGGAAACTGTGTGTCTTGGCCTTTTTCCAAATTATTAATCAATTGTCATTCTACTGCAATACAAAAATGTGAGCTTTCATATTGCACATAATAAATTAAGCCCTATTTGACAAATAAATCCTCTCTTTTTCCCAACAAGCCTGCACGATATGCATTCCAAACACTGGCTCAGACCCAATGCTCTTTTTCTGTTCCTGGCAGGAGAAGGACAGCTGAAGGTGACCTCAAATCATGATTGACCCACCCTTGCTCTGGCTGGGGAGAACCCTGTAGCAGCAAATAGTAGAAAAACCACTTTGAAGAGTACAGGGTGACAACACTCTGTGGGCTGCAGGGCCAGCACAGCTGAAACAGCAGTGTATGGCTGTGCCATCTGATGTGAGCATAGAAACATAAAATGATAGAACAGCCTGCGGTGGAAGGGACCCCAAAGCTCATCCAGTTCCAGCCCCCTGCCATGGGCAGGGACACCTTCCAGTAGACCAGGTGGCTCCAAGTCCCATCCAACCTGGCTTTAAACACTTCCAGGGATGGGACAGCCACAGCTTCTCTGGGCAACCTGTGCCAAGGCCTCACCACACTTAACTTATATTCTTCCTAATATCTAATCTAAACCTACTCTCTGTAGGTTTAGATTCCCCTTGTCCTGTCACCCCACGCCCTTGTAAATAGTCTAAATCTTTCTTGTGCGCTCCCTTCAGGTACTGGAAGAGGCAATTAGGTCACCCAGAAGCTTCTCTTTTCCAGGCTGGGCAATCCCAATTCTCTCAGCCTTTCCTGGAGAGGTGTTCCAGCCCTCTGATCAACTTATTAGGCTGGACATGGGACAATGACAATGACTTAATGTTATCCATTTTACCATACAAATACAGCAATGTGCAAGAACCCAGAGTATCCCTGAGGTACGGAGTCTCCCGCATGAAATCTCTCGCCAGACTAATGGGGTGCACAAACACATCTGCGCTACTGAAACTAATTCAGAGCAGGAACCCAACCCTTTAATCCAGTTCTGCCTAGGCAAATCAACTCACCAGATGAAGTCTCTAACATTTGTCACAAAAACATCTGACTTCATGCATCCAAACACAACAAACTCATCACACCTCCCCTAGAATCAGGATTCTGTCAGACTACGGAGGTTTGCTTGCACTTATGTGGGGTTTTGTCCCAGACCCTGAATATGTTTGTTGTCCATACATCTAAGCATTTTAATACTCCTTAATACTCGCTCAGCCAAAGGAAACTAATTATCCTTACTGCTGTGGGGAGAGCTTGCATACAAAAAGACAGAGACATACAGAATCTAATGAGTTGACAGCCATCATTTCCTATGAGTGGGGCTTCACCAGTCCTCAGGAAATTTCTCTTCTGCGTGATTTACCTGATAACATGTGTGTTTATCTGTATTGGCAGGCTGGAAGGTCACAGTTCAGCTGTACTAACAATGTTGTATGTTTAGGCATTTCAGATCAAGGATAAATGTAATTTATTACCTAGTTTCCAATGCTTCCTTAAACATCACTTCTGTTTCTTATCGGCAGGAATTCAACAACAAAAGCTTTCTATATATGTGTTATTTTACATTTAATGGGATTAGTTGTACTTCTCTTGCATATTTTCTGCATCTTTAATCGAATGCTTCAAATTTTTTTATTCAACTGAGAGGAAAATCTAAATAAAACAAACCCTCTGGTTATATTTAGAACACTTACTGTAAACCATTATATTTCTTTTCTTCCTACAGCTACAGAGAGGGGTTTGCCAGAGTTCATACATAAAAGCTCAGAGTCTAGTGGTTTCCTGGGGCAACTTAGAGGATTACTTTGGACCTTTTCTTTTATTCTCAAGAAATACATCAGACTTCATGTTCAATGACCAAATAATTAAATTTTTAAATGCTTGCATGCAGCAGAACCCAAAATCTAGGCTGCACCTGCAGGTGCTGATGCTTCTTTGCCTGTGTGTCTGCAAGCTAAAACAGGAGATGAACTTTTCACCCCATCCCTTTCCTACTCTCACCGAAATACAAACGTCTCAGTAGACTTTAAATGGAACCCAGAGCAGCAGAGACTCTGCAGTGGAGTAGGTCACATATTTAGCTGGCGTGAAAGGACTTCTAGGCTGTCTTTCCAAATACTTCTTTTTCCATCCCATGACTACTGGCTGAAATGCACAGGCAGACTTACACAGAAAACACCTCCATATCCTCAAAGCACCTATCTTGAAAGCTGGAAGGAATAGGGTGTGGTGCATAGCTAATTTTTTGTTTCTCTTCCAGAGGCATTTACTGGTCATGTATTGTAGCCCTCTGCCTCTCATAGGACTTGAAAAACGTAAAAATCCTGGTCAATAGGAACTTGTTCAACAAGCCCTAATTGCTCTGAAACACCTGATTTCCTACACAATGTCAGATATAGAGGGTCATGTCTGCCTGGAGAAGCTGTGGCTGCGCCATCCCTGGAAGTGTCCAAGGCCAGGTTGGATGTGGCTTTCAGCAACCTGGGACAGTGGAAGGTGTCCCTGCCCATGGCAGGGGGTGGCACTGGATGAGCTTTAAGGTCCCTTCCACCCCAAACCATTCCATGATTCTATGTGGATGTCACAGCCTCTGAGATTCCAGAAAGGGAGCAGGCTGCAGCTGAGTTGTGTCACCTCACTGATCCTCACTTGCGTGCTCCAGGCAGTCCTGCTCTCAGCACACAGGTTCTCCAGAGGTTCCCATGCTCTGTGCAGGAAGCCCAGACACCTACAAGGAACCAGGTCCCTAGAATTTAACCTGTAGTAACTGCAGGTACCTACCTTTGTTTTTCTTAGAGAGTTAGGCACCCCTTTTCTAAATTCAGCCACCAGAAATGTAGGCATCCAATCTACCATGTCTAATTAAATTCATGCTACGGTCTGTAAAAACACAGGCACCCTCAGAAGGCAGTTCAAGCCACCTGGTTTAAATGCTTGGTTTTAGAGGCATTGGAGACCATATCGCTCTCTTTGGAGACCTTCTGGCTTTCTACAACTCCCTGACAGGAGGCTGTAGTCAGGTGGGGATTGGCCTCTTCTCCCTGGCAACCAGGGACAGGACAAGAGGACATGACCTCAAGCTGCACCAGGAGAGATTCAGGTTGGACATCAGGAAGAATTTCTTCACAGAAAGGGTTGTAAAGAGTTGGGAGGGGCTGCTCAGAGAGGTGGTGGAGTCACCATTCCTGGAGGTGTTCAAGGAATTACTGGACATGGCACTCAGTGCTCTGGTCTGGTTGACAAGGTGGTGATCAGTCAAAGGTTGGACTCGATGATCTTGGAGGTCTTTTCCAATCTAAATGATTCTGTAAAAAAAATCTGAATTTTCTTTGTTCCTCTCCTCTCTCTGCTGGAGCTGTATTATCTTTGGTTCTTTATAGATAAAGCCCAACCAGACAATTTACACTAGACAGCTAAGTTTTGGGTAGCTAGTGGAAAAGGAGCTGAATTCTACCCTCAGGAGCCAGGTAAGCAGCACCATGGCTCGGCAGGTGTTGTACTAATGACCATGCCGGAGTATTTCAGAAAAAAGAAGAAGTTTGAAACGAATCTCTTTAATGGTGACAGCCACAAAAAATCCTGAGCAACTGTTTGCAACTTCCTCAGCCTTAATCCTTTCACGGGATTTTCACTTGGGTAGGCATTGGCATCTTCTGTCCAGAAATGCCTGAGAGACCACAGCCATATTCTTAAGGTTGCACCATTTCCACCCCTTAAAAGGCCACATTTTAGTTATGACAGCAGTGACACCAGTACAGCTCAGAACCTCTGGTGCAGAACTGCAAAGTACAGGTCTGTCACTGAGATTTAAGGTGCTGTCTTTTCACATGTGGAACTTGCATATTCACTCAATTGAAGGGCTGGCTTTCATCAGCTTGTAAAACCATCCAAGCTGAAAGGTAATGCTGAGCGATGGGTACAAACAGTCTGAAATTGAGATGTCTTATAAATTTGGGGCAAAATGTTGGTTCACAGAACATATCATCACTCAGCCCAGGAATCAATACCCCATCAGCTCTGGGCTATCCCATCAGTCCTGCAGTTTCTATCTCAGTGACATTTTTCTCGCTTTTGGGGAGGCCACGTGTTTTTTTTCCTGACCCTGTGTAGCCCCACAGCTCCAATCTGGTGTTTACTAAGAACAGGTGGTGCTCACTTCCCATAATGCGAGCTGCCCATATATTCTGAGTGTCATGCACATCGTCTCCACCTCCTATGCCTCTGCTGCTTTCTTAAAGAACCTTTGTCAGAAGAGGGCTAACTCATGTTAGAACAGATGTGCCCCTGCTCAAGGGGGAGAAGAGGAAAGCATTTCTGTGCAGTCTCTGTCTCCCTGCAGAGACATGTTTGACTGTGTGACATGCTCAGCCAAGACAGCAGCTTGTTTTCACTCTGTTCCACCCCTCCACACTCACCACTTTGTTCTCGTCTCTAAAAATTTGGTAGCTCATGGAATCAGAAAATAAATTAGATAAAAGCTTTCAATCAAAACTTCCATTAATATTAAATTTAAAGGAAACATTTTTCAATGTTCTTTTTCCAGACAGCAGAACATGCAGGCTAAAGCCACTTTAAGACTCAGAATACCCCATCATTAATCACAGCCCCTTCTGTCTGCAGGTCAAAGTAGCAAAACACATTAATTAAATGAATTTATTTAAAACTGAGATCAGGCAATAAGCAGGAAGCAAACTGCAGGGAAAGCTAGTCATTAACCTGATTTCTCTCTTCCCTGCCTCCTCCGTTGATGCTGTACTGACTGCAGCTTCTGCCTCTGGCAGGCTTAATGAATATTCACCATGATAAAGAGTCTGAAACAGCACATCCAGTGCAAACAGCATGCACTGAAAAACCCTCTCTGTGTCATTCGGAGGAGCTCTGTGGACATTCTGGCTTCACTGATCATCCCTAAGCCTTTTTGGGATTAAAAAGCCCATTTAATCTTTCTTTTTTTTTTTTTCTGAAAAACAAAACAAAAACTCAAACCCAGAAAAAAAGAAAGTGAATAAAATCCATCATCAGCATGATAAAATGACAGATATAGAACTGAAAGACAGAAAAATTATTCAGTCAGGATAAAACAGAACCATTTTAACTATCACTTTGCCAAACAATCCCAACCATCTCTAATGACTTTGTCAAATTGGAGTATCAAACAAAACCCCAAATAATTCTCACTCTCTGTCCTCCCATCTGTTTGACCTGTTCCGCATTAATGAATCAGGAGGAATGAACAAAATGGAAACTTCTCCCCACCAAGGAGCCTGTAGCTTTAATCCAGTGCTTGGGTTTAAAGTCAGTATCATTAAACAGGGCAATTACAGCACACATGTTGTGGGAGATTTGTAACCCCCCACTGCTCCAACATCCAGGCACAAAGCAGGGGGTGGGCACGGAGGTCACTTCCAGCTCACTCTCAGGTTACTGTCCACGATGACACTGACAATTAATTTAAATAGAGATTATTTACCTCATTATGAAAAACCAATCTTACATGGCTGTATTAAAGTAATTGTCTCAGCTATCAAATAGCTCTGCCAGCATATTCTGAGATAGATGAAAGCATAATTTGATTTGCTTGCTACCACAGCCTGCTGTGACCAGAGCACAGCCCAGGGTAAATGGCTTCTCGCAGCTGTTGAAGGAGCAAACAGAGATGGTGTCTGCAGCTCCTCTCACTCTTCTTTGACTAAAAGAGGCTTTTCCTCCCATAAAAATATCAACTTTCTCAGGTAATATCCTTCTACTGCTGTACTTGTGCCCAGTCCTGCTCCCACAGGTAGAATTTTAACCCTTTCCTCCCCAAACTGAGGTTAATCTGCTGCATCCCTGAGACAGGATGTGCCCACATCCAGGATGCTCCTTATCGCCCTTTTAGCTCTAATCGAATGTTGGACTGGGGGGATGCAGCATTGAATGTTTGTGTCGCAGGCAGAGGTGATTAGAGAGACATTACTCCTGCAATACAAGAGAAAATATCTTTGGGGGGGATATTTTCCCTTGTCTGCAGGCTCACAGTGTTTGTTTTAATTTAAGAGTTCATAGCTGAAAACTGAACAGTCCCCCCCTCACCCCGCCCAAAAAAATCCCCCCAAACCCAAAACCAAATCAACCAAACAAAAAACCCCGAATTATTTTCATCTGGTAAATATGTTCTCAATGCAGTGTGGGCAGTTACAGCACCAGCCATTCTGCTCTTGCTTTAATGCAAACAGTAAGATAAAGAGCAGTGAGTAGTGCAGGAAAACTGAAGCTGGAGCTGGGGGGACTGCTCTGCCCCTCAGTACCTGGGAAGGGTGTGGGCAGTGGCTGAGGACAATGTTTCCCTGAAGACCTGTGGTGGGTTGGTCTTGCTACCACAAAGGAAAGGCTTTTCTTTCCTTTCATGTCAAACCAGGTGCTATGCAGCCAAAATGCCCTAATTAAACGTCCTTAAATGCCCTAAACTGAATGACTAGAGCAACAAGCAGCTATCCAGACCTCTGCTGAAGGCTGATTTCAGGAGTGCTTGGTAACACATCCCAAAAAGGTGGACTTTGAGTCTGATCTTAAAAAATTTTTGAGCTTTGTGGGTCACACCTTTTGTATGTGACCAGGAGCAGGGATGGCACTCTAACCATTTTCAGAAGGCTGCTGCTGTGGGTGGGGTTTGCCTCCGTTATATAAGGAAATACTGTAAAGAGAGCAAAAGTCACTGCAGAAGACAAAGCTCTGAATGTCGGGAGGACAGAACATGTCTGTGCACTGCTTAATCTATATTATGGAAAGCCAATTCTGGTTACTGTCTTCTGTCTAATTTAAATAAAAAATACTTTTATTCTAACATACGAGCCCTTTTATGTGAGAGACAACAGGCTCACCGAGCATCATAAATCCTGCTGTGAAGGTGAAAAGGAAGAAGCATTTCCTGGCTGCTGCTGGAGCTGTACCAGTGCCCTGCAGCCAGCCAGCCCCCTCCTCCCCTTGCTCTCTGCTAGATGAGCTGTTGAACGGACGCCAAGAGCACAGACGTGCATTCTTTCCAGGCATCTCCTGCCACTGGGGGTCACTCTGCTTCTATGGGGTGATACAGGATCTGCTTGGACTCCTGTCTACAGCCACTGCAGCCACCTTCTGCCTCAGCCCCCATCTCGAAGGCTGGCTGTGATTGATTCCCCAAAGAAGGAAAATTTCAGGTTACTTAACGGGGAGGCAGGATTAAATGTTCTAGTATTGAATTTCTATTTACAAGGGCCTGGAGTGGCAGGACAAGGGGAATGGCTTCAAACTGACAGAGAATAGGTTTAGATTAGATATTAGAAAAAAAATCCTTTACTATGAAGGTGGTGAGGCCCTGGCACAGGTTGCCCAGAGAAGCTGTGGCTGCCCCATCCCTGGAAGTGTTTAAAGCCAGGTTAGATGGGACTTGGAGCCACCTGGTCTAGTAGAAGGTGTCCCTGCCCATGGCAGGGGGGTGGAAGGAAGATCTTTAAGGTCCTTTCCAACCCAGGCCATTCCGTGATTCTGTGACTCTATGTTTTCCTGGACAGGCTTAGATTGGTTTCATTTGTGTCCATCTTGGAGAGTGAACACTACTAAGAGAATTGACTTCAATTCAGTCCCTCCCTCCTGCTTACCCTCAACAAAACTTTATCAAGTACCAGTCTGTACAGCTCTGAAAACTTTCCACAGGTACCCTTACCTGAGCACAGTCCACATTACTGCTGGTGCACAAACAGCAGAGAGTCCAGCACAGCTCCCAAAACCGAGTGCTGGTAGGCAAGAGAGAATCCCCACTATTTAACTGAGCACAATTAATAGAAAGACAGTAACTACGGAAACTTGAAGCATCAATTTTAGCCTTTCAAGGCAGAATCTAATTTTAACCAACTAATTGGGTGCTTGAAGTGGTAGTGAAAGAAAAAGGGACACGTTTTTGTCAGTGCTCTTAGAGGCATCTATTTTAAACATGAATGAATGTGTGAGCTTCACCATTTAGAGAGGATGGGACAGTAATGGAACAGGGACACATGAGAAATGGTATTAGAGATAATTTTTTCTTTCTTTCTCCATCATCTATGTTTAGCTTACAGACTTCAACCATTCCTCTTGTATATGGCTCTCACCCCAATAGCCCAAACCATTGCAATATCCAGGCCAGATCATTACAGGGTAAAGCTTTCTGCTTAGATATTCCTTAAAAAACCACAAACACACAAAGCTTCAGAGAGTGGGAAATGCAGTTCCTTGTCTCTAAGAGGCTGAAGGTGGCTCTGAACATCAGAGCTGACACCTGTTCCCTGGCTCCCTCTGGCTATGATCTCAAATAAAGGGATAATTTTACCAGTATTTTATAGATGAAACCTGAAACTGGCCTTTTCCCTATCTATGAAGAGGAAGAAAGGGTACTACTAATGTTTAATTTAGTTTGGTTTTGTTATCCCCAACTGATTGCACAATATTAAAAGTAAACTGTACCATACAGGTACATAAAATTAATTTAGACCTACAAAATCCTTTAGCTGACCTACTTTGACTAGTTTACCACTGAACCTCTGCAAACTTCTCCTCTGAAAGCCAATTAACTAAGTACTAACCAATGTCTATTTTGATTCTCTCCAATGTGGCTTTTAGCCAGCAACCTGCCCCAGAGATGTCTGTCACTGTAATACCTTCCACAAAATGGGGCTGTAACACTGAAGACATCAAAGGCTGCAAAACAGACTCTGGCAGTCACAGCATTCTTTCCCTTCCACAATATATATGTCACATTAGCAGCTTCCTATCATCTCCTGTTAGGATCACATCCCATTATTATTCCTTTTTACTGATAGGGGATGAATGGAGCTAAGAATATTCCACATCAGTTAAAAAGGAATCTTAATTAAATGTGATGAGTAAGTGCTAATACAATATGATAAGCCCCCTGGATAAGCATGCTACATAATTTCTCTCTTTTTCAGAAACCTTTAAACATTCTTCGAGAAGAAAATGGAGGTGACCTTGCAACGCCCCACATCCCTTCTCCTAGTGCAGAAATAGTTTTGCTCTTTCAAGTGCTTGCAAGGCCCACATCTGGAGGATTTTTTCTCAGGTTGTAGGTAAATCCAGGTGCTATGATCACTGAGAATCATCTGGGCCTTTAACCCTTTAAAGCAGATTTTTTGGTGCTGATGAAATGAACCTGCCTGACTGCTCTGGAAGTCTGGACCTACTGGATCACAGAGCCAAACCTTCTCTCTGTCCTCTGCTGCAGCTAAAGGTGTCTTCTCAAAATGGAGCCATATGACAAATTAGATTTTCAGCGGACTTTTATAGCTGTAATTCTCCATGCAGATCTATCAAATATCAAAACCCAGCTCTGGATGGTTGTTAAAATTACATTTAAACGTGTTTATGAACCTCCTAACTTGTTCAGTGCTTTATTCGACTTGGTCACACAGATTGAAATCACTGCTAGGTGATATGCTGTAAAGGGCACATAATACTGAAACAAAATAAACTTAACAAAAAGATCACTTGAGGGGGGATAATGCACAATTAGGGAATATTAAAGTATGGTTATCTAAGTAAAGCTAAGATCAAATTTGTTTGATTGAAATGGATGGCAGCACATTGCAAAAGGCACTTTAAGAGTTGCAGCTGCCTTTGTGACTTGTCTCAGACTACACTTTCTTAAATATTCATCAGATGGCAAGTATTAAGTCTGGGAGGCTCTCTGGAGCCTAACACAGAGAAAGTGGGTAGAGCTATTTCACTCGATCACCATAACCACTTCAGAATAGACCACTCATCATCCCAGTGTAAGAGTTAGTAAATTATATGCTTTGTATTTCAATATTTTGATTTTAGTTTTATGGCCCCAGTCATGCTTTAAGCCAAGAATTGTTCCCTCAATGGAACAATTGGAGAAGTGGCTCAGATTTGTCCTTCCACATAAAATGATGCTTTATATTATACTCAGGAACTGCTCATTTGCTAATGAACTCTCTTTCTAGAAAGGCTCAGATAGTTGTAGTAACATATCCAAAACTTATTTATTTAATATTCCTGCCATTTCACTTCTCCAAAGGAAATATTAAAAATGGAAGACCTGGCTCGAAATGAACAGGAAGATCAAATCTGGGAAATTAATTATTACACATAGATTGTAATGGATGTAAAATGGGTATCTGAGAGCAAAGAAGGGGAAATTAACTTTGTTTCCGCATTATTGCTTAATGGAGGCTGACTTAGGAAAAAATCCTACCCTGATTAAATTGGAGAAAATTTCTTTTACTTGTGATTCCTTTAAATGAATAGGCAGGGAAAAAATCAAGGACAGACTGTATCTGGATTGATAGCATAGTTATTTTCCTTTCAGGAAATGTGTCATATGCTCAGGTAACTAGGACAAGCTGTCAAAGAATAGAAACATTTAAAAGATCTCAGTGTTCATAAAGGCTAAAAGGTGATGTTATTGCTTCCTGAATCCTTCACTTCAAACGGAATTTTAATTTACCATCTGGTGGAATCTACATGTAGAATATTTTAAAATTATTTTAACACGGAATTAAACTTCACACTTCCATTTTCCTATTGTAATTGTGTGTATTATACGTGTCCATGTTAATATAAAACTGGGTCATTTGTTTTGAGTTTCTGCAATTTTTGAGGTGGTGACTGACTTCTGAATTTTACACATCAGACTCTACTTTCCCAGCATCTTTTTCAGTCCCACCACTACCAGGTCAGATCATGGAGGAAAGGGCTTCTTACATTATCAACTCATCTGGAAGTATCTGAGTGGGTGCTGTCACAGAGTTGTTAGGATTGGAAGGGACCTCTGGAGATCATCCAGTCCAACCCCCCTGCCAAGGCAGGGGCACCTGGGGCAGGTTACATGGGAAGTGTCCGGGTGGGTTTGGAATGTCTCCAGAGAGGGGGACTCCACAACCTCCAGGAGCAGCTGTTCCAGTGCTCTGCCACCTTAACGTAATGAAGTTCTTCCTTGTGTTGAGATGGAAGTTTTCATGGTTTAGCTTATGGCCATTACTCCTTGTCCTGTCGCTGGGCACCACTGAAAAGAGTCTGGAACCATCCTCTGACACCCCTTGGAGGTAGTTATATGCATTAATGAGATCCCCTCTCAGTCTTCCTTTCTCCAGACTAAACAAGCCCAGCTTCTACAGTCTCTCCTTATAAGAGCAATGCTCCAGACCCCTCATCATCTTTGTGGCCCCCACTGGATCCTCTCCAGTGGCTCCTTGTCTTTCTGTGACTGTGGAGTCATGTCTCAGCTTTGGTGTATGAGTTGGCAACTTTTCACTGCAAAGGTGTGAGACCAGAATGTGTCAGAAGGAGCACAAAGTCAAAAATGCTTCATCCTCAGACTGTGCTACCTGACAGTTCCATAAAAGGGCATTTTTTCAGCTATTTTAATATTTTTCCCTCACCATAAAGGGAAGGGGGGGGTGGGGGGGAGAACCAACTTCTGCAGCAAAATGCCAGTTGCCTGGACAGCAGCAAGAGCTGCCATTCATTAATCTTGATAACACCTTGCCCAACTAAGCACTAGGTGTAAATGGCTGCATTCCTTAAATTGCTTCATATGCTCTCTATGATCCACAACTGCAGCACCAAACATCACTTAAATGCGTTCCCTTTACACCAGACTTGAAGAAGAAATAGCTTGGGGTCGCCAGTGGAAACACAGACCATGACAACAAGGAGAAAAAAGCTCTATTTATATCGCTTCCTGCT
>NW_008238966.1:56581-78077 GCF_000691975.1 Corvus brachyrhynchos
GGCTGGAATTTCTGCAGCAGCTTCAAGGCTCGAGGAAGCGCAGTCAAAGCAGATATACTCTGCACCGAGGAGGAAAGACAGCAAAAGGATGCTTTGAAATGCTCTGGTTGATCTAGTTCATTCTACTCACCAGGGAGGCACTCAATTTGATATTCAAAAACATGTGTGCATATCTCCTGAAACTAGCACGAATATTTAATAGCTCTTCTTGCAAAAAACAGGATAATCATGCCTGCAGATCTTCCACAAGCAGCTATGGACCATTTTTGCCTCAGCAATCATCCAATTTGCATCTCTAGTGAAACAACTCAGTGAAGAGGCAAACAGATTTTTATCTCTGTGCTTGAGCAGATCTGCCAGTTGCTTAAAGCTTAAAGTGTCAATCTTCAGGCAGGGACAATACCTGGAGACAGGACAAATATTTAGGCTCAATATCAAATACCAGAGAGAGACTCTTCATCAGGAACTGTAGTCACAGGACAAGGGGGAATGGATTCAAACTGAAATAGGGGAAATTTAGGTTACAGGAGAAATTCTTTCCTGTGAGGGTGGGCAGGCCCTGGCACAGGGTGCCCAGAGAAGCTGTGGCTGCCCCTGGATCCCTGGAAATGTCCAAGGCCAGGTTGGATGGGGCCTGGAGCAATCTGGGCTAGTGGAAGGTGTCCCTGCCCATGGCAGGGGGGGTGAAACAAGATGATCTTTAAGGTCCCTTCCAACCCAAACCATTCTGTGACTCTATGATTCTACTGAAATGAGCCATGCAGCTTTTAGTACCTGAGGGAATCAATTACACAAAAATTAATTATGATGGCTTTACTCTCTTTTCTTGCAGTGGTCAGAGCTTTCCCTCGGCACATATTTTTTAGAGATACAAACAAAACTTAAAAAAGAAGTGAGAGGGAAAGCCAACAATATGACAACAAAACAACTGTTTGCAATGACTGAAAATATTGTGTTAATTGCTCAGCTGCTCTCTTCAGGGCCTCAGACTTTCACCAAAATATACCAAGTGGGGTGGCTTCACCATTACTGAAGAAGTTCAGATAAACTCATAAATCCACAGACACAGTAGGAATCTTCTGTTTCTCCTTCCACCCAAAGTCTCCTGTTTGCACAAATATGTCTGCAACTGCACCCAGACCTGCAGAGCTTTCTTAAGGCAAAACCCACTCTTCCCCCTCTATAAATAACTCAGGAATCAGTTCATACTCCTCCCAAATATCCTTCCCACTCCTGCCCACAGCTTTGATTTCATGCTTGTCTTCAGAAGCCAGAGTGAATCACCCATTTCCTGCCTCCTAATCCTCACTCTATCACAAGCCTCTCTGCAGGTTTTCTGCTGCTCTTCCAGGTAATTCTGCTTTGGGTTCAATAAGAAAAGCTGCATTAAGATAGAAAAATGCTGAGCAGGTGGCACTACCATAGACTAACAGAAGAGAAAGGAATCAAGCTTGTTCCCTCGTGGCTGCTGTATTTTAAACACAATTAAATAATGAAAGAGCATAAATTGCAGCCTGGATTTTCTCACTTAGTTTTTTCTACCCATGTGGGGTAGCGAACTCCACGTGGGATTTTTGTGTCTCCAGTCTTTGCAATGTGGAATCATGTCATACCCATTCAACCTTGACAGGTCACTTCATTAAAGTATCAGTAGTTTTGTGAGAATCTCAGGTTTCATGTGAGAATAAAGAAACCCCAAACCTTAAAAAAAAGAATTTTGGCTGTTAATGCACTGGAAAACAAACAAAAGGAAGTCACTTGAGACTTAAGTTTTGAGTGTTTGGAAGTGGCGGCATAGGACTGACCCAATACAATTTCATGGTCTGTTTATCCATCCTGTTCTCTACACCATCATGCATTTCATAACAGGTGCTTTCCCTTACCCAGGCATCTGTGACAAACAGAACATGCTGCAGAGAAAGCAACTGCCTTCATAAATCTAATTCCAGTCAATGAAGAGTTCACTTCTGAGAATCACAGAACTGCGTAATCAATAATCATGGTCTGCAAGATAGAAAAATATCTTCTGATGGCTTCCTTCAAAGCTATGCACTGGATTCTGGATTCTTTTTCAGTATTCCAGGATTGTGCAGCTTCCCTAAAGGCTGTGTGGACCAACACTGGTATCCTGCATAACTGTATCTGGCACTTGACCTGAATATGTTTCTCCCGATTAGGCAGTGACATTCTCATCTGGAAACTCTGTTTGTATGTTCAAATTGTTGTCTCAGCATAAAGGTGTACTGCAGTTATTCTGAAAACCCAAATGTGTGACACTGTCTGTATTTCAAGAACTTTAGTTATTAGCATGATTTGGAAGCTTTCACTCCCAGATCCCAGAATCTGCTGCACCTTATTCCTCCCAGCACACGTGTTATGAAGTGATGAGTCTCTGTCAAGTGGTGATGCCAAACTCAGCAGAGAAACAAAGACTTATTAACACCTAAATAAGAATTAGCCAGTGGCTGCTAGCCTGGATTCTTCCAGGTCACAGATAAAGCAGGTCTGCAAAGGAGGTAGAATTTCTGCCCAGCACCTCTTCTCTGCAGCAAACAGGAGACCTCACTGCCAGGTGCAACAATTTGTTCCCATTCACAAATACTAAATTGACCTCAGCATCCAAATATTGCACTTGCCTTAATTCATGGTGTATATTTGTCATATTTGCCATGAGAATTGCACGGTCTCAGATCACATCTTCTGTATGGAAAAAACCCCGCAACAGCTGCCACTTTGCAGATCAAATAAAGGGCACTCAAACCAAAATCATTTCTTGTCTCCTCAGTTCCCCTGGGAAAGTAGGACTTTGTATCCAGACCAGAAAGCCTAAAACTCAGCATATGGCAGAGCAGAAAGCAAGCTCTGCTGCACAAGAACATTTATTTGCCAGTTCAAGAGTAATACACTGAGTATCTGAGGTGACCTTAACTATTAATCTAACACAGGATGTGAATAGTTGTGCTTCCAAAAGTCACAAAATGTCCACAAAAATGAATATGGCAGAATTAACACAGCTCCACTTTTTACCGCTAATTACTCTGAAGTGCAAAATGCCCAGTTCTCTCATTTTGTGCATGCTACATGATGGCTGCTAGAGTTTTGAAGGCTCAAAGGCTGCTCCAGCATTACATAATCACAGAATTGAACAAAATCAAGTCTATAATCCCTATGGCTTTAGAAAAAGCTGGGCAAGGGAGGGAAGGAAGAAAAAAATAATCACAACTCTAATGATGTAGAAAACATAAACAAGAAGTTTAATTTTTTTAAAATTTGATGATCTTTAACTACTGGGCTCTGCACGTGTGGTTGGTAATAATTGCTTTTCAAGGATCTGCTCAAGTATAATGCTCTGCACAGCTCAAATGAAAGGTTATTGCCATGAACTCAAAATGGTAGAGCAAATATTTAATTACTGTTTTCTCCAATTCCCAGGCTGTATCTTAACAGCAGAGTCCAATACAATCTCGTCCACTTTTGGCAGAATCCATCAGCATCTTTCCTAAATCCCAAGCAGTAGCATCAAAGACTGATTAAAGGTTTGGAAAAAAAATAAATTCTGTGGCTTTCTGGGCACTGTGTATCACTTGGGAAAGATATCAACTAGGTTGGGTGATTGAGCTAAAAATAAGATTTTAAAAGACACAGATAATTGGGGTCTCCAATTAAGAGTCTCCTCAGAATTTTAGTTTTTTAACACGAGCAGGTGCTGGTGGGAGGATGACTGGTCAGCCCACGTAAGGAGAGAACAATCACTTGAGCAGCCTCACTTTCCATGGAAAGTACTAGATAAACATTCATGGAAGATTCTCCCTCATTTCCAGGCCTCTGGTTGCCTACATACCCCCTTTCTAGGGTATGATATGAGGATTTTTCTCTAGGCTTGCTACCTTTCCCAGTAAATGGTAATTCAGTGCCACTGGCTGCCATTCAGATGTCTTGGAGTTCCTCTATTGTCTGCGTATACCAATAAATTTTTTTTCAAGCCCTAATGCCCTTGAGCACTTACTCCCAGAAATGCCTCCCAAAAGCTGAGGCAAAACCAGACAGCTCGTTCTGTCTGACAGAACAGAGTTCTGGCACCTCAGTCAGGAAATACTGCCTTGGGCTGGACACTTGGTCCTCAGACGGTGGAAATAGCTGACATTGTCATCAATGGGGTGCCAATAATGATTCTCAGCTTACCCACAAGTTTTTAAATAATTATTTAGTTGTGGATTTGCTTTTCTAATTGTAACAAAGATACCAATTTCCTTTCTTCACACTCTGTTCTTTCTACAGTGGTGCCACTGCATCTGATGGCCACTGCATTTTAGTAGTTTCATGAATGTTGGACTCTGTTCTGACTTCAGCTTGGTTTAAGAAACGTATCATTAGAGGGAATGGAAGGGGAGGAAGAACACAAATGAGTTCTCCCTTCTCTCTTGTGAATATGTTCAGGCAACACTGCAGCCACATGCAAGAGTGACTCTGCCTACTATGATGAATTCCAAGTAATTCTCATGGTTAGTGGGTTTCTTGCCAGCAGCCTGCAACTGCCCACCAGCCACTAAACGTTAATACAATGTTCGGTCACGTTCTCCAATCTAGTATTGCTGCTTATCAGCACTGCTGATTATATTGCAGCTGGCAGCACAATCCATCTGAAATGGAATTGGTCATTGATCAGACTGCCCAGACAGCAGCTGAATGCCTGGCAGCTCTTTGTGGTGAGGATATCTACTGAGGCTGTCTGGGTCTGCAAAATCATGCCATAGGTGTGATCTTCATCCTACGTTTCCACATTACCAGGTGGATTCTTCTACCTGGTTTGTTTAAGACTGGATGGCTGCTGTATCCAGACTTGGAGTAAATCTTCTTCCATACTCAGTATCACTGCTGGTCTTTCCCAGCAAAGGACAAAGGTTATAGTCTTAAGTGAGAAGTCATGGGTCTGGGTATTTTCACTTCCAGCTGCAAAACAGCATCTCCAGGAGGGATGATAAGACTACTTGAATAATAGTGAAAAAGGGACTTAGTGAACATAGTTCAGCTGATCCTTAACTACCTGCTCAAGGAAATGACAAATTGAGTGTAACACATCACTTCTCTCCACCAGAATTTGCTTGAGCTCACAAGTTTGTGTGACCAACTATCACTGGGATGCTATCATTGAAACCACAGGAGATTGAAGTTCAACCAAAACCTCATCTTCTGGGGTTTTTTCTGATTTTTAGTTTCTCGCTTGTCTAACTTGTTACAGCATAGCTGTAACTCATCTGCATCTCATCTGTAATTTCTAAATTCGATGTATCAAGTGCTGGAGTTCTATATTCCTCAAGCATATTTCTATTCAACATTCTAGTCCATAAATACACTTCAGACACAACATATTTTAGAAGAAATAATTTTTTCAGGGGGTTACTATACTTCTCAAACCCCTTATCAAATGCTTTACTATTCTTAGACATAGTATCTCTTTCATTGTTTGCATTTTTCTTACTCAAATAATGCAGGTCCTTATCTTTCTTTGCTTTTCATTATCTGTTCTGATCAACGCTACAACAAGATCAGTTCTTGTTTCCCCTTTCTGCCTTGTTTTCACAAGTCTGATTCTCTACAAGCACAACAGACCTTTGTTCTGAACATGCAGTTCCACGCATTGTCTGTGGTATCCCTAACCCCTTTTGTGCCAGTATGAGTTCTCAGCAGCAGCTAATTGAGTTGAAAATTGAGCCTACACAAGCCTCTTCAGGCAGAGCAGTTCCCTGAACCAGCTAATTCTATAGTCAGGGGAAAAGCAACGCTGATTTGATAGAGGACTGGAATATATGGCAAGAACTAAAAGAAAAGCAGAACAAAAAATCCCAAGATTTCATACAATAGCCTGGATTAGAAGGGACCTTAAACCTCATCTCATTCCAAATCCATGCCATGGGCAGGGACACCTTCCACTACCCCAGGTTGCTCCAAGCCTCGTCCAACCTGGCCTTGAACACTTCCAGGAAGAGACCTAGACAGGTAGAAACTGATAGGGAACTACATAAAGCCATTCTTTTAGTATACATAACCCCCCTGAAATGCATCCAAGCTCTTCCTAAAGTTGAAACACAGCTCTTTCTAAAAAGTAAAATTACTTGCAGGTAGGACTACAGACATCAGGACAGAAATCAGCTTCCTAATGTTTTCTTCAAACTGGTTTGTGCAGCTTCTCTCCATCCTCCACCAAGGAAGGAAAAAAAAAAAAGAGGAAGAGCAGCAAAATTCTGTCATGCTCATGACATCTGTGCGTTACAGACTAGGGATTTTTATTTTGGTTTCCTAGCAACTCTGAAGGCCAATTCAGCAGTGATTTTATACTGAGCACCAGTTACAGGGTTGCTTCAGCTCCTCTCAGAGCGAGACTTCAGAACCTTTAACTGCCTCCTCCTCTTCTTTAATGCACAAGTGCAATCTTAGGCTGACTGGTAAATTAGTAACACCTACGTTTTATTTTACCTACATTCCATCCTCTGATGATTTTTTATTCCACATGGAAAAATGATGAAGAGCTCTTAAACTAGTACTTAATCAAATTAGTCAGGGGAAATGAACAAATGGAAAGGAGGATCTGCAGATTACAATGGAGCTATCATCAAAGGAGATCAAAGCCAGAGCTGACCTCACATCGTAGCTATGAAGGAGCCAGACACAGTTTCTGCAATGTCTGTTACAAATTCTTGCCATCTGTGAATGGTAAAAGGAGAAAACCCAGGCAAGAATAACGAGGTTAACTGTAGACCTTGATGAGCACTAAGCTTTTAAAATTATATTTGACATATAATTTCAAGATTCATAAAAATGCACCAAGAAGTAAACACTCGGAGCATCAGTATTTATGGCTGGGAGTATCTTTTCCACTGAGACCAGCTACAAAGCTGGCAGAAATGCTCCGAGCTTTCCATCACACTGTCTAGCCAACATGCCTCAGAGAAGATCAGAAGTTGACCTGCATGGATTTAGTCTGCACAACCCACTGGCCTCCCTGCTAGGGCTGCCAATTAGTTTCAGCTGTGACAGTGTTTTCTCCGACGTGGCAAATTGCCAGTGGGGAACTGGATTAAGATCACCAAATTACCTTGCCTGTCAGCCCAGAAGTAAGCAGCTCTCTTTGCCATTTACAGGTCTCCTGGCTAGGTCCAGGTGCAGTTTGAAAGCCTGTACACCAGGATGGATGTACTGATTTACAGTGTGGAACAACAGAAATATGCTTTGTTCTGTCTCCAGACTTCACTGCTGAAAATAGTTTTACTGTCTAACTGCACCTGCACTCTTCAGAGGGGAAAAGGCAGGGACCTAGAGCAGTCACCAGCACGTGTGGTCCTTGTGAAACTGCCACCTTTCTTGCCCCACAGAAAATCAGTTCAATTAAAAGCAAAAGGCGATGTTCCTCACGGTGCTTTATTTTCCCTAACTGAAGTCTGGGCATAAATGAAGCAGATAATCTGACACTAATGTTATTAATTTATTTTAATTCTTTGGTTTCCAGCTACGCATGTGGGAGACCCTGCTACCTACTTAGCATAAATTTGCAGCAAGATAATAATCTACTGAGAACAGGTAATTTTCACCGTGAAGAGATGACATTATGCATGGTAACTAGAGAGAACAAATCACCTGGAAACCGAATCAGCAGGCTGGTGCTGGCCCACTCCTCTTGCTGATAGTCTATGCATGATGCAGTCACAGGTTTTTTTGAGAGAATTTATCCTCTACATGTGACTGAAGACATTTGACTCTGGGCATTTGGAAAGGACACTGTAACCATTGGAGCCTGTCTGCTTATATTGTCAGAGAGGACAACAGGAGCAGTTTGAAATGGAATGGTGTGGACAATTCAGCTGCTGTAGTTATTAATTATGACCACTTAACCACCACTATGGGTGTGCAAATTGATTTACCACTAAAATGTCAGTCTCTTGCTCCTGAGAGCATACTGGATCACAAATGCAGCACGAGATGGTGAAAAGCAGAGAGCAGGAGGGAGAAGAATGTACTCTGCGACCGCAAATCCCGAGATGTGTTTAATGTGTAATGTTCCTTGGTAAAGAAAATTCCAGTTTGGATTTCGGTTCTTAAAAGCAAAGTTGTAAGGTCTACAGGCAGGGTTTGAAGGAAAATTGGGGGAGGAATTGTTTATTCTGCATTTTTCAGCCTTATGAAAATATTTTCAATATTCATTTTGCCATTTTTCACTCACTGCCTTTGGTCAAAACTTCTTTCATTTTACTGTGTCTTAGAACATTCTTCCTTTAAACTCAGCTACCATATTCAAGTGATTATATGGAACAAAAACATCAGACAATTTAATCAAGGGAACTAAAGAAGGCTCATGGCTTTCCTGATTGTTTTTAAGTGTAGTCTGGGTTCTGGATTTTCAAGTGCCTCTCAATGCATTAAAAATCTGCATATGAAAAAACTGCTGATTTTTCTGCATATGAAAAAACTGCTGAAATACGAAATTACTTGAAGATCAGAGTTTGCATCTTGGAAATAACTAGCTGTTTCTTTTTTCAAGGTTTGAATAATTTAGCTAGAATAAGCCCTCCAAAGGACCAGGCACTAAGCCAAGGAGGTGGGGTTACAGGATAAGAAGGCATAACCTACCTAAGGCAAAATCCCTTGGCCAGCTCTAGTAACCACAGGGACAAATGCAGAGACAGAAGGGCAGAGGACCTCTCTTGCCCTTAATTGTCTAAGTGAGCCTAAGGAGATTAGCTGCACAATTAGGTATCTAATTAGTGCCACTCCCAGCCAGGACAGCAGCCTGTTTTCCGTGTGCTTCAGTATTATACACCTGAGGTCTGACCTATAAATGGAGTTTGAACTCCCTTTGCAGCCCCTCAAATCCCACCTCACTCTATGCTGCAGGATAGCACACACACCACCACAAAAGAGTCTCTGAATCCATTGGCACAGAATTTGTTTGTCAGGAAACAAATCTTGCTTTTTCAAAGACTCCTTTTCAGAACAGCCCAAAAAGAAGTCACATGAGACAGAACTGGGACACAAACAGCAAATCATAGAAGGGCTTGGGGTGGAAGGGACCTTAAAGCTCAGTTACTCCCAACCCCTGCCACGGGCAGGGACACTTTCCACTATCCCAGGTTCCTCCAAGCCCCTGGCCTTTAACACTTCCAGGGATGGAGCAGCTGCATTTTCTCTGGGCAACCTGTGTCAGTACCTCACCACCCTTCTTATTAAGAAGAAAGAACTTCTTAACATCCAACCTAAACCTACTCTACGTTTGAAGCCAACCCCCCTTGTCCTGTCACTCCACACCCTTACTCTTTTGAAGTGCTTATCTTGTTCCTAGTAACCAACTCAATAAAAATACAAGCAAGTTAATTTTGTCATATTCACACCCCTCTCAGTCAGTTCTGTTCTAGCTCCAGTCTCCACAGCTTTGTTGTGGGATGACCTGCTGCTGTTAACTGGTTTGCTCTGGTCACCTCTTTGTATCTGACCCCAGCACTGCATGCTGAGTGGGGACATTCAGGCTGCACCAGGTCTCCCTTGTGTTCTCTGAACCTGTTCTATCCACCTGTGCAAACAGAAGCAGCACACTCTTTTTCTCAGCATAAGCACATAGGAACAGTTTCCACAAGACCACAAAGGGTTTCTGGTGTGGTTTTTTTTGCTTCCTAATCAACCCATTTATTTTGCTAGTTGCGTGTGCATGCTAAGAGGGGATGCTTTTAGGGATGGCTGACTGTAATTATATAAGACAAGAGCAGAGAAGCTGCATTCAGATTCATTTCCTCCACAGCCAGAGCCTTGATTTTCTGAGTATTAAATCCCCATAATGAAGGGGAAGCCTTTGCGTGCTGCTATTGCTGTTCTACATCTCTCATTACACCCTCCAAGTGCACACAAGTAATGACCAAATGAGTTCAGGGTTTAGTTCTTGAAGTAAAATCAGCATCTCTAGGTCAATGTTACATAAATAGCCAGAATGTGTGCTGGAAAAACATCCACGTATTGCTTTCTCTGCCTCATGCAGCCCTGTTCTGGAGTCTCAACAAAACAAGGGGACGGCCAAGAGATCAGAGAGGTTCAAAAGAGAGAAACATCATTATAAGAATCATAGAATGGCTTGGGTTGGAAGGGGCCTTGAAGACCATGTCATTTTAACCTCCCTGCCATCAGCAGGGACACCTTCCCCTAGACCAGGTTGATCCAAGTCACATCCAGCCTGGCCTTGGACACTGCCAGGGATCCAGGGGCAGCCACAGCTTCTCTGGGCACCCTGTGCCAGGGCCTCCCCACCCTCAAAGGAAAGAATTTCTTCCTAATACCTAATCTAAACCTACTCTGTCATCGTGAAGCAATTCCCCCTTGTCCTGTCAGTCCGTGCTCCTGTAAAAAGTCTCTCTCCCATGACCCAGAGGAACATGAAGCAGCCTCTGCTTGCCTCTTTAAAAAGCAGGGCTTGGGAGCTGCTAAAGGTCTGACTGCACAAGCACAGGGCCTGTAA
Source organism: Corvus brachyrhynchos (assembly GCF_000691975.1). Classification (NCBI taxonomy): domain Eukaryota; kingdom Metazoa; phylum Chordata; class Aves; order Passeriformes; family Corvidae; genus Corvus; species Corvus brachyrhynchos. The sequence goes on from NW_008238966.1 coordinate 67,074, forward strand.
GCACTGCAGTGAAACAGGAGGGCTGGAACAATAACTGCACCGTGTTCAGGAAGTCCTGACCTAATGGACTCTCCATGGCTCAGCAGGCTGGAACGGAGCTGGGAGGGAGAGCCCCAAAACAGTCTGACAATGCTGTTATTTTTTGCTCAGTGAGAACATTTTGGGCCAGGTAGATGCTGATCAACAGCCCCATAGAGCACTCTGTGATAAGAGTAATTTTAGTTTTGCTGTACTTTGTTTTTCCTCTTTTTAAACCAGGATAATGAACGTGTCCTTTCCCTTGTGTTCCCAGACTTCGTCTGCCCTGCTCGTGTCAGTGGCAAGTTCCTTAAGGCAAGGCTTGTCTTTTGCTATTTGTATGGGCTTTGTGTAGCACCATCTGACCTGAGAGGCACTGCCACACTACAACATTAACAACAGACGCTGAAGCAATGCCTGGTTACAAAAATAAACACATGAAAAATACATTTATGACCCTTGTGTACAGCGAAGTGCTGCACACAGGCAGACATCCATTAAGAGAAGATTCAATATCAGAGAGTGGTCTGGACTCCCTCAACCTCTTTTCTGCTTCCATCACTTGCAATATAAATACATTCCAGATCAGAATTTCTTAGGATTACTTAGAAATGTCCTTATTTTATCCATCTGTTCTCTATCAGATAGTAAAATGTATATTGCAAGAGACAACAGGGTTAAAATTCATCTGGGATCATAAATACCATAGGTTGTTTTAACATTTACTTGAGTATATTTTCTTTAAAAAAAAAAAATCAAAATAGAATAAAATTAAGCCCACAGCAGTAGAGGAAGAGATAAAAAACAACCCCCAAACCACGCACACAAAAGCGAGGCACAACAGGGAAAAAATAAAGCAGCTGTAACCTCAAGTGGAAACAATTTGATTACCATCAATTCCCTGAAGTACTGACCAGATAAACACTTGTTCAGTTTATAAGTTCTGACAAGATCACAACCCCAGGTAGTACAGTGGCAAGGGAGTGATTTTTCTATTTATTTATTGAAACTGCTGAGAAAATAATAAAGACAGGAATAAAAATCTATGTCTTCTGTGTAGCTGCAAAATATTACCAGTAGGCAGACAAGGCAAACTCACTGGTATTGTTACCAAGATCACAAAGAAACACATGTCTAATGCAAAAGACAGTGAAAAAGTTGCTTAGATTTGAAAATCTGACTTTCTTGTACTTATAAAACAATTTCCTACCAGATGTCAAAGAAGTAATCACATCATCTGGCAAATGTTATATTTGCCCCCCCCCTTTTATGTTTTTCTCAGTTATGAGAAGTATTTTTATTTTTTAATTGTGAATTTAACCTCCATTTTGAGGAAGCAAAAAGATTATTACAGGAAAGGAGGAATTAAGTAGACAAGCAGTTATTGCTATTAAACTTTCTCTTAGTGCCTAAACATAGAAATTATAGCCAGATAAACTGCTTATGTAAAATCTCTTTATCAGTTCTTAAAATGACAAAGTCTGGAGCTGCAGCAGCTTTTGTCCACAGTTTCAGAAGACTTTCTTCATGTTGTTCAGTCACAGAAAACCTCTAGCCTTCTGCCTCCTTTACTCTTACTTCATTCCTGGTTTTAGAAAATTTGCAGGTCCCCAGTGTTATTAACATCTCAGCTGCAGCTATCAGTCCTACCTTTAAGAAACCTTCACTGAAACAATCACCCCATGGGGGGATCAGAAGTTGGACTTCATCTCCAGCTGGGAAAATTCAACAACTGGCTCCAGTCAGGGACAAATGTGGCCCCAATCCAAATGGAAAGATGCACGTAGACAGGGTCTGGACTAAATGATGAAATGCACAAATGCATTCTGCATTGCCTGGGCCTAATGAGAAAGGTAATTTCTTCTCACAAATATTTGCAGCAGGTGAAATCAAGAACTGGCCATTGTACATGAAGACATAAACTCTTCCAAGACCATTGCTTTGACAGTCAAAATTAACACAAAGTCTTATTCAAATACATTAAGTCAAAGAGACCACACAATCTAGAAGTTTCCAGCATTAGCCTTTTCCAAATTCTGATGAGTCCTATCTTTTTTTCCTCACACTGAGCCTTCAAGGACTAAGGTATTACACGCTATTAAATCTCTCATCCATGTCATCTCATTTACTTGGTACACGCTGCTGAAAAGTAATGGACCCCTTGATAAAGATCACAAGCACTATTTCAGGTCAGTCATGAGGGTTTTGCAGCTAAGAGGAAGATAAATTAACAGAAAGTAAATTTAACTTTAGCCAAGTCATGACTGCACTTTCTGTATAATATCATCTATCACCCCCTCCTTTCTTTGCTCACTCAGCTGAACAGAAATCTAAACTAACCTATTAATTTACCCAGTCCCAACTCCAAATATTGAAAGACCAAAGTGCTGGCTCAACCACAGTTTGGATGGGGTGAAGCAGATGAGTTTCTGGTCATAACAGTCATCAGCTTTGATCAGTATGTCAAGTTGCATCTGTCATAAAAATATGTACTTTTGACATGCTCTTTTGAAAAAATCCTTTTGATTTCAAAATGCTTTTCTTCAGTCCAAGTAGCATTTGAAATTCTCAGTCCTCTCCAGCTTCCATCAGGCTGTCAAAATGAGCAGCATTTACCCCTGAAAATTCTTAGTTCAGTATGAAATATTGAAAAGGTGATGTGGGGCCAAGCTGGTGATCTACATTTCAACCTTCCTGAAATAACAGTACAGAGGGGAGACAGTGGACAGATGAGCAGGAAGAAACCAAAGTCATTAGATGGAAGGAATAAACAAGAAAATTTAGAAAGAGAGAGAGGTACATACTTGGCAAACCAGATAGGTAACAAGAAAGGAGTGAAAATGGAGCAAACAGAAGTGGAAAGCCAAAAAGCAGGGAGTATGCAGGGAATGTTCTGGGAATGAAGTGTTTTGGGAATAGGGGCAAAACTGAGGACTGTACATCATGTCGAAGGTCTCAGCAACTGGCTGGAATTGACTTGAGAATTCAATGACCAAAATCTAAACATAAGATAAAAGAAAGGGATGTAGCCCTATATAACCCTTGCAGATCATTTCTATTTCAGTTTATGTCGTTGCACTGCATCTACCCAAGTAAGCTGGCATGATTTCCTTCCCCAGACTCCACTGAGCTGATAGATACTGCAGCTTCAAATAATTACTTCAGTGTGCTTAGTGGGGATGATTTTTTCCATGATACAAGAGGCTGTGAACAAAAGCTCTGTGGTACTTTCCTATGTAGTCTTAGGAGCTGCTTAGGACGTTCATTTTGGGAATTTATTAAATCACTGATTTGAAGACTAATTATCATGAGAAACAGAAATAACTAGGCTGTTCTGTATTCCCCCTATTCTGTTCTTTAAAATACTACTCATACTATCACAGTGTTTCTTAGACCACTCGAGGTATGGATTTTAGGGCTGATATTTTGCTTTCTATATATTTCTGGTTTTGAAGGCTGGAATTATGAAATTCCACAGAAAACTGGTTATTAATTTAAAAAATAGGAAGAGGCTTTAGATATGCACAGCTGCATTTTCTAGCTCCTTCCATTTTAAACAGCTGCAGCATCCTGCAACAAACCAAGAACCCAGTTTTGTATTCTGGGTTGCTAATTAGTTATTATCTTTTATAGCTTTAATCAATGAACTGCTAAAGCTAAGCCAGAGCAGTGTACTCTGCTGTTATTTGTAAATTAACCTTTAACAGTCTCAAAGAAACAGCACTTTCAGCCCCTGAACATTCTTTGCAGTGACTGCTTGATGAGTCTTAATCGCACCCTTTTTCTGTAGATGAGGAAGGTCATTTGAAGAAGGAGAATAGAAACTCACTGACATTTAGGAAGAAATTGTCCTCCACTTACAGCCACAGTGTAAAGCTTTATCATATGAAATATGTCACAACTTAGGTCTCATCATCCTCTGAGTTATTTTCTTAGGCTCTTTAAACCTGATTTTCAGAAGACTAATTCAGGGGCCAAGAGCTTTGTGACAGTGCTGTGGGACCCTGTGAGCTTCTACCATAATGCCTGCCTGATTTGAAGACCAGTGTCTGCTCCAACAGTGAGAGTCAACACTCCCCCAATACTTTTCATTCCTTCTGTGCTGCTGTTACATGAACTCAAAGATGCAGACAATGTCAAATGGGCATTCCATGAAAAGAACAACTGCGGTGCAGCTTTCTGTCCCGCTCATCACTATCTATTACCCAGCCCCAGTGTGCCAATCTTTCTTCCAGTGACCTGTGCTCAGTAGTCACTTAAAAATCGACACTGTGCCATTCCCAATGCTATCTGCCTCCTGCAGACCTTCTGGCATCTCTTCCAATTGTTTCTCTCTACCAGATCCTCTGTGCTCACCTTTCTATGCAAGGTTTTTACTGGTGTCCCCTCTCATGCCCTTAGAGATCTGCTCGGATCTCTCCTTACACTATCATCCTGTATCTCATCTGGGCCCTTATCACAGTTTCATTGGGACAAAGTATCTCTTTCAGATACAATATTCTTATTCAGGTTGGATTTACTTGCTTGACATCCAAAGTAGTCTGTGAAACAGAGAATTGGGATTGCCACAACTAACAGTGGACAATTATAATTTAAAATCCACACAAGAACCCCTCTCCTTTCTTCACAGTTTTCCCACAGTCATTCTGTTTACAACACCCTACCCCAAACCAGCAGTACAAAACTCACGAGGAAGACTGACTTTACCTTTCAGGCCATTTTGCTTATTTGACATATTTACAGTTGCCTCACATTTAATTTTCAGAATTCATCACTTATTCTGCATCTCATGCCCCATCAATGGAGCTTGCCTGCATTCCAGGTGATTGCAGCAGGAACCATCCTCTGAGAACAATACAAATATTCCAGAGAAACTGTAGTTCCCAGCATAAACCCAAGTCTAGGGGTAAGTGGGCAAGGAATACCCCTAGCTAGCATGGCACATGTGAGAAGGTCACAGTTAGGCAGGAAGTAAGGAACAGCAGGAAAAACTGAATAAAACCAGGAAAAGCTGTGAGACACACAAATTTCAGAGGAAAAACACTGAATTAGTCCGATTTGGGGTGATGGGATGCAAAGAGCTTTGTATAAAGGGACCTTATAAATCATCTTGTTTCACACCCTTGCCATGGGACACCTTCCACTAGCCCAGGTTGCTCCAAGCCTCATACAAACTGGCCTTGAACACTCCCAGAGATGAGACAGCCACAGATTCTCTGGGCACCCTGTGCCAGGGCCTCACTACCCTCACAGGGAAAAATTTCTTTCTGCAGTGCTCCCAACCAGTCCATGATGGGCTGTCTGGTGTCCTCGCACCCTTGGGAGAGCCCAGTCAGTGCAGGCAGGCTCTGTTAAAATAATTGCACTGCATCCAACTCTGGGGCCCCAGCACAGGAAGGACAATGATCTGTTGGAGCTTTAAAAAACAGGGTTATCACCTCTCCTCCCCAGCTAATTCCCTGAGAAAAGGAAAAAAAATAGCAGATATATTTAGAAGAATGTTACCACTGCAAAAGCATAAGTACAAAATTACTGTATTTTAGGATGGCATTTGCCTAGGCAATCTTAATTCAGTCCCTTGTGCATATTTGTAAGGGTAGACACTGAAATCCTAATTTCCTGAAAGTCTGTGGGCTACCTGACATGGACTTCAGAGATGCTAGTATTTCACCCATAGCTTCGCCTACACACTGACAAATTTCAGATGCTGATTTTAGCATGAGATCCTTTCATCTTTTACAGAACTGTCTGAATGGAAGTATTTTATTTTCCCCTCTCTACAAATGGTGTGTGGCCCAGTGTCTTATTTACTGCACACACATAAAGTCTACGTTGAATACAGGATTTGAAATTTCTCATGACTGTTTTTCATCACAAATCCTTATTGTTCTCCTGGGTCTTACTTGTGCTATGAAACCATCTTTAGACTGTTTTTGTGAAGCATTTGCATTACACCAGTTCTGTTTTGTAGATTGGAACCAGCAGCACAGAGAAATACACGCAGATTTGTCTAATGCCTACTAACTCTAAGCTCTGAATTATTCATAAGTCTGATTTATTCAGAAATCTTCAGTGTTTTATGTCTAGAGCAAAATTTCTGTTCATCCTAGTTTCTGTTATGAGCTCTCACCATTTTTCCCAATCAAGCTCCTTTTATTCTGAGTCAGTGATCAAAAAAACAGAGTTCATTCAGATTAGTGGTCATCCAAAGTCTGATAGAATTGTCAAAACTGTCAAAGGACATAGAGCAGGAACCAGAAATCTGTCTTCATTCCCTGAACTCACTATACAGCATGTGGGGGACTAATAGCATGCCCCAGAGAGCTAAACTCAAAGCCAGAGGGAGTTTGAACCTTCCTGTCCCACCTCACCTGGAAGTTTCCCAACTGCAAACCTAAAATCTGTTGGACTGGTGCCTAAGAAGGTGCAAACACAATTAAAAACTGCCAGATCCAAATTCACTGTCCTTTGCATGGATGAAATATTAATAAAGTCAACAGGAATGCTGTCAGTCAAATAAGGACTAGGTTTTGCTTGGGCAACCCATATGTGCTGAAAAACAGGTGATGATGTTCAAGTTCAGCTATATATTAGGAACTAAGGATTTACAGATTTAACACTTGACTTGTTATTACAGGTCTTGAACCTAATAACAAAAAAAGAAAGAACCACTGGAAAAGAGATCTGTGGGAAACTATAGGCAAGATTCTAAATCAGTGGTAGTAATTTGCTAAGTATGTGATGTGCTGAGGCTACCAAAGCTAATTAATCCTGACGTTTCTCCATTAAACACCTGTTTGCTATTAAGGATCAGGGATATCTACAGCTTTTGGGTACGAAGAGAGGAGAAGAATATTATCTGAAACCCACTACCAAAAAAAAAAAGTCTAATTAATGTAATATCAGGGTCACTAATCCCTTGGGAGAGGACAAAGACAAAATAATCTTTGTGCAGGGACGCATTCATTGCACAAGTGCCTCACAAGTCACGGAGGGAAGCAGCATTAGAGCCAAGGGTTACTTCTGCTCAAACAAAGAGATGTTCAGGTTCCCCAAGCAAGTCTAAAATGATAAGACCCAAAAAAGAAGAGCAAGAAGGACTCCAGATAATGGAACAGGGCTCTGGAACCCAAATGTCAATGGACCTTCTCGGATGACAGAACCATTCTACCTTTGCCCTTACATTCAGGTGCCTGGAAATTGGCAGTACCAGCAAGCAAACATCTGGGGAATGTTTGTATCCATATTGAACTGGTGTAAGGCAATACACTGAGTGCTCAGTCAAGGATGATTAGTGCAGCTGAAAGCCTGAGGGAACCCCTTGCAAAGGTTAGAGTGTACTTGTGGTGACATTTTCAAATGCAAGCTCAATAGTCACACACCCCTCATATTCTGCAAAGGCTGTGTCTTCCTGCAAAGCCTGCAAGAGAAGGAAGGGCACACAAGCCCCAGGTGATAGCCCAGGGGCCCATTATATACTAAATTAATTTTCAAATCTGTTTCTGCAAACAGCCCTTCTCCAACACAAGTGCAGGTTTTGCTGGGCACCATTAATTTGTGGATGTTGTAACTGTGATTGCAAATCCTCGAGTTGTTCCTTAGCCCCTTATTCAGGTGAAATTCCCCTTTAAGTAAAAAGAAAAGTATGCACCAAAAAGATTAAACAAAGCAACTATCATATTTTTCTCCTGGAGACCCCACTTCCCAGCATTTGAGCTGCCTCTGTGATATGAGCATCACTCCTCATTTGAATTCCTGACTGGCAGTGCTCACAGAGCTGCCATCCAGGGCTCTTCACCCTACATAGGGCATCCACTGAGTTTACAGTTTAGTTTGGACACAGCTGAAAACAGTAACTGACTGCTCCTCTGTCTCTACACTGTTCCTGCTCCAAAATCAAAAGTGAGAATATTTTTTTTGTCTGTACTGCAAAACATCCAGGTGATTTTTTTTCTAAACTCCATGAGAACCCTCTGTCAATTCTTATTGACTGCTGTGAAGTCATCAGTCAGTGACAGAGTAAATAAAGCTGCATTCTAAACCATGCTTTTAGTAATTTATTTTGACAAATAAATAACGTTTTAGTTTCCATCATCGTGTATTAGTGAATGAAAACAGCTAGCGAAAAAATTAGGTCTGATTTCACCACAGGAAAGTAAAATGAGAAGAGACATTCAAAGAGATTTACTGGCTTTGTAAAAATAACAAAAGGAAAACTGATAAGCTCCTAGCCCAGTTTTACTGCTCTTTTGAAATGGAGGGCAAATCAGCTCTGGAATACACACATCAGAACTGAACCATTATTCCACCATTCCATTACACAAACCAGTAACCTCCAAAAGCAGGGTGAAAGCTGGGATCAGGGACTCTTATCTCCAGTGCTCATCTGAGACTGAGTAAAGAAAAAGATGGATTTTATGCTTTGTTGTTCCACTCTATTTAGATTCCACAGATTAATTTACAAGAACTTTATATCCAGATCACAAAATATTCGGAGTTGGAAGGGATCCACAAGGATCATCAAGTCCAAATCCTAAGTGAATGGCTCCTATCTCATACAGGGATTGAGCCCACAGCCTTGGGGTTATTAGCACCATGCTCTGACCAGCTGAGCTCACCTGAGGGTCTTCACTCAGAGATATCAAACAGAGGAAAAATTAACTAGAAGCATTAGGAGGTCTACTGCAGTTAACATTAGTTCTTCACAAATATTCTGGATTTTCACATCCTTACCTGCTGTAGCACTGGAGACTGTTGGCCACTGCTGATCAGGCCCTGGTGGTCCTCCACGCAGGACTCCTGCCTCCTCCATATGCACAGCACTGGATAAGCAAATATCACAGTTGGATTATACAGTTCCCTTCTGCCCTGGACTTCACAGCATTTCCCTTTCCTGCCACTCTTCAAAGTTCACAACTATTTATCACTGTGCAGCTACTCCTACAGTGTTACACGATGTTAGCAGCACAAGAACCAGCTGTTTTGACTTGCAAAAAATACCTTTGATTATTTACTAAAACACAGTTGTGGAGTAACTTATAAAACAAACACCTGCAGGACACTTTGCTCTCATTGACTGGGAGTCACTAACCAGGAAGTGACACATCTTTGCTATTAGGATGTAGCAACATTAGGCAAATGATTAAAAAGTTGGTGGAGTTAGTTCTGATCTTCTGTCATTGTGCCATTTTAACAGATCCCACCTTCCTGGGTTACTGCACATTTTTCGTGAGCAATTCAGGAAGAGAAATACATTTTCTCAAATGCAAAAATCTAACACAGCAAATTTTACAGTGTCACATCATGAGCACTGGGCATTGAAAGCACCAATTTGCACCTTACATGGAAGGAAAAGAAAAAAATCTGCTATTTTTAATGCAAAACTAAGCATTATACTTATATGCAGTTCCTTAAGAGAAACAGGATTCTGTGACTGTGTCCCTGTCTCTGCTTATTGGCTTTGCACTCCCTTTCACACTTCCAGCTGAACTCAAGGGGCCGTTTCATCCAAATGTGGCAGACATCAAGGGTACCAAATTTCTACAAGTTTTATGAAAAATCAGCATTTTATGAAAACCATCAGCTGGGCAGGGCACACAGGCTCAGAACCTGAGGTTTCAGGTAAGGACAGGGGCTGCTGATGCGAGAGAGCAGAGGAACATCTACAATCTCCCAGAAAGGCCCCATTAGTCTTGTGGGATGAATGGTTTTAAATAAGCTCTTACTTTTCATTAATTGTTCAAGCAGCTTCAGACAAGATCTTGAACTTTGTATAGAAAGGAATGTGGATCCCCAAGAGCATGCCTGACTCAGGACCAGCAGATAAGGTGCTCAGGTAGGCAGAATTCCTTCTTCAGGATCCTGCTCCCCAGACTGTTCATTGATTTTGCAGTTATGGATTACAGAAAAAATTGAAAGTCAAAGCAGGAATATAAAAGAAAGAAAACAGCTTGCCCAGTAGGCCACAAAGTCAAGCTTGCTCTGTCTTCCTTTGCTTTTGGTCCTTGAGGTTTAGATTCCTTTTCACACAGCATCTCAAAGTCAGTTGGGAGTCACTCTGTGTCCTCACCCACATGAAGCACAGTGTGACTCTGAATTTAGGACTTGATTCTTATAAAAACCCTTCTGCCCTGTGGGTAATGGACAAAGGCACAGTACCGCTGCACCAACAATTCTGAGGAACTCATACCACCCTCACTTTGTGATGCCACTAGGAATGACTGCAGCCTTATGACTGCATCCAAACCTGTATGGGAATCTTACTAATCACATCAGATTGCAACTGAATTTAGAACCAGTTTTCTAGTCTGCTTAGGGAGAGCAAAAATACTGTTTGATTTAGGCTCTACAGAAACAATTTTAGTATAATTCTCTTTTTCCAAGTGTACTGAGTAGAAAATGATAGCAGACTGTTTGCGATATTAGGCAGCAGATTTTCAAAGATGTCTAAAGAGATTTGGACAAAACCCCCACTTTTCCTTCTTTGAAAATCCATCTCATATCTTCAAAAAGTCCTTTCAACTGTATTAATCTTCTTGATTGCACCATGTGGTTAATAAACCTGCTGCAGGAGCAGCTACTTTTATGGTAATGAGAAACAAGAAGATGGAAATGCAGACTGACTATTGAAACATCAGCACTGATGATTACAGGGAGCTTTAAAATGAACAAAAAGTATATAATGACAATTAAATGATTCAATAATTGGAACAATTGTGCCTTGACAGTCAACAGATACAAAAGCAGAAGGTAAAAAGAAAGAACAGCACAGCTCTACAGGAGCACAATAACAGCCTAAGATGCAAGTCAGACTGAATCTGTAGCATGTGGAGATTGGAAGTGACAGCAGCAGAACTCAGGTGCTTTCCATCTAAGCATAGATATCATCAATCTAGGGCATCAGAAGAAACTCTGTCCTTTTCACAGAGGAAAAAACCACAGAATTCCCCTTCTCTGGAGAAACAGGACACATACCTTTGCATTCCT
>NW_008238966.1:78089-88737 GCF_000691975.1 Corvus brachyrhynchos
ACGCAGAGTAGCGCCAGTCCGGATTGGGGTGTTTTGGCTGTAGAAACATAAGCCCAGGACAATGCTGTTAGTGTCAGTAAAACACGCTAAAAATCATATGCATCTGGCTAATTTTGTCAGAAAAGCCTATATGGATATACCCAATTTTTGTGAATTGCCAAATCTTTCTACAAATCTAAAGAAACTTTCAAATGGGCACACAGGGAGTGTCTCTGTAATAAACTTGTCTGCATGCCAAGGCCTTTGGCTAGAGATGATCTCTGTGGAACATTTAATGCTGCAAACTGGTGGAAAGTTATCTCACACATTTATCAACATTTTGGGCATAGGATGAAAAACCAACATCATAAATCCAGAAGTACATTGTTTGTTTACCTGATAAGGTGAGAAAACGGGAACTTCTGCACTGAATAGTAAAAATGTAGCTCCCTGTGAGGGGGACATGTGGGGCAGCGAGGTTTCTGCTGGAATTCAGTGTACTGCAGAGGACTGCAATGGATGGTATCAGATTTGCAGACTGCAGCAAGTCTTTTATTAAGGACAGACATGTTCATAATACCAAAACCTATTAGATTTTCCATATTCATGAGAGGGCATAAGAGGTAGAAGGGGAAAACAGCCAGCAATACCCTCTGACCAACAAACCTCAGCATATGCTGATGTGCTGCAGCATGACTTGCGAAATAAGGAGATAATTAAGAAATCCTCTGTTGATCAAAAATTGCTCCAGAAAATAGTTTTTGCATTGTCAGGGGATCGTCACTATAATTTTCAACTACAGCCAAGCTCAGGTCCCTTAAAATTAAGCCCTAAGGACATACCAAGGTTATTTCTCAAGGTACTAGAAACATTATTCTGGAGGTGATAGTGTAGTGAGTGCTTAAGTTCAGGCACTGGAATTCACAGACAGAACTTATGTCCAAAAACATAATGGACTACATTCATTCCTGATGTGTCTTGCACTGTGCCAAACACACAAATAATAAATGACAGTAATGGTTTAATTCTCTTCAAATTATTGGAGGCAAATCAGAAATGAATTTGACCCCATTACTTGAAAGAGAAAAAGAAAGTGTTGAATGTTCTGAATTATTTAAAGCCAACTCTGTTGTTCCTCTTGAGGTTTGGCGTATGCTTTTCCTTGGATCAATAGGTATTATTCAAACAAAAATGGAGCAATTACAACTTACAGTATTGCTCTATCACCATACTTCTCAGGTCCAGCATCACTCAAGACTGAGATGCTCCTGGATGATGCACACACGAGTATTCTTTAGTCTGAGTTACACAAAAGGGAGGAGGCTGCTATTTGCAACCACACATTAAACATCTGTGCTAGCAATTTCCTTCCCATTTAGCCCCCTATTCTCTGTCATGCTCAGGTTCTGCTGAGTTTAGCAGAAAGTGGTTTGACAAGAAGCCCATTATGCATGGTTCTAGTCTTTTCTGATTAATTCCATTTTGGCCCCAGTCCCAGGGATGTCAAAGCAACTCTAAAGTCAACCACGTAGTAACAGTCAATGAAAGAGGATAGAGAACACACACCGATCAGATCCTCTCCTGAGCTTGCCTTTCTCGAGTATGAAGGGTGCTGACAGCAGAAGATTTGGCTTTTCTTCTGCTGGGGATTTTTTTTATTGCAGGGGAGCTGCTGGACTGGAGGAAAGCCCCTTTGTTCTATTTTGCAATTTGAGAGGTGCAGGTAACTAACTTGCACAGGCTTGTAGGCAACATGAGGAGGAGGAATCTTACCACAGTCCCAGGCAAAACACAGATAAAGTGAGATTACATCAAAGCACTGACAAAGTCTGACACCAATTGGGTAGGAGTGAGAAAAGAGGAAAACGACCACTCACTCACAGTACGTAGATTTTTGGTTTTCAGATGAGAGCTTTCCAACTCTTGGATAGAAGACAAAAACTTATGTTCTGTTTGCAATGGGGCATCAGATCTTAAATGGGTGATGATGTCAGGAGAAACTAATTAATTAGAAATTCATTATTTATTCACTTCATATGCAGGGACCAAGACTCCCCATGTCAATATAAGAGAAATTAGGAGACTGGTATTTTCAAGGGTTACTATCTAGAATCTCTGGCATCTTGTGGCTATTCTCTCTTTGCTATGACTCTTCAGGTAGGGCTGTAGTGCTGTTCCCAGGGGAGCAGAAGAAGCAAGCAGGGAAAAGGATGAGAAAAATGTACTCTGGAGGTGGAAAGATCTATTGCCACAGTTGACTGTCAAGGGCTGGGGTTTTTTTTAACTGTGAAAAAAATCAATATCTGTGACTTCCTTTTGAAGTCCTTACAGGAAGAACAAGAGCACAAGGCAGTTGGGCAGCATTCTATCTTTGTGCAGACCTATTTTCACCCAGTTTTACCATGTGCTTGCTGCTTGACTGGGTAGTTTCAGAGCTCAGCAAGAGGCACATTTGTCCCACACTTGTGTTACCACAGGTTGGTGTTCTGCAACTGACAAAATCAGCGAAATTTCTATTTTGTCAGCATAATTGGCTTCTCCTTTTGTTCTGCTACAGACTGTGGTTCTTTCAGTTTCTCTGGCCATAAGAGGAAAGTTGTTCCAATACATCTCTAAATGAGACTGGACTAGAAAAGCAATAAAGCATGACCAGTAATAGAACTGGAGCACAGTAGAAGCAAACCTATTCAGCAATATCTCTCCCCAGCTCAGATGCACTAGTGTTGCTTCTTAGAAATCCACCAGGAATCCACAGTCCACACACTTGGGTTGGTTTATATTTCTGGCTATGAACAGTCCACCTTCACCAGACCACTCCCTGAAATCTGCCACGCAGCCAAGTGTGTCCCACAGCACTGTGCCAGTACACCATGTGGCCCATCTCAAAGTAGAGCTGAGCCCTCAGGCAGTCCCAGTGGACAGGGGGCTGCACAGCAGCTCTCCATGGGCTGTGAAAGCCCCATCACCTGCTTGGCTGTGAGATGTGCAGCTGTGTCCTAAACCAACACCACCAGGACAAGGTGCAGCTGACCAGGAAGTGTGAGTACGGAGAGGAAGCACAAAGAGGAATACAGGCTCTGAACTGGTCCCGATGCTTCCCAGTTGTACATCCCCACACTCTCACTGTGTCACACAATGCTGATGAAGACAATATTGTTCCTTTTACCTCCCCAGCTCCCAATTCATCACAAGACCCTGTTTCTCACAATCCAGCACATTCTATTAGGTTTAAGGTAATTTCAACTTGCCACTTCCCTCAGAGATTTTTGGAGGTCCTGTAGCAAGTCCAGCAGTCCTGTCAGGAGGTGAAAGAAATCCCACAATCCAGCACAAAAGTAATCAACCATTCCCTGTTTCACCAATTAGCTGCTTTTTCTGATTCAGTTACAGCACACATCACCATAGTGTGAGATGAGTCAAAATCTATCCAGGTGCCTACAGAAGTCGTTGTCACTGCACCAGGTGAACACCTCATGCCACCAGCTTGCTCCTGCTGATTCTTCCAGGCACCAGGGTTTATTCTGCCAACCACATAACCACAACCATTAATGTCACTAGTCATGAATAATGTGAATGTAGAGTTAAAGCAGAGCCATCTTAGGAGCAAGAAAGCTCATGCAAAATGCCACACAGTCGTTTTCAAGTGGGTTAACTGAAGAATCATTTCATTGGTTCAGGAAGAATAAATTTAGTTGAAAATGTATCATTACAAACATTTCCCTCAGCTCTCTTTTTTACCTAATACCTCGACACAGTAAGAACTTGTCCCTGGGAAAGGAGAAATTTCTAATTTTTAAAATATTGTCCTGATCCCATCATCAATGGATCAATGCACACACTAACTTTCACTTCAGTGCTTGCTAGAACAAAACCTGCTTGAAGTAGAGAAGTGTGAATCTAATATTTACAAACAGTTACCAGATGCTGAGACTCCTAAAAACATCCTGCTTCATTCTGATTTCCACACAAATGCACAACAGAATGACATAAGGTATGTTTATCAAATGTATCTGCTTTGAAGCAATAATAAAAGGCTTTTAGAACCTCTGACCGCATAAGGCTCTGCTTATTTTCAAGTGAGACAATGCTGACAGCTGTGAGGAAACAGACTTCTATTCCTGCTTTCCTTCTGTGAATGTTTAGAATTAAGTTGATGTGGAGAACAAACTATTTAAATATGTTTTTATCATTCAATAAATCAAAAAGGAAACTGGAAAAGGTTGTAATTCAAAAGCCCAAATTCTGGGAACGTTCATTTGCATTCCTAACTCTGAGAAAACTGAGGTGAAGGGAACAGACAAGTGTTTCTGTAAAGTACATTTAACGAGTTCCAAGAGAAGGAAAACACCTCTGCTTAATCTTGGATGCAAATTTCTGCTGGCACAGCAGAAGCCTCAAGCCTGAGTGCCCTGAAGCACAGAGCACTGTCCCTGCTCAGCCCAGCAGGTTCAGACACTGCCATTAAACAAAAGAACAAACATTTATAGTTAACCTTTTCAATGTCAGTAGGGCTGGCGAATTTCTTAAAGGCTTAAGTTCTTGCACTGAGATTGTAAGATATTCCACCACTAATACCTTTAAATCCTCTGAGAGAAATCTCTTGGACAGACTGCTACAAGCAGTGCTGTGACGTTACTATTTAGACACTTCAAAACATGCTTGCATTTAAAGTAGTATCAAAATGTGTTCAACTCAAGTGTTGCTTTCTTTTTACCATGTGTTTAGCAAGCTGGTTTTGAAGTGAAAAATACAGAAAAAGAGCCAGAATAAAAGCAAACAGCTGTAAACCTCCAATGGATCTTGTGGGCCTTACTACCACCAATGTGCAGTTTTTTCACTTTCTTTACAAGTGTCCATAGAGCAACACGCTCTATTTCTGAACATCACATGAAACATCATGTTTTGTCAGCCACATGTGTCACCACACAAAAGAAAGGGTACAAGGAAATGTATAATATAAAGAGTTTATATCTAGTTCTAGCAAGTATCCAGACTGTCCACTCCTCATTAGGAATGTGCCAGGCTGCCTTCTGGGACAGAAAACTCCTGTTAAAACATTTTGGTTTGATTGTTATTTCCTGCGTTGAAGGGAAAAGGCTGTCAAGAGACGCAAGACATAAGAAATGAGCTTAACTGCACAGGATGTAAGAACAAGACAGGAAAGAAGAAAAGAAAAACCAAGGACCAGACACTACCCAGACATCATTCAGGATCTTCACAGGAATATGAGGGAACAGACTCCAGACTAAAGCACTGAAACCCTTCCTGAAAATGACTGATCATCACTGCAGCACTGCCCAGTAACAAAATCACAACTTCACATAAAATCTCTTCACAAAATAGTGTGTGCACCCCTGTTTCAAAAGACAGGAATCCAGGCTGCCCATAACCTCACACAGTGCCAGAAATGAAGCCACAGTATTTTTTTTCCCCCTTATATTTTGCCTACACTGCCTGCCTGGTCCCCCTGCAGTAGTTATCTGATGAGAGAGCAATATCCATTAACCCCGCATCGCTACCCTTATCACCACCAGCCTCCTGACAGCAATAACCCTGTCCAAGATTTCCTGTGCAGCTGCATTAGTACATTTCTTCTTTGACAAAACACCTTTGGTCTGAGTCATCCTTATAAACCTACAAAGGACTGTGCAGGTAAGCAGGGCGAACACAGAAGCAGCGGTTATCTTGCAGAAAAAAGCTTCCATTCCACCATCACAACACTGCCAGTAAAAAAGGAATAGCCACACAGGAGTCAGAGCTTCACCAGGTACTAAAAATTCCCTGCCTAACCTTATTGCACTTGTTTTCACTCCTACTGTATCCTTCTAATGACCCAATAAAGTCAGTCACAACTTAGTGTAAGCATTAACATCTTTGACCTTACCAGTAAATATGAAAAGAACCAAGACCTTATTGCCCCAAATGTTACTGAGATTAATCCCAAATAACTTGGAAATATTTTTCCTCTCACTGGATAAACAATATTTTCAAAATAATAGCCACTGTCAAACCAGTGTATCCAGTGAAACTAGGTGTATCTGTGCTTAGAAAACCCAGTCACCTCGTCCCATCCTCATCAATGAACAACCAGTAGAAAATCCATTTCCAAAAACTGTGTGGAAGAAAAAAAAGAAAGGACCTGTTCACACCATCCAAAAGTAAAACACAGATCAGAGACTGACTTTGTAAATTGGTGCATGGACAATACTGCCTGTTGCTGTGCCTCACAAGTGAAGGCCCAGGCTCTTAAAGGCTGATTCAAAGTTCACTTTAACTAAAAAGAGAAACACAGTTCCCTGAAAATCTAATAATACAAAGATCATTATCCTTAAAAAGTAGAATTCAGTGTTGCTAAGCAATTGATGGCATCTTCAGTGCAAATGCTGAGCTTGAAACAGTAGAAAGACAAGATTTTTAGTATGTAATTAGCCCGGAACTAGTAATTAGTGAATGCCATTACATTCAGCCATTTCCTCATGTGCACATGGCATTGATACATCTTCATAGAATGCCCTACCACAGGACAGGTTGAGAAGCAGAGGCCTAAGAAAAGAACTTGTGACGAGAAAAACTTGTCAGAACTTCACCTCTGTTTAAACCATACAGAGCTAGTTGAATAACTGATTCCCCTTTAGGATGACAACTCCACACAGGCAGCATTCCTTAGTTTGTTCTACACAACTCTCTGCTTTTGTACTCCAAGTTTGGGCTGGCTTTGCTGCCACTGCCTGATCTGCACTGGTAATCAAAACTTGCTAATTCATTGCATTCAATGGAGCAAGTCTCAAAATGTGATAGGAATCTGTTAAACTGATTTCCTACTGGTCTTACATCCAAAGTGAAGTAATTTCCAGTTATTGCTTTTCTTCTTGCACATCCCCCCACCCCAAAGATCAGCTCTAAAGTGTGTATTTCACTCTTTGATTCTTCAGCATACATGCTCATAGAGCATGTCTCATAGTCCCTCCTATATCAAACACATTCCAGGCATTTTATTTAATTTGAAGGTACAAAAACTGCACAGAAAGAGAAAAAAGCACCTCCCCTGTACCCTGCCACTGTGATTTACAGAAAAACAGTGCATTCATTTTAAATGGGTTAATGTTGAATGGATGATCATTACTCTCTAAAAGCATTTTTATGGAAGACTTGCTGGCTCTTAAGATATGGGCATCTCTGTTCAACAAAAAAACAGTTGCAAAAGATGCTAACATCTTCATATGAGAAAAAGTATAAAGAAAGAAATAAACTAGTTCTATTTCTGTGGCAACAATACACAAATAAGGCTCCTTTCTATCCCACCAGTTATTCCCCCGACTTTCCCACATCTGGGGCACAGCACATATTAATGCACAAACTGATCTTATGCCTGCCACAATTATGGGATACAAACAACACACAGTAATTGCAATATTTTCGTTTGTGCACCAGAATTAGTCTCTCCTGTGAGCGCTTCTGAGTTCAGTCCCAACATGAGTAAAAAGCAAACTGCACAGATCATGCAAACTACACACCAACTGCAGGCTTCCTGCAAGCCAGCATAAAGCAACCATTAATTCTTCTCTGTGGGAAAATATTGCAAAGGTTAATACATGGCTGGTGGAACCATAGGTATTAAACAATTTTCAATAGCAACCCAGCAGGTTAGAAGTTGCCACTCTGGAACTTAATGATGGTGACTTGCTCTAATGCTCTGCAAAGATGTCACTGGGTTGTCACAGGCCAGAAAGCAAAAAATGCAGCACTGGGTAGAACAAACATTAGCAAAGGAGGGATTGCAGTTTTCAGACAACTTAAAACATGCTCACATTAGTAAGATCACTGCAATAATATGCTTTGCTAAATTCAACAGATTTACTTAGGTATGAAGACAGCAAAGCAGCAAACATCCATAACTGCCATAAAGTAACCTTTTGATTTCAAGGCTAATCACTGATTATTTTTTCTCCTGCAATATGAGTTTTACCATCAAAACTGTAAGACTAGATGTGTCATTCCCTAGCAGTCTGTAGCAGCAGGCAATTTTAGACCTGTAAGAGAAAAGGGAAGGATGCAGTACTCAATACAGCATATGCTGCAAAAATGAGGTGAATCTCGAGCAACAGACGCATATACTGAACTTACCAACTGGACCCTGAAAGTCTCAGTATTTACCTAGAAACAAAATGCATGGCATAGATTAGATTCATTATAACCAAGTTTCATAGCTGAGTGTCAGCAAGCCCCTAAGGGAATATGCTTCATCTGAGTTTTCCAGTTGGACCCTCTGCTTGAGTAAAGATTTGCTCAGAGCTCTGTGCAGACCATTTACCAAGGGAGCCTCACCTCATTAGGAGTAATGGAGTCATTTCTAAGTATGATCAGGTTTTGTGCACTCTGCCCACTTTGTCCTGTCAGATGCCTCTCAGTCACCACTGCAGAGGGACCAGTAGTTCCTGTTGGGCCACAGGTATTGTAAAACATGAAAGTGTCACTTCCTGATCCTGCAGTCAGGCATGCCTTATAGCAGTAGGTCTTAGTGAGAGACCCATTGCCCCTCACTTCAATGAAATGGGGCTGTACTTTTAAACCTTGGGGCAGTCTAGCATCAATGTTGTTGTTGGCCTGCTTGTACAGATCAGCAGGGCTCCGTTCTCTGACTGTACAGCACCCTGCACAGCAGGAGCTCCCATACAGACTGTATCTGTAGCACTTGATAATAGTCAGCCCAATGATTGTGAAAAGGAAAACGAAGGAGATGGCGCTCAAAGCGATAATGAGATAAAGAGTGACCTCTGAGTAATTGCTTGGACTTTTAAAGTGTCTTCTTCTATCAGGGATGATTTTGGAAACTCTGTCCACCACAGCAACAGTGATGGCTACTGATGAGGACATCGATGGCTCTCCATTGTCTCTCACCTCCACCGTCAGGTTGAAAGTAGGTGTGCTGTCCTCCCCCAGTTTGCGAGTAGTCCTAATCTCCCCAGTGTGGAGCTCTATCCTGAACAAACCCGGATCTGAGGTTTGCACCAGGTAGAAGAACAACCAGGCATTTTGTCCTGAGTCCCCATCAATGGCTATAATTTTGGTTACCAAATATCCAGCATATGCCGAGCGTGGGATCATCTCCAGGGCTGCTGAAGTGTTGGTTGAGGTAGGATACAGAATCTGTGGAGCATGGTCATTCTCATCTACCACGTAGATGTAGACAGTGACAGTGCTGCTCAGTGGTGGGATCCCAGCATCCTGAGCCTGGACAATCACCTGGAACTCCCTTAGTGTCTCATAGTCAAAGGACCTGACAGCATACATGTTGCCACTATCGGATTTAATGGAGACATAGGAAGCAACCGGTAGCCCTTCAATCTCTCCATCTACTAGAGAATAGGACACATAGGCATTTTTGGCAACATCTGGGTCAGTGGCTTTAATAGTGCACAGGAAGGCTCCAAGGGGGTTGTTCTCAGGGATGTAAACTGAGTACACAGGTTCCTCGAAGCGTGGAGGATTGTCATTGATGTCGGAGATCTCCACATGGATCACCTTCTGGGAGGACAGAGGGGGGCTCCCAGAATCAGTAGCAGTAACTGTGATGTTGTAGGCTGCTGCTTTCTCGTGGTCCAGTTTGCCCTGGGTGACCAAGGTGTAGGAGTTCTTGAAGGAGTTGAGAGTGAAGGGGAGGCCGGGTGGAATGCGCAGGCTCACCTGCTTGTTCAGCCCTGAGTCCTGGTCAGTGACACTCATCAGGGCCACCACAGTTCCTGACCTCGCATCCTCTGGCACTGGGCTGTACAGGGAGGTCAGCTCCACTTCAGGAACATTATCATTGGCATCCACAATGTTGACCAGCACCTTGCAGTGCCCAGCCATAGAGACAGGGCCCTGATCAGTGGCTTGTACATAGATCTCATAGGAGGATGCCTCCTCATAGTCCAAAGTGCCATTAACCCGCACCTCCCCTGAATGTGGGTCCACGCTAAAGAGCTGTCTCACCTTCTGGGGGGTGTAGCTGCTGAAGGAATAGATCACATCCCCATTAGAGCCCTCATCAGGGTCTGAGGCATTGAGTTTGACCACTAGCGTGCCAGGCAGGGAGTTCTCCAGAAGGCTCACGGTGTAGGTGGAGCGGTCAAAGGCAGGTGGGTTGTCATTGGTATCCACAACTCGCACAGAGATCTGGGCCGTACCAGACTTGGGGGGATCCCCACCATCCACAGCAGTCAGCACCAGCTGCTGCAGGGCAGTCTGCTCCCGGTCCAGTGGCTGCTGCAGCACCAGCTCCAGGAGTTTGCTGCCACTCTGGAAGCCTTTAAGGTCCAGGGCAAAGTGGCGACTGGGGCTGAGCAGATAGTTCTGCACGGAGTTGGTGCCCACATCAGGGTCCTGGGCACTTTCAATGTGGAAACGGGCCCCGGGCACGGCAGACTCACTGATCTCCAGCCGGTAATCCTGGCGGGGGAACCGCGGCGCGTTGTCATTGATGTCCAGCACCTCCACCTCCACGTTGTGCACTTCAATGGGCTGCTCGATGACCAACTCCAGGCTGAGGAAGCAGGAGGGGCTCAGCTCGCAGAGCGCCTCGCGGTCCATACGCTCCCGCACCAGCAGCGCCCCGCGGCCCAGCTCCAACTCCAGGTACTGCCGGCCGCTGCCCGAGGGGATCCGCCGCCCCCTCGCCGCCCGCCCCCGC